>NC_037670.1:32998377-33313493 GCF_003255815.1 Theropithecus gelada | reverse complement strand
TTCCTTCCTTCCTTCCTTCCTTCCTTCCTTCCTTCCTCTCTTTCTCTCTCTCTTTCTTCTTTTTTTTCTTTTTCTTTTTTTTTTAGATGGAGTTTTGCTCTTGTTGCCCAGGCTGAAGTGCAATGGCATGATCTTGGCTCACTGCAACCTCTGCCTCCCAGGTTCAAGTGATTCTCCTCTCTCAGCCTCCGGAGTAGCTGGGATTACAGGTGCCTGCCACCATACCCGGCTAATTATTTTATTTTTAGTAGAAAAGGGGTTTCGTCATATTCGTCAGGCTGGTCTCAAACTCCCAACCTCAGGTGATCTGCCTGCCTCAGCCTCCCAAAGTGCTGGGATTACAGGCATGAGCCACCACGCCTGGCCTCCAAGAATATTTTCTTGCTCAAAGAATCCTATAGTAAACCTTTTTAAAAAGTAGTTGTTCTTGTATTTTGTTTCAAAAAGTTGAATTGCTATTCTGGTCTTGTTTAAGTTGACAGTACTCTACGTTGGAGGACATGCTTTAGAATAAAATCTATGTGGTTGAAATCAGTGTAGCTTCTCCTACCTATAGTAGTCACTATTGGTGTCCTGCCCAATTCTCCTCCACCAGCCTGTTACACTCATTCCCTAGCTATAGGCAGTGTTGGTTATCCTTGGTCTACAAGAGCCTGCTGGTTCTGAGATGCCTGGGAGATCGTGTCCCAAATTCCCAGAAGGGTGGTGACCAACAGCCAAAGAATGAGTAATACTAGGGAATACTAGCCTCCTAGGATCATGTATATTTGGATGAAAATTTATGTTCTAAAGATCTCCTGTGGGATATGGCTAATATTTGATTTCTCCTAGTTTCTTCCTCTGTCATATCCAACTTTCCTTACTCCATTACTGGTTTCTCCTGAGAGCACTTCCTCAATAGGTCACTTGCACAAGATTCCCCATCTTAGGTTTTCCTTCTAGGGAAAGTGACCTCAACTATATCTTATGATATGTGAATCCATAGTTTACTAAAATTTTATTCCCAACTGGCAAATTTGCTCTTCATTTGTCTATTCATGGTAATAATTATAATATCTTCAAGATAATGTGGAAACTTACTGTAAGATCATAGAGAAGGAGGATGATGGAAGCTAACATATTGACTGCCTATCAGACTACATGTCATCTCAGTTAGTGTATCAATCTGTTCTCATGCTGCTAGTAAAAACATACCTGAGATTGGGTAATTTATAAAGGGAAGAGGTTTAATGGGCTCACAGTTCCACATGGCTGGGGAAGCCTCACAATCGTGGCAGAAAACGAAGAAAGGACAAAGGGACCTCTTATATGGCAGCAGGCAAGAGCAAGAGCATGTGCAGGGGAATCCCTCTAGAAAACCATCAGATCTCGTGAGACTTATTCACTATCACAAGAACAGTATGGGAAAGACCCACCCTTATGATTTAATTACCTCCCACTGGGTCCTTCCCATGACACATGGGAATTATGGAAGCTATAATTCAAGATTTGGGTGGGGACACAGCCAAACCATATCAGTTAGTTACGACCCAAACCCTGCAAGGCAGGTTTTTGAAAAATCTCCTTAAAAAAAAAAAAAAAAAATCAATAGGAAGCTGAATTTCAGGCCAAGATGACATGATAAGTTAATGAGAAACCCAAGCTTTACTTAGGTTGTCTCATTCCAAAGACTTTGCTATTTGTGTTTATTTTATCTTCCTTTACTTCTTCGTGTTCATCTTTAATTGCTCAATGTATAATGCCAGCTTAAAAATACCCTTATTTCATGAACATCTTAGTGAATAACATGTTGACTCTTACATAGGGTCAAACACCTACTACCTTATACCAGTGCTTTTTATTCATTCTATTTTATTTATTTCAGGTATGAACTTTTGAAATTAATTACAGCTTATGAAAAACTCAAGCTCAACAATATTCATTTTGAGAGTTACTAAGTCTAAAGTGTGGATTCTCCAGCTAAACACATACAGAATAATTGTCTAATGCTGAAGTAATCTTTCATAGAGAGAATTTCATTTATTGTCTTTATTTTTGAAATGTTTTGTTGGCAAATCTTGTTGACAAAATGTGGATAATTGCCATCTTTGGCTGGATGTGTTTTTTGTGTATAATGATGCTATGATTTTATTTCTAAAAATAGTGTGATGAAAAGAAAATGTGTAACACATTGAACAGAACAAACTTAGTAGAGGTTCAAAATTAGGTGAACAGTTTGTGATACTTAAAATCTTCATTATTCCTTTAAAATTAAATCCCTTGCAATTGTTGAAATTGTCCTCTAAAATATTTGGTGGTGACTACACTCATGACATGTATTGATTCAGAAAAATGTTTATTTTACCCTGTCTTATTCAGAAGAATTTTAAACACAAATGCTGTCATTCCTTTATTAGAACCTTTATGGGGTTATAAATCAAAGCTAAACTACTTGAGTGAATCTAGATTTAGGTAATTAGATATTAGTACCAGCCTGTTTTCCATTGCAGAATATTTAAAAATGGTATAAGATATTTAGGAGGGAGGAAAAAGGCATTTTTAAAAAATCATTTTTAAAGGCGTTGCCTTTACTCCTATTAATCATGCCACTTAAACTTTAAAGCTGTATTTAATATCAAATCAATAAAGGAAAGAAATGAGTAGAAAATCTCTAACATTTATAACCAAAGGTCAGTTCAAGTTATAGTGTCAAAACCTGAATTTCCAAAGCAAACCTTAGAATCATCTGTTTAAGTAAAAGCCAACAATGAATGTTTTCATCTGTTTCTCTGAGTGATTCTTCTTAAGCTGCACATAGAGGAAGTCAGTATTCAAGTACTATTTTCAAGTTGTAATTCGCTTGAAGTTTAAATCATTAGGTTGTAATTTTAATAACGTAGATGACTAAAGCCCAGGCTGGGGGCTAAACTTGTGGTTTGGCCNATTTTAATAACGTAGATGACTAAAGCCCAGGCTGGGGGCTAAACTTGTGGTTTGGCCTATGGAGGACCAAGAAGGAACGGTGGGAGGTTAGTGGAGAGGGCGTGCCCTCCTTCTCTGCAAGACCCGTGCACTCTCCAGCTCACATCTCTGACTCTCCTGGTGTTCTGGAAATTAGGGAGAAAGAACAGTTTGATCCAGGCCTTTCTTCTTCCCTTCTCACTACTTCCTGTTCCTCAGGGGGAGCTCATAGCAGGTCTGTGTTGCTCTGTTAGATCCTTATGTAGTCTAACATGTGGAGGGCATGAGGCCATGCTTATTTTGCCTTAAGTTAATTGATGTGTCTATTAATATCTTCCATATTGTGGATCGTTATGAAGCTTTACTTGTGAATAATGCAATATAAAGCACATCATAATATACCTCACATCATTGGTTATATTGAATTATACAAGGGATAGAGAACGGGCAACATAATTTAACTTTATCTTAATGCCTAAAATGCAATCTCTCTCAAACTTGCATAGGATCATCTAAGTTTCTGGGAAGTGAATGTGAGAAGTAATTCGTTTTCAGAGGTTTTGTCAGGTGATTTGGTGCACACTTAATTGTGAGAATCTCTGGCCCACAGAATTGTTCTGGATCCTTAGTACAGCATAGAAGGCCCTTGATTATCTGGCCTCTGCTGATACCATTTAACCTCCTACCATACTTCCTTGAGCCGCCAACCAGTTCTCAAGAGTGGAGTGTTCTTCCCCACCATGCTGCCTGCCAACCTCCAATTCATCCTCCAAAGCTGAGGCCAACCCTCAGGTCCTCTGAGAAGGTTTTAAAGTAACTTAAGTACTGAGGTGGAAGAACTCTATTGCTCTGACAACCACTCCCCCATACCAGCTATAATGTGGCCAAATGTATGCAAATATATAATGCACATATTTGCTTTCATGTCTCTCTTCATGTTGAACTCTGCTTCCTTGAAGTTAGGGACCATGTCTCTCTTGTCTTAGTAGTACAGTTCCTGCAACACTTCCAGCACACAGTATATCTTGCTCAATATTGACTGCAAAGTGAATGTTTCCGAGTCATCCTAGTAAGTGGTATGCATGACTGTTTGTCCTTTAATTAAATGGTCCTACTCCTGAAGAGTGAATATGAGCAAAGTTATGGACTAAGTTGTATCCCCCCAAATTCGTATGTTGAAGCCCTAACCCCCAGCACCTTAGAATGCGACTATATTTAGAGATAGGGCATTTATAGGGCATTTATAGAAGAAATTAGGGTTAAATGAGGTGATAAAAGTAGGGCCTTAATTCAATACAATATCTTAGTCCACTTGTATTGCTGTAACAGAATACCACAGACTAATTTATTTTAAAAAAGAAATTTGTTTATCACAGGTTTGGAGGCTGGGAAGTCTAACATTAAGGTGCCAGCATCTAGTTAGGGCCTTTTTGCCAAGTCATTACATAGTGGAACCTGGAAGGGCAAGAGAGCATCAGAGAATGCATGCACTTGAGAGACAGAGGACCAAACTCATTCTTTCATCAGGTATGGATAACAGCAGTAATCCATTCGTGAGGGCAGAGTCCCATGCTTTAATCACCTGCTGTAGGTCCCACCACTTAATGCTGTGGCATTGGGGACTAAGTTTCCAACACAGAAACTGTGGGGGACACATTGAAATCATAACATCCAGTGTGAATGGTGTCTTTATAAGAAGAAGCATTGCCAGAGATGAACACATGAAGAAAAGACCAGGGGAGGACACAGCAAGAAGGTGGCCATCTCAAGTCAGGGAGAGAGGGCTCAGAAAAAACCAAACTTGCTGACACCTTGATGCTGGGCTTCCAGGATCACTTCTCCTTTTCTTTGTTTCAAATAGAATTTTTATTAATAGGGCACTCTTTGACTATTCTGTCTAGTTTTTGCTAATTGATTCATGTGCTCCAGTCATAATTTTATTGGTGGATGTCAATGTTTAGCATCATCGGTTTTTGTATGTGTTGATGCCTGGGAATTGTGAAGAACAATCAGTTATACTAAATGAATCACCCAGCACATTTTCAATATGAACCTTTGGCAAGGAGTCTTCCTTTTTGCCCTGGATGCCTGAAGAATGGGTTCCATTAGCAATGCAGTATTTGAAAACAAATGTTGCATGTTGAAATGGTGATCAAATCACATTTCAGGAGTTTTGCAGTTATAAGAGGGGCTATTCCAACACTTACTACACAAATTCAAAGGGCAAAAAATTTTAGTTATGTGATGAAAATATTTTAAGACAAGAAAATATGGTTTAAATAAACCCTCTGGGTTCTTGTAGGGGACTACTTGTTACCTCTCTAGCATAATGTATCAAGTCTTGTATTACGGTAACTATGCTAGCTGTCTTAACTCTTATCTTAACTATTCGTATTGCAAACATTTATTATGTAGTTATTCATGTTAGTACTCTCCCAATCGGTTAATTTTTTGATGGTGGAAAGTATTTTGCTTACATTTTCCAAAATATTTGTGGAAGGCATAATTGAATAAAGCAGCACTTCCAAAAGTTACACACATTTAAGTCATGAGAGAAAAGTAGAGGGAAGGTACCAAGACCTAGGAAATCAGGATCTGCTTTCTGCTGGCCATGACACTGAGAAAAGGTAACAGGATTACAATGCAGAAGAAACAGATCCCTGTCCCCACACCATCACCCCATTGTCCCTTTTTCTCTCCATGGTAGAGTTTGGTTGGTACACATGGCCTTGAGCAGGTCACATGATTTCAACTCTTTGGTGGTGGAATTGAAAAAGCAGTCAGACTCAATTCCTGTCCATTCCAAAATCAGTTCTTACACCTCAGTTCAACTCTTATGAGATTTTTCTTGGAATTTTGAAGGCTTTCCAAGTTTAGGAATTCCCTATTGGCCTGTGAATGTGCAGGAGAGGAGTGACACCTTTAAACATGAATTAATAACTTATTAATTAAGGTAATCATTCATCTGGTTAACAAGCTTTCCTTTTGTTAACACTTTAATATAGAATTTCTGAGAGTAAGATCAAGAGACCAAGGTACCCTTGGGGAATATAGTATAGGGAAAAGAGAACAAAGAAGGCATTTTATGGATTTCAAAAATTTGTTTATACTTAGTCCTGACTTTTGAATAGAAGACTTAGATGTAATTCATCATGGTGTTATTTCATTTGTTTTTAATTAAAGAAGGCTCACTCAGTATCTATTGTATAAACATAGCCCTGATGGAGTAACTGTACAATTACTGTTTTACTCAGGTCCCCAGAGTACTATACAATGACAAATATCTGAAATTCACCCTTCATCTAAGAAATGTAATCCATGTCCAGTCATCCACAATTTTAAGTCAGTTCTCAGAAAAGCTATTTAAAAACAAATCTGAAGTATACATAATAATGGTGATGAAAATAAACATTAAGCAAAGGAAGAAATGATAAACATAACCTTTAGACCACACAACTTCCTAGGATGTCAGCTATTTCAGGAACTGAAATGATGCATTTATCATATGTTCATCTGTTCAATATATAATTATTTTAACTATTATGTGTGCTGTTTATAACCCATTATCTTGCAATAACAGCTTGCATGGATCACTGCATAATTTAAAAATATAATAGCTTTTCTTGCCAATATTTGATTTCCAACTCTAAATCTGCTGACTTTAACTATGTCTATGCCATGTACTCTGGGTAAACTGGTTTTTATTTCCTAAGGATTTATCTTAGAATATGCACCTGGGTTTTCTTTTACAAAAAGCTAGTTTTGTTTGGCTCTGGCTCGTGTGGTGGCTTGTTTTCTGAAATGGAATAAATTGGCTTCTGTACATGCAAATCAACTAAATGGGCAGGATCACAAACCTGAGACATTCATGTAGGTGAAGTGGGTGGGAATGGGGCTCTTGTCTAATTAGCTGGATAATGTGGTCAATAAAACCCCAAAATCAGATTAGTCAGTCTCAAATTACTCAAATTACTTTGATCATATTAATCATGTAATTGTCTTTGTTGCCCAGATGCTTATCATTATAGGTAAACAATATGTTATTTATGGATGGTTCATCTATGAAGATAAATAATGGATTCCACGTGGGTTGAATTCATGTCTTGCTCTAGTTAGTCTGGTTGAGTGAGATATTTATATTTAAAGAAATATTTATTTAGTCACAAGATTTATTGAGCCCCTACTCTACACAGGAAGAGAGCTAGGTACTGGGTTAACAAAATGAATTTAACAGCTCTTGTTTCCAAGAAATGCAATGCATACTGAAGAGGTAGACACATAGAAATGTATTTATAGTACAATGATAAAAATGCAATGGTGAAGATATACACAGCATAGTTTTGGATAAACGAGGAAAGGAGAAATGTATGTGTGTGTGTGTTTGTGTGTGTGTGTGCGCACACGCTCTATTTGCAAAAGCTTTCTGGAAAATGTGATCCCTGAGCGGAGCTGCTGGGTTTAGTCCAACACAGAAGAAGAGAGAATGGCAGAAAGGACATTCTTAGCAGAGGACAAAGATGGACAGCAGTACAAGTAGACACTGAGGAAAAGGCACAACGTCTCATCCTGTGATTTTGGAGAAAGAGAATGGGCATGAAAAAAGTTTGCTAAATGGGTTGTTGGAAATTGAAGGTGTTCACACCTACTAAGTTCAATTTTCTTTTTTTTTCTGGAGATGGAGTCTTGCTGTGTCACCCAGGCTGCAGTGCAGTGGCGGATCTTGGCTCACTGCAAACTCCGCCTCCCAGGTTCAAATGATCCTCCTGCCTCAGCCTCCTGAGTAGCTGGGACTAGGCGCCCGCCACCACGCCCAGCTAATTTTTTGTATTTTTAGTAGAGGCGGAGTTTCACCATGTTAACCAGGATGATCTCAATCTCCTGACCTCGTGATCTGCCTGCTTTGGCCTCCCAAAGTGCTGTGATTACAGGCATGAGCCACCGTGCCCGGCCAATTTTCTCACATAAGTTGGCAGTAAGTTGAGAATGAAGGTAGTAAAGGTTGAATTGTGGCCCAGTGAAATGATAAATTGCCGAGGGGAATGGAAGAGATGAGTAGACACAAGTGAAAGGATTGAGAGGTGGCCCTAGGAGCCCAATTACTGTTGGACACCATGGATTTGCCATGAGGTGGAACTGCAAGGATGGATGATTTTTTGAGATACATCCTTGCTGCCTGGGCATCAGGAAAGAGAAGACACACTATAGTATTGACACAATATTAGTCTTTTCTTATGTGGGTGTAGCAGAAAATGAGGTGAAAAGGAATTAAGGGTATTCCTGAAAGAGTAATAGTCTAGATGGTTTTGAAAAGAAAGAGAAGCCAATAGGAGGTAGATAGATAAAGAAAATGGAGGGAACGTAAAGCCGGGGATCTCCGTGAAGCAGCAGAAACATACGGTGTGGAGAAATTCGACACTGTATAGTTGTGGTAGGCAGAATTCTGAGATGAACCTGTGTGACCTATACACTTTGTAATTCCCTCCCCTTGAGTGCGAGTGGGACCTTAGGATGTAGTGGGTATCATTCTATTGATTATGGCAAAGGGAAAGGAATGTTTTGCAGATGCAATTAGGTATCTGTAATCAATTGACTTTGACTTAATAAAAAGTAAGATTATCCTGCGGGGGAGGGCTGACCTAATCAAATGAGTTCTTTAATAAAAAGGGATTTAGAAAACAGAGATTTACTCTCTTCTGGTCTTAAGGAAACAAGCTGCCAATAATGTCTGCAAAAAGTGAATTCTTCCAACAACTACGTGAGCTTGGAAGAGGACCTTGAACCTAGAATAAGACTGCAGCACCCACAGCCAATGCCCTTCTCAGTTTTGTGAGACCCTGAGCAGAGAACACAACAAGGGCTTGTCCATACTTCTCATCTACAGAAACTGGGATAATAAATGGTTATTGTTTTAACCTCCCTAGTTTGTTTGCGTGCGTGTGTGTGTGTGTGTGTGTGTGTGTGTATTTTATTTTTTGAGACAGGCTCTCTCGTTCTCTCTCTGTCACCTAGGCTGGAGTGCAGTGGTGAGATCATGGCTCTTTGCAACCTCTGTCTCCCGGGTTCAAGTGATCCTCCCACCCTTTTGAGCTAGCACCACAGGCATGCACTACTATGCCTGGCTAATTTTTTTTTTTTGGGGGGGATTTTTTTGTAGAGGGGGGTTTCACCATGTTGCTCAGGCTGGTCTAGAACTCCTGAACTCAAGCGATCCGACCACCTCAGTCTCCCAAAGTGCTGGGATTACAGGGCTGAGCTACTGCACCT
Organism: Theropithecus gelada; assembly: GCF_003255815.1. NCBI lineage: Eukaryota > Metazoa > Chordata > Mammalia > Primates > Cercopithecidae > Theropithecus > Theropithecus gelada. The sequence goes on along the minus strand of NC_037670.1, from coordinate 33,304,289 downwards.
AGCGAGTTCGTGGTAAGTTTTTATGCAGCAATAGGAAACTTATGCTGGTAGAGCTGAAAATGTATATGAGCAGCAGTCCTGCTTCTAGATGTGTGTCTCAAGCTGGTTTGTTGTTACAGATTGAATAACCGTGTACCCCCACATTTATATGTTGAAGTCATAACCCCCAATGTGATGGTACTAGCAGGTGAGATCTTTAGATGAAAATTAGGTTTAGATGAGGTCATGAGGTAGAGTCCCCATCTTGGGATGAGTGTCCTTGTTAGAAGGGGAAGACAGCAGTGCTGCTTCTCTTTATCATGTGAGGATACAATGAGAAGATAACCATCTACAAGCCAAGAAGAGGGCCCTCACCAGAACTTGACCATGATGGCACTTTGATCATGGACTTTTTAGCCTCCAGAACTATAAGAAATAACAGCCTGTTGCTTAAGCCACCCAGTCTATAGGATTTTGTTGCAGCAGCCCAAGCTAAGACAGCAGTTCATTATGGTAGCCACAGGAGGCTGTCGAACACTTGAAATGTGGCTAGTTAGAATTGAGATGTACCGTAAGTGTAAAAGACACACTGGATTAAAAAGACTCATGAAAAAATGTACAATTGCTCATTAATAATTCATATATTGATGACATTATGAAATGCTAATATTTTGGATATACTGGGTTAAATAAAATGTTATTAAAATTCCTTTCCGCCTGTCCTTTACTTTTAATGTGGCTACTAAAAACTCTAATATATATGCCACTCACATTACGTTTTTATTGGACAATGCAGCAGTGCTTCTCTAGAGCAAATCTTGGATTTGTGCATGAGAGCCTATTACTTAAATGTTCAACACAGCATTGTGTGACTGTGTGGATAAAAGAAAGAGGCAGCCAAAATATCCATGCAGAGGGGATTGGACAAGTACGCTGATGTGTATTCAGTGTGCAAGTTATTCCCTCTACTTGGATCTTTCATCCTCTTAATATTTGCATGCTTTGCTCCCTATTTTCTTTCAGAGATTTATTCAAGTCCCATGTTATCTGTGAGAAGTTTTATAATATAGCAATGCCCATTTCTCTCTTAAGGGCATTATATGGTATGCCCTTCCCTCTTCTGAGCTTTTTTTTTCAATGATCCTTGTCTGATTTCCCTGACTAGAGTATAAGTTTCTTGAGAGTGAGGACTTTTCTTTGCTCATGATTGCATTCTTGGTGTCTAAAAGAGTATCTGCCACATACTAGGTATTTTGGAATGGATTAATTATAGAATACTAGATTTTGGTGAAAAATGAATGAACTGGATAAATAATAAATATGTACCAACTTAGATATAATTCAAAACTTGAGATAATTGGAAAAGCAAATTGTCAAAGAAATAGATACAGACACAAATACACACACGCACACATAGTCTCACAAAACACATATATCTTCACCTCCTTCCATAAACATGTATATGTGTAAAATGATATTCCTCTAAGTAAATTAAACATGTGTGCAACTGTGCACACATACATGCACACATATATCACAGACTGGTACAGAAAGCAAATTCTTTAATCAATGTGGGGTAGAACCAGGACATTAGTAGTTGAATGGGAAAACAAGGATAATTGACATGAGTCCCTGATGCTATCTTATAAATATCAATGTTATTTAGAATCATGTAAACTAAGAAGAGTTTGACAGAATCCTTCATTCGAGGCCAACACTCCTTTGCAACATTTCTTGTTGGAGATTGTTCACCTAGCCACTGATTGAATATTTCAGGAATAGGCGTCTTAGTGCTTTAGTTATTGCTATGGTTCAAAGGCTTTTGTCTCCTTGAAAATTCATGTAGAAACTTAATCTCCAATGCCACAGTATTAAGATGTGGGGCCTTTAGGAAAGGATTAAGTCATGAAGCTGTAGCCCTAATGAATGGGGGTTAGGAACCTTACAAAGGGCTGGAGGGAATTAGCTAGGCCCTTTTTGCCATTTTGCTTTTCCACCACGTGGAAACACAGCGAGAAAGCCCTTGCCAGAGACTGGATGCTGGTACCTTTATCTGGGACTTCTCAGTCTCCAGAACTGTAAGAAATAAATTTCTGGCCGGGCACAGTGGCTTACGCCTGTAATCCCAACACTTTGGGAGGTTGAGGCGGGCAGATCATGAAGTCAAGAGATCGAGATCATCCTGGCCAGCATGGTGAAACCCTGTCTCTATGAAAAATGCAAAAAGTAGCCAGGCGTGGTGGCACACGACTGTAGTCCCAGCTACTCAGAGGCTGAGGCAGGAGAATTGCTTGAACCTGGGAGGCAGAGGTTGCAGTGAACCGAGATCGCACCACTGCACTCTCAGCTGGCAATAGAGCGAGACTCCGTCTCAAAAATAAATAAATACAATTAATTAATTAATTAATTTCTGTTCTTTATAAATTATCCAGTCTCAGGTGCTGTACTATTATAATACACACAAAGATGTTTATACATAAGACAAATACATATGATTGGTTAAAAATGTAAAAATGTAAATTGTGAACCTTTAGAAACTAATCTATTTTATCCATCCAGAGTTGTACAGGGAATTGAGGGAAGGACCTGAAAACCCACTCTTCCATAGGTCCACATATCCTAAATGTGAGGGGCTACTGGGATAGATGGCTTTCTTTTACACAGTGAAGACTAGCTAGGGATGCTGAAGAATGAAGAGTCAGAATGCAGGCAACTTTCAAGAGGTGCAGAATGAGACATATAAATGGAAGTTTTTCTAAAGAGTAGAAATTTGACTGAGGTTGCTGCCAGATCCAAAGTCATCTAACTAAACTAAGAAACAGCTTGTCCTGGCAATGAAGATCAAATGGCATGCAATAATGGGAAGTGTTACTCAGTGAAGATGCAGTGGGATAAAAATATGTCAGAGCTTACGTTTCTCCGGGGACTTTTTTTTATTTTCAATACTGTAAATTTTTACCCAGATCCCATACAACCAACCAACCAACCAAACAAACAAAGACCCCACTCCATAGTGACCTACTAAGTAAAAATAAAAACAAATATGAAGCACATATAGGTGCCTAAATGAATAATTTTATCTTTTACTCTTTGATTTTTAAAAGCTGAATTCAAATATTAAGTTTATATAGTCAAATGTATAATCTCCATTTCATCAAAATAGAACCAGTAAATTACATTTTTTGTAGCAAAGCAGTGGCAGAAAACTGCCCGTATTTCATATATCTCTCAGTGACATCCCATAAGCATTGACATTTAGAAATAATTTTTCAGTCTTATGCAGTAAATTTATTTTGGAGCAGATCAATTAGGAACTATTTATATAGTTTAAAATTGAGTATTAGTTTAGCAAAATTTATTAAGAATTTGCTAGAATGTAACTTTCTGGCTTCAGTTCAATAAGCATCTTTTAAATGCCTGCCATGTACAGGCACAGTGCTCTGAGGACACAAAGATAAATTGGCTTTCTGTCCCACGGAAAGATCTTACAGTGCCTGAGTGAAGCATGCTAAGTGCTAACATAAAGATATGCCAGAGCTACAGAGTTGAAAGGAGGATGCACCCTCCAGCAGAGGTTCAGGAAAGGCTTGCTAGAGACAAGAAATTCTGAATAAGAGTTGGTCTAAGTGAAAAATGGGAGGTAGGGCTTTGCAGGCAGGCTGAAAGTTATATGACAAAAAGGGTGTTATTAGGCAGGTTTAGTCAGGAAAACAAAAAGCCACTGTCTCCACTCTATATGGACCTGGATGTGGACACAGGAAGCTATGAGCAGGTTTGTGTTTGTAAAGGGTAGAATACCTGCTGTGCATTTATGTATGTCGCTTTGTTTATATGTGGACAATAGTTACAAAAGGGCTGAGATTAAAGATACAGAGCCTAGTTAGAGGCTATTTCAATAGTCCAGGTGAAAAATGATGAGGGCAGTGGGCAAAGAGGTTGAGAAAAAATATCTCAGTCAGTTGACAGGACTTAGTTAATCAGATGAGTGTACTAAGGGAATGAGGTCTTAGGTAACCTGTAGAGCTATGATTTGAGTGGCAGGCTCCATATTACTGTAATGTTTCCACTCAGGTACTAGTAAAATGGATATCAGGATGCCAGAGTGGGAGACAGACACCCCTCAGTGTTCCCAATACATAAGTATAAAGGAAGTGTTCTCCAGAGATGGTTCTAGATCTTCTGGGTCCAACTACGAAATCAAGCATATATAAAAGAGGTCACGAGAGTGGTACAGGTGATTGCTAAAGAGATTTCTCTGGGGACAGCTATTGTCTCTCTGTGTGTCCACACTGCCCAGTCTTGTCTTTGGGATGCCACTTTCTAACACCACTCCTGGTTAATAGAGCTTCCGGGGGTCACCCAAGAGAAGTCTGAAATAGGTTCATTGCAGCTGAAGATGCAGAAGACCAATGGCTGATCTAAACGTGAGAAAGGCAAAGTGGACTACAGACTGTGATGTGACTCCCAAGTGACAAAAGAGTGCTGACCAGAGTTGACCAATTGCTTTTCTGGCTGACAGGGAGAAGTTGCTTGCACTGGGATTAGAGATAACCCCAGAATTTCCAAGAAAGGAATAAAGGAGTGTTTCCTGTGTGCCAGATTTAAATCCAGCAGACTTTGTGGGAATGTCCTGGGTTTAGATAGTCAATGGGACTGTCCGAAGGGGTCAGGAGGCTTCAGCAGAGAGAGCATGAGGTGTACCCCTGGGTGTCAAGAGGCTGAGGAAACAGTGCAAGCTTCCACTGAAATAGGAATCCATCACCCAGTGAGTCAAAGAAACTTCAGAAGAGACAGTCAAATAGGAACTCAAGAGTCAAAAGGAAATGCTTCAAGAAAAAGAATTAGCTTCAGAAATCTCCCAGGCCTACCAGGGACACCATCTTATACTGTCTGCTAAGCCCAGAAAGCACAGAGCAGCCCAGCCCAGTGAGATCTGTCCTATTTATTTTTGAGCCTAGTAGAAGGCACAACAGCCAAGGGAGTTGGGAGGAAGTAAGCAGGGAAAGGAGAAAGAGGAGAAAGTATTCATGCCCCCTCCGTCATGCCACCAGTCTTCCAGAAGGATCAAGCTCAGAGAGGGGAGGTATTTGATGTTAAATCAACTTGGATTTTTGATTAATATCTTAGACTAGATATTCTAATCATGAAGTTGAGGCTGTGCTTCACCATAAGGAAGCTCTAGGACTGTCATTACCTTAAGTCAACAAAAAAAGTCATGAGATTTGCCCAGATTATTCTACTGAATAATTTTAAGTAGGAGAGAAGATTAAAAATAGAATTGACTTTGCTGTTTCACTAGTTGTGTTTGTTTGATATACCAGTTGCATTGTCATTAACTGACAGTGGAACTGTTTTAACAATAATAGATTTAACAGTCAAAAAATAATATATCCTGATGGAGAATTTGTTGATGGAGGTGGCAGCAGAACCACCAAGTGGAAATTTCCAGCAGGGAGGTGACTGGATGAATTTAAATTTAAGAGAAAAGTTAGGGTTGTACTCAAAGAAACACTTGCATATTTCTCTTGAACAAATCCCTTTCCCTTTCAGCTCTTTATGAATGGTGATCACTTCTAAACCAAGATGTCTGCAATTCCTTCCTCATTAATCTTTTTTGGTTTACCTGTTTCAATCATACCTATATATAGCTACCAAGATAAACTATCTGAAACTTCATTTTGTCTCTGCCTCAAAAACAGTGGCTTTCTATCAATTATCAATCAAATTTGAACTTTAGCAGACAACTTCCAATTGTCTTTCCACATTTACTTAAGCATATTTTTCACTGCTTCCACATAGGATCCCTCCATCTGGGCCCAACAGGATTCCTTATGCTTCATTTACACATTTGCCATTCACTATACAGCAATGCCTTTTCAACCAAATTCTACTCTAAAACTCAATTCAGGCACTTAAATATGGGTTTTAGGGAAGCCAGGGTGTCTTTAAGGCCCCTGAGATTATAGACAAATGTGTTTGCATTTTAGGGGACAATGGATCTACATTTAAGTCAGTTTTACTAGAAGCATGTGACCCAGAAAATAATTAAGAACAGCTGACGTAACCTAAGATCTCTGATTCCCGGTTCCGTACTCTGTTCACTGCTCTTCCCAGCACCCCTGATTAGAAACCTTCTTTCCAGATGCTTCCGTGTTTGCTGCTACCACAGCTGCTCCACTGATTGCCCTATATCCAGCTGGAACCTAATCTGGACACAGCGTAATTCTTGGCTTCCTCAGCTCCTACATTCAGCTACCATTTCCCAGACTGACCTGAGAAGCAACTTGCTACGGTATCCTGGTAGCATCTGCTGTAGTTCAAATGCTTGTTTACCCCCAAAATTCATGTGCTGAACTTCTAACCCTCAAGACAATGGTAATAGGAGGTGGGGCCTTTGAGAGGTGAATGGATGGCATTAGTGCCTTTATAAAAGAGGCCCTTGAGAGATTCCTTGCCCCTTTCACCATGTGAGAACAAGTGAAAGACAGCTGTCTATGAACTAGGAAGCCAGTCTTCACCAGACAACGGATTCTGCTAGCACCTTGATAGTGAACTTCCCAGTCTGCAGAACTATGACTAGTAAGTTTCTGCTGTTATTTGACACCTGGTTTATGGTATTTTGTCACAGCAGCCCAAATGAACTAAGACACTCAGCCTGGTTAATTTTTGCCTAATGTCTTTTTCACCTTTCTTGAACAATCATATAGGTGGTCTATGATTGAAAGTCCTCATTCCCTGGCTTCATTGAAGTTGGCCTACTGCATGCTGCATGCCTGTCTCCATGGAACTTCCAGTTTTCCACCAATAGATACTGTCTTCCATTTTGCAAACAACTGCTGCTTTATCCTAGATTCCAATAATAATAATGATGACACGAATAACAGTAATAGCAAACACGCAGTGCTTATATGTTTGGCAATATACTTAATATTTCCTAGGTGTTGCCTCATTTCTCCTGACCACTACCTTGTATGGTAGACACTTTTTTTAAATAAAGGAAAGAGGTTTAGTTGACTCACAGTTCTGCATGGCTGGGGAGGCCTCAGGAAACTTAGAATCATGGTGGAAGGGGAAGTAGGTATGTCTTACAGGGCAGCAGGAGAGAGAGGAGAAAGCAAAAGGGGAAGAGCCCCTTATAAAACCATCAGATCTCTTGAGAACTCAGCTACTTTCACAAGAACAGCATGGGGGAAACTGCCCCCATGATCCAGTCACTGCCCTCTTTCAACACTTGGGGATTTACGGGTCCACCACTCCACACGTGAGGATTACAATTCATGATGAGATTTGAGTGGGGACACAAAGCCAGACCATATCAGTTGTACAAAGAGGTGGAAAAATAACAATTACCTCTAAAGTGCAATACAGAAACAAAAGGCTACTTGTGATACTAGAATATTAAAAACACATAAGTATGTCAAAGGTTTATGTAACTCATTTATGAGAAAACAAGCAGGTAAAACTAGTTTAAAGGAGGATACAGTGAACTTAATTATACATGTACATTTTTTTCTGTAAATTCATTTCAAGAAAAGGTGTTAATCTAACTGCAATCTTATTCCAATATACTTCCTTTTCTTGAAAATGGAAAAATGTTTTTGATTTTTTAACAGAACCTTTCATTTGATGGTAGCTATCCTTCATTAGGCAACCACTACATGACAAATATTTTGCTAGGCTGTACATGCAAAATATGTAATCCCTACAAACATATGATGTAGGCATTTTATTCCCCGTGTTATAGGAGGAAGGAGTGAGAAACAAGCTAAATGACTTGACTAAGTTCACACTGATGGCAAAGTGTGATGAAATCTCAGAATCTGTGTTCCCAGCACCAGAGTTAAATAGGTTGGTCTTTCCTTAAAACTGTGCCTCACTCTCCTATCAAAACCTACGGCCCTGGTGGACAGATCTAGTCCAGCCCCTGACTCTGTCTTATTGAATTGTTTCTGGATATGATTTTTATGAACAGAGTGTATCCTAAAGCACTGCACATGCTTATAGATTGTAAGTGTGTGTTCTTCGGTTCCTTTGCTCATTCATTCATTCATTCATTCATTCATCAACCATTCACTTGTTTGGCATGTATTTATTGGGTGCTCATTCTATGCCCAGCATTGTGCAAGAGCTAGGGAATTGAGACTGAAAACACATAGCTTGGAGATAGACATGGAAACAAACACGATAGCATACCCACAGTTGTAATGAAGGTACAGAGCCTACATCTGTGAGTCAGGGCCCTGCAGATATGAGCTAGTGCTTGAGTCGAGACATAAAGCATGACCTAGAAGAGCATGGCATTGCAATCAGAGGCAAAATAATTTGGTAGGAGCATATGGCATATTCAAGGGAGCCACAGTAGGTTCAGCAGATGCTGCAGATGGGGCAGGAGATGAGAGAGCTGGCAGAGGGATCAGGAACGAGATCATCAGACACCCTGTATATCCTGCTGAAGAGTGTATGTTTTATCCTGAGGTATAAGAAAAAGCTTTAATGAAACATGTCAATCCTCTGCCATGTAGAATTTACATTACTAGGTGGCAGAAACCACGTCTTCTACTTTTTGAGGATATTATCCCTTAAGATGCCAAGTAATATTGCTTATGTAGTGGAGTTTCAGTAATGCTTGTTGAGTGGGAATGTATAATCTCCTAGTATGCATTTGTTTAGCAAATGCTCAGAGAGCTAACACAATAACATACTCTATCATGTTTCAAATGTTCTTTAACTCTTCCCCTTTATCTAGTCAGACTCAAACACTGAAAGGTAGTGAGCTGGAAAGATGTGTCTGAAAGCTTACTGATTCCCAACAGTGTGTGGAGTTATCAGAAATTACCGCACATGCAACAACCTCTGCTCAGGAAGTTTACCTCCTGTGATGAATTTGATCTTCACCCCATAAATTCAATCTGCTGACTTGCTTCTTTTCATTTTTTTTCTTTTTCTGGCTCTAGTTTTGGAACTTCTTTACAAAGTGAGAATTACTTAAAAAAAAAAAAAAAAAAAAAAAGAAGCAGGGGAAATTTGGGGACCAAGTTCCTTATTTCATGTTTCCTAATGAAACCTGATACTTGCAAAATTTTGTTTAGTTATGCACTCATCTGAAGAAACACGTGCATTTTCTTTTTTGCATGTTTTAGTTTAGGTTGTCTCAGAATTCCCTCAGTGCCAGTCCTCCAGCAGGCTGAGGCATTGCTTCTAGTTACTCCCATTCCATCTTCTCTGCAGGTACCTACACCCTGCCAAAGGTAGCGTATGACATCCTGACTCAGGAGACAAAAGAGGATGAGTACAATGTTGACAATGGTTTCTGATTCATATCCCCCTCCCTTCCTGTTACCCCTAACTGTGGAGATTAAAAATGAGGGATTTGCTTCTTTGGAGTGAATGAATATAAAATACCTTCTTATTTTCAGTGTGGTCCCTCATCTTGGAGCTCATTATTTCTTTAAACATGCCTAAATGTGGCTTGGTAATTTCACCTTCTTATGCAACTTAAGTACAAGTGATAAGGTGCCTTGGGGGCTCTTGAGTGTTTGATCCCAAGCTTTCATGTCACTTCTGCCTCTCCTTGAACTTCTAGGAGATAAAAGAAAACCAGCTGTTTTCTTGTTAAAGATCAAGGTAATCAGGATGGCGATTCAGGACACAACCATGATCGCTGCAGGGAAAAGGAGGTCGTGTGATGTTTTTCTATGAGGCATAGTGTGGCAGAGTTATGTAGCTGTCAGAAAAGGTATTTTGTTTCATGCCTATTTGTGATTTCTTTGTTGTTGTTGCCAGTTTGAAATTCCTGGCATCATCTTCAGTAAACTGAATGAGGCTGTTCTTAGTGGTGCTTTCCAATGGCAAGAGAATAGTTAGTATTTCAGATGCTTACTAGGTTTCTGAACTATTCTTCACAAACATTTGCCTTACTCTTTTTCCTTACAGTCATGCTGTGAGGTAGATGATACTGTTCCCATTTTACAGATAAGAAAACTGAGAGACAAGAAGTGTAAGTAACTTGCTGATATGGTTTGGCTGTGTCTCCACCCAAATCTCATCTCAAATTGTAGCTCCCATAGTTCCCATGCGTTTTGGGAGGGACCCAGTGGGAGGTAATTGGATCATGGGGGCGAGTCTTCCCATGCTGTTCTCATGACAGTTAATAAGTCTCGTGAAATCTGATGGCTTTATACATGGGATTTTCCCTGCACAAGTTTTCTCTTGCCTGCCACCACACAGACATGCTTTCACTTTCCGCCATGATTGTGAGGCCTCCTCAGCCATGAGGAACTGTGAGTCCATTAAACCTCTTTTTCTTTATAAATTACCCAGTCTCAGGTATGTCTTTATCAGCAGCATGAAAACAGACCAATAGACTTGCCCGGTTTATATTGCTCATCAGTGTTAGTGGAACTAAGATTTAAACCCAAGCAGTCACTGCCAAGACTAGGGTAAGGTAAGAGAAGTGCTCAGGGTACAAAGTTTAAGGGATAATTCCCTCTTAATCTTGTGCAAGTATAGAATTCTCACCCAAGAATGAATGTTTCCTTAAATTGCACCCTCATCCTGGGCTTGCAAGCAACCTAGATTTGAAGCCTAGGTACTTAATCCTTATGCGTCCCGCCTGCTTGGTCCTCACCCTCATGGATCAGTCAGCCTTTCGTTGTGTTGAACAGCCTGAGAGGGTGTGCAGGCGTGGAAGAGACCAGCAGAGACAGGAGTCCAAAGCAGGTGTCTTTCCTTGCTTTTAGCTGGGCATTTTCACGTGCCCTCCCTCTTCCTTCCACTATGTTTCCATCCTTCTCCAGTACAGAAAGGAAAAAAAAATACTCTTCACTTGAGAAGTACATGTCTGTATCCCATAGAGAAATATTAGAATAGCATATTGGAGCATTGTGCATACTCAGGCCTAGTTACTCCAAAGAGCCTTATTTCTTTTTTCTTTTCTTTTCTTTTCTTTTTTTTTTTTCTTTTTTGAGATGAGTCTTGCTCTGTCCCCCCAGGCTGGAGTGCAGTGGTGAGATCTCAGCTCACTGCAACCTCCACCTCCCGAGTTCACGACATTCTTCTGCCTCAGCCTCCTGAGTAGCTGGGACCACAGGTGCCTGCCACCACACCTGGCTAATTTTGTGTGTGTGTGTGTGTGTGTGTGTGTTTTTAGTAGAGACGGGGTTTCACCGTGTCAGCCAGGATGGTCTCAATCTCCTGACCTCGTGATCTGCCCACCTCGACCTCCCAAAGTGCTGGGATTACAGGCATGAATCACCGCGCCCAGTCAAAGAGCCTTATTTCTTATCACCAAGTCCAGACACACCCTGAGGTGTGTGGTGGAGTGGCCAATCATGCAGGATACATATCAATAAGGAGTCCCGGGGCTTAGAAAAGGGCCTTGTGAAGAGGAGTAAAACTGCCTCAGAGAAAAGAAAAGGTGGAGGACAGTCCAGGATCCCAGGACATCAGTGAAGATATCTATCCCTGCAAATATCCTGTACTCTCGAAAATCTTTTAATGTGCTGGGTAGGTTTTGAATGGGAATAAACTTTTCCAGTTAGCTGACAAATGACAAAACAATCACTATGTAATTAAGATAAAGAGGTCCTTCCACTCAGTCCTGTACAACCTGAGCTTTAGGAGGCCACTGGGATTGTGGACTGATAATACTGGAACTCTCTCTGGTACCCTTCAGTAGTGGATCAACCCTCCCCTTGACTCAGTGGACCATGGAAGAAACACCCATATGCTCTTATGGACATATGTGGAGAGCCAGCAGGAGCTACGGCCATGGCTGGCATGAAGGAGAGGACGTGATGGTGTCTTGCAGCGTCACTGAACTTGGCAGCATCACAATGGGAAATTCCTGATAGTCCTTCTGGACAAACTTTTGACACTGAAATCTGGGCAGACTTGTTGATGATGGCTTCTTCTCTCTTATGGGCATCATGCCAACAGAACCATGTGGGGAGGACCATACCAAATGGGCAAGCCCAACAGTGCTCAGCTGAAGGGCACCTGGGCTGTGAGGGAGCATCACTTGCCTCTTTGATGAGGTTCATAAATCTGGGTCCAAGGCGCCATGGCTTATGTCGATGGCACTGTAGGGAGCTGACGGTCAGCTGGGATGCCCGGTGCGAGGCAATGGCCACCATGTACACAGCATCGTACATCAGAGCCGCTTCAGTCTGTGGAGGAAAACACACACCACATCTTCAATTCCACCTTAGCTTACCTTCCTTTACCTGCATAATCACTCTTTCTGCTTCCATAGCTCTTATCTATCTGATCTCAAAGGCCATTTGTTGTTCAGCTAGGTAGTTTTCACTCTCCAACAGCTATTTTTCTCAAAAAATAATACCTCACACTTCGGAGTAAATTGAAGTCATAACTCTGCTTTGTTTCAAGTTCTTTAAAAACAAAATAAAGCACCCCAGATCAGCCACAGAAGACTTGATTCAAGGAACAAATATTTTGCAAAGTGTCTTCTATGTTAAGCACGGTGTTAAGATCAACTACTTGAGCTAGAAGCTACTAAAGCTCAAAGTTGCAATATCAGATTTGTTTCTCAGTATTTGTCTATAACTATTTATCTGTCTACTTACTGGTTTATATTTGGTAGAAAGAAACTGCTGCAATCACTAACAGGTGATTTCCAGATAAGGATACTGGTGTTGGTCACTTTCATTTACCAGAGTTAAGAAGGTCATAGTCATGGAATGAAACTCAACAGCAAGTTTTGGGAGGCCCTCTGAAGAGCAGACACGTGCAACTGGCTCAGAACATGCCTCCTCTTGCCAGCACGTGCTTTCTTGAGACAGATTGAAACCAGTCAGTCATTCCTTTTAGGGGACTGGGCATCTCATTCTTCCCTTCCTCATGAAATTCCTGTCACGTGCAAAATTTTACATAATACTTACAGCATTTTATAAAATATACTTCCCTGTGGTTTTCTTTAGGGAAAAAAATCTTATAATACCCTTGCATTTCACTTGAGGGTTTCATTGCAACTTCAAATACATTAGCTCATTTGAAATTCTCAACAAGTCTTCAAAATAAGCAGAAGAGATAAAGGTATTTATTATGTGAGAAAACTCACTTCGAGGTAGGATATTTGTGGAGGGGCACACACACACACGTGCACACACACATGTGCACACACACACAACACACACACAATCATAGTGAGAAATCCCAGAGATGTCATTACTTCTGCTTATTATTTCTGGAGAGTAATAGGGATTATATACATAGCCAATCATTTTCAGAGTTAAACCTAGAATCTAGGTCATGGAATGAAAATTATCATATGGTTTTCCAAAATTGGTTGATACATTCAACATATACTATGCACTGATTGCTCATGTCTTGGTGGAGGTGGAAAGCGAGGACGGGGTTACTATATCTCACAATTTTATCAGTCTTTGAGGCCATGGAATACCTCTACTTTGAATCCTTATTATTCTCTACAATCTTTATCATTGTATTTTCCATCTATTCATGGTCAGAGGCCTTTATGTCCGTTTCTTAATAAGAATATTGGTTTTTTGAAGGCAGAAACTGCTCAAGTTTAAGTTCGCTTTGGTGGCTAACATGGTTCCTGACACAGAAAGTTGTTTAAAATTGTTCACTGAAGAAATTCATATTACTTAATCCCTTAAAATGAAATTTATTTTTGTGAGAACTGTATAATTGCAAGGCTTTAAGATGTAGTTTTAAGAAAAAACATTTCATTCATACTTATGTAGTTGACAGACAGACATTAGATTGGTGGTGGCAGTAATTTCTAAAGCTTAAAAATGTTTTGATCATTTCAGTCCAAGACTCACACAATCCACTTTGTAGATGAGAAAACTAAAGCTCATGGAAATTGACCAGTATAAGGCTACTCTGTAATCAATGTCATGGCCAGGGTTTGAGCCTGCACATGCGTGATTCTAGCACCCATGATCTTTACCACTTTGCTGTACTAATTCTGTTTAATTGGAGGAAAGTAAGCTACTGGCAGATTGAGACTTTTTGAAATGCAATCAATAACAATAGCTGACATTTATCGAGCACTTATGATATGTCGCATGCTGTTCTAAATCCCTTGCAAACATGAAATTTTCACTATAACCTTTATTCTTTTACAGATAAAGAAATAAAGATATTAAATGGGACCCCCAAACTCATGGGGGGACAGGCAATATTCAAACCCATGAAGTTGGTGCTAGAGTATATGCCCTTAACCATAAAGCTGTGCTGCTTCTAAACCAAGTTATTGGTCTGATGATTTAATAGTCACAATAATAGTTCAATAAAGGTTAATATTCACTGATAATTTACTATGTGCCAGGCACTATAAGCATTTTACATAAGTCATCTTTTTTAATTACTGAAATTAAACTTTTGAAATAGGTATGCAGATGGGGAAATTGAGGCTTGTAGAGGTAGAATAACTTACCTAAAATTTTGTAGCCATTAAGGGAAGGAATGAGAATTCTAATTTGGGATGCAAACTCAGATTTCAGCTCATGACCATAGCCACATGCTATGATGACTTGGACTTTTTTTTATCAATAGGATATACTTTTTTGAAAATTTGTATCTGTATTCATTAATTCACTGAATGACCAATTTGATAGAGAAGTATAAGGACTGGAATTCTAATAATCTGATTTTTCCATAAACTTAGTTTAGAAAAGATGGACATTCTTTCTCAAGGCGGGCTCCATATTGGGAAGGGCAATAAAATGATTCAAAATTATAGGTCTAATCTGTGCCTTTCAACCCAAAGAAGAAAACTATTTATTCTAACAAATATGCTGCCCCTTGAAATACAATGTTTTCTTAGATGGAGAAAATGTTTACATTAATTATATTATAGCACCAATATACTACCACTGATTTTCCTCCCCCTTTCAGTTTTGTGCTTGAGGCCTGCTTACTGAATGGCTGTCATCATTTTAGGTAATAGGTAATGTAATAGAAACTGGCTTATGTTTCAAATTTTCCTCTTCCAAATGTGTTTATGTTCACATTTTATATATATCTAAAGCCTGGATGAAATCACATTGCTCAATGACCCTAAGAAAATCTTTTTACCACAATCTGAACCATGAAATAAGCACATTGAAAGCATACTTCTTCCCAGTACACAATGTTTTGATTATTACAATTTGCAGTAAAGGATTAACTCACTGGGCTTAGAGTACTCAGACTTTGCACATTCCAAAGAGAGGACCAGCCCCTTGACTGGCTCTTGAGAGATAACCTTCAACTCCTTGGAATACCCCAATAAGAGCGTCATTGTATTCTTGGGGTCCTGGGTAATGTCAGATACTTTATTTTAAAAATGTGATTTATGATGAATGCCTATTTTTGTTGACCTAGGGCTCTGGGCCATGCTGTATCAATTTGATCTCCTGAAAGGCTGGATACTAAGTAACTAAGGCCAACTATATGGGAGCTCCATGCCTATGTGACCGATCATCCCAATAAAAAACCTGGACCCCAAGGCTTGGGTGAGTTTCCATGGCTGGCAATACTTTCTTTTTTTTTTTTTTTTTTTTTTTCTTTTTTTTTTATTTTTATTTTTATTTTTTTTTGAGACGGAGTCTCGCTCTGTCACCCAGGCTGGACTGCAGTGGCCGGATCTCAGCTCACTGCAAGCTCCGCCTCCCGGGTTCACGCCATTCTCCGGCCTCAGCCTCCCGAGTAGCTGGGACTACAGGCGCCCGCCACCTCGCCCGGCTAGTTTTTTGTATTTCTTAATAGAGACGGGGTTTCACCGTGTTAGCCAGGATGGTCTCGATCTCCTGACCTCGTGATCCGCCCGTCTCGGCCTCCCAAAGTGCTGGGATTACAGGCTTGAGCCACCGCGCCCGGCCATGAGCCGGGCGCGGTGGCAATACTTTCTACTTGTTGTCATAGATCATTGCTGAGGATTCAGTGCTGTCCATGCAACTCTGTTGGGAGAGGATACTTGGAAGTTGGTGCTTTTTCTGTGTGGACTCTCTGTCACTTTTTCCTTCCCTAATTTTACTCTGTCTTCTTTTACTATAAATCTGTCATTGTGAATACAACAGCTTTTCTGAGTTCTGTGAGTCCTGCTAGCAAATCATCAAATCTGAAGATGATCTTGAGGACTCCCAACATAAGCCAGTGAGATGCCACCTCATCTTAGAGATGAGGACTAACAACACTACGTGGCCTTAGAAAGTCCTCATACTTAGCTGTGTGCGTGGCACATAATTGTTGTTGGAAAAAGCAGGAGGAGATTGGGGTGCTGAAGAGAAACCTAATATTCAGAGATCAAATGGGCTGATCATACAGGGTCACACAGGTCCCAGATAAGGGTCCATCTTGGGCTATATGTGCAAGCTAAGGAATGTGTTTCTTGGAAACGCGCAGATTCTGCTATGATATTTCAGAATATCTCTTGATTTATTTATTTATTTATTTATTTATTTATTTATTTATTTATTTATTTTGAGATGGAGTCTTGATCTTATTGCCCAGGCTGGGGTGCAATGGCACAATCTCAGCTCACTACAACCTCTGCCTCCCTCGTTCAAGTGATTCTCCTGCCTCAGCCTCCCGAGTAGCTGGGATTACAGGCACCCGCCACCACACCCAGATAATTTTTGTATTTTTAGTAGAGACAAGGGTTTGCCATGTTGGCCAGGCTGGTCTTGAACTCCTGACCTCGTGATCCACCCGGCTTGGCCTCCCAAAGTGTTGGGATTACAGGCATGAGCCGCCATGCACAGCCTTGTGTTCGTTTATTGACTACAAATAGGCAAAACATCAGGTATCAAGTGAATTCAATTCTATGTACTAGAGGCTTCACATACGTGATCTAATTTAATCTGTAGAGTAACACTGTAAGGCGTTATTGTACAGATTTACAGATGAGCAGAGAACTGAGAGAGGTTAAATAACTTGCTCTGGTCACTTAGTTAGGAGACATAGCCAGGACTTAATCCTAGGCTTTCATTATCTGAGAAGATTTTGCTTTTTGTACTGAATCCAGCTGCCTATTTTCTTTCATTGCTTAAGTGGATGTACAAGGTGGGAACTCTAGGACATCTTCCCTATGGGTCATGATTAAGGGAAATGTTTACAGGCAAGAGAGCAGGATAAGGCTACTGACTTAACTTTATGTTGTGAGTGGATGTGAAGAACTGGAAAGGCAGATGTCAGATCAATGTTTGGTTGTTCCCCTGACTCCTGTGCAGTGTTGACTCATACACAATTTTGGTCCACTGAGAAGAACCCATTTGAGAATGAACCATTTCTGTATTATCCCAGTCTATCCAAAAGCTGAAAGGTTGAATCACCCCAATTGCTGAGAAAAAATTTAAAGATTATAAAAGAGAACAAAGTAGATTTTATAAAATTCACTCCAAACTTCTGTTAATTTTGTCAATTAACACTTCAGTTGATAAAACACTCTTTTTTTCCTCAAGATATTTTTTAATAATGAGTTTTACTGTTTTTGAACTCAGTTGACTCAGTAACAATTTTCTTAACTTAATTTTAACCTAATTTTTAAACTAAATTTTTTTCTTTAATTAATTCTATTGTTCTTAAGTCTGGTGTCAAGATGTTTTGGATATGGGCATGACTGGCTTCTCTATTTTCAGATATGAATGTTTTGATATAATCATATTATTTGAGGATTTTTTAGTGTATGAAATTCTAAGAAATGCTTAATAGTTAAAAATATTAGAGAGAAAAATAGATAATTGAATGGGAAATCAAAATACATGCATTTTCCTTATGCTTTTTTCTAATTCCTATATTCATCCATATACGTATGCACCACACACAAAACTATGACTATAAACATCTACAGGGAAATTCACCTTGAATAATAGTGGAATGAAGCATATGATTTCAGAGAATACAATTCTATTGTAGTAATGGCATTATTTAAACATTAAGAGTGGCCAGTCTGTGACTAATTTTTAAAAAACTCTTATTATTTTAAAGTAATCTCTATTTTACTAATCATGCACATTCACATATATCTTATTTATAGGAACTCTCTGTACTTTTATGGGACTATTTTCAGGGCTGCCTAAATATTTTTCATTTAACATCTTCAGTTTTAGTAGAAGCTTAATTCTTATTTATTTAGTGCATTAATTTCTTTATTAAATACACATTTATTGAAGGTGTATTTTGCGCTGGGCCTTTTCTAGTGCTGGGGAGAAAGCAGAGCACAAAAGCACAACGTCTCTTTTTCATAAAAGATGCCTTTATGAAGTGTCTGTTCTTATAGGGGAAGGTACTAAACAAACAAATCAAAATATAACAAGTCAGGTCATAAGGGCTATGAAGAAAACAAAAACAGGTAAGAGGAAAGAGAGAAAAATCAGGGAAGGGGCTACTGTATGCTTCTAGGCATGGGGGCAACAAGTGCTTGACATGCAAGAATGAATGAAGGGCAGGGTCTGCTATTTGGACCCAATGAAATTGAAACCAAAGGACTTTTTATCTTTAAGGTAGAGAAGAAAGAGTTTAAATAGAGGCAACTTGACAGCAAAGATTTGTTAGCATTGGGCCTGGGCTTGCGGTCGTAAGTTTGCTCTCTTGGCTTAGCTATTGGTCAATGGATGTCCTTTCATGCCCTTCAATGCCCTTCACCTCCCATGACACAGTTTCCACATTCCCAAAGTAGCCACATCCAGGAGAAACAGAAAGAAAACAGTCAAGTGCAAAGCAGACTCTTTGGATAAAGAAAGTAAGTATTACCCTTCACGTAATTTCAAAGTTATTATCTGCATGACTGTTGGATACAGCTCCTACTGGTGCCTGCATCCTATCACTTTTTAAAAAATTAGTATCGACACTACCTGATATGTTGAATAGTTCCTCTACCCACTTTTACAGCACCTCAGTGAGCTCTGGTAAATCCCCACTTTCCTTTTTATAGTTTATTATAATAATAAGTGTAAGAACACAGCCTAGAATCCCCTCTCTTAGTTGGGATCACAGTAAAAATCTTCAGGCAGACCAGGGCCTCTTCCATCCATTGGGACTCAACCTTGTCACACTTCCTGCCCCTGGGATCACTGTTAGCCCAGGACACCGGCCGCAGCTCTGGGGTGGCAGCATCACCTCATGCTTGGCCTGATTCCACATGAATTGCATAGGTCTGTCTCCTTCATTCAACAGTCTTCCTCATCTCAGTCAATATGAACGAACTGTTTTGTCAGCTCAGTGTAACTGAACACACGGACTTTTTTTCTTTGTAAATGAAGCCATACTTGTGATGAATATTTAATGCTTGGCCTAAGTCCACAATCTGTGTTAACATAGATTCAAACTGTAACTTTTAGTGGTAGATCCCAAACACAGGTAAAAATGATTTGAGATCTCATCCTGTGATGGAAACTTCATTGGAAGAGTGGGCAGAGGATTTTGAACCATATTTGAACTCACTGAAATTATAAACCCAAGAGGAATAAGAGAAAAACCGATCTATTAGCATGCTTCTCCCTCTGTCTCTGGTGTTCCCTCTCCCTTTCAGAAGTCTAGTATTGCCCTGGATATTCTCTACTTGCTCCTATTCAAAGAAATATTTCAAATCATCCCAGGGGTCATTTGTACCAAGACGCTTTCCATCATTATCTCTCAGTTCACTTTGAATATTTTAGAAGTTATTTCAGGTTTGAAAAACAGTTAGGGAGCCTGAACATGGAATCATCCAGAGCCACTTCATTCATTCATTTATTTCTTCATTTTCATTTGTTCTTCATAAGAAAAAGGGGAAAAAAATTCCAAGTTCTCTGTGAGATGATGGGTAAATTGCATCTTAGAAGCGAGAGTGCATCTCCCGATGACAGGAATGGATAATAAAATCCTATGCCAATTTAAAATGCTATTACCTGCCTGCATTCCACAGTATCTTTCCCCTTAGATGGCTCCCACATAGGAAGCATTTTAAAAAAATTATTTCCTGCTATTTTCTTCAGCACCCAGGGAGCTTCATTAGAGAAATAAAGTGAAGGTAGGTGCATTTGACAAGAGACAAATGATGTTAGGGAGAAGCTCTCTGATGAGGCAGTTCGCAGTTTATCTGTTCAGCAGAGTATCTCTGACTTGTCAGGAGGCAGGTCTGGCATCTGCTTCAAGAGCAACATATGGCTGGTGTTAAACACTGTCAGTTCTGCAGAGGTGAGCCTATACACATCCAGGACAGGAAGAGCTGAATACACCAACTGTTTGTAGATCCGGTATTTTTCCACATTGGCTCTGCTTACTGAAATGTGGCAGAAGTGAGAAACACAAACTGGTTCTGCAAAACTCACAGGTACGCTGTTCCTCCTCTTCCCCAACTAGCCACCTTCCCCACGGCCACATTCCTACAATAAAATGCTCTTCAACTCGTCCTTGCACTGGTTTGTCTGATAATGGTGGCTACTCTTGTCAAGTTTTTTATCTGCGGCGAGTACATCCAGGAAGCTAAAAATAGCAGTTTTTGCTAGTAGCCAGTCACAGCCTTTCAAATTACCTAAAAAACAAACTCTTTCTTCTCTCCTGCAAGTCAAGGCACCCACTGTAACACTTTTCTTTAACATTTTAAAGACACATGTGATCTTAACCCTGAAGGAATTCAAATATTCTCGTGAATGATTTTATTTGAAAATGACTTACTGTCATCATGCCATCCAAAAGGCCAGTCTCGGGCCTGGGTGGGGCCTGCAGTCTCTCCATGGACCACTTCTCAATGATGGACGACACGTGAGGGTTGTCAATGTTAAGCAGCCGAAACCCGGTCATGTTTACGCCACTGTACCTATAGAGCTCCAGATCCAAAGCAAATAAGTCCTGCATGGTATCAAAAAGGATAAAGTGGAAAATAATTAGCATTTCCATGTTTTTATGCGAAAGAAAATTAATGCTTGTAGCAGCAACTAATACAGTGATACTTCTTATCTGTGGTTTTGTGGTTCATGGTTTCAGTTACCTGCGGTCAACCGCAGTTGGAACATGTTAAGTGGAAAACTTCAGAAATAAGCAATTCGTAATTTTTAAATTGCACACCATTCTGAGTAGCTTGAGGAAATCTTGAGTTGTCCCATGCTGTCCTGCCTGGGACATGAATTATTCCTTTGTCCAGAGTCTCCATACTACAGATGCCACCTGCTCATCAGTCCCTTCATAGCTGTCTCAGTTACGAGGTCGGCTATTGTGGTATGGAAGTACTTTGGTAAGTCAACCTTACACTTCATAATGGTCCCAGTCTGCAAGAGTATTGTGCCTAATTTATAAATTAAGCTTTATCCTAAGTATGCATATATAAGAAAAACATAATCTATATGGGGTTTGGCACCATACTAGATTTCAGGCATCTCTTGGAGGTCTTAGAACATGTACCCATTGGATAAAGGGGAGCTGCTATCGATTAAAACAAAATGGCAGCCATACCACACTATTTCAATAAAAGAACACCTTTCCCATTGTTTTCCATTCACATGCTGCCCTAAAACTTCTAGGGCAGTCATCAGTTTTCATTTTCATCTGTTTTATTTTTGCCGTACTGTTAGAGTTTGGATAAGTCAAGAGAAGGAATTTGGCTGTTAATAATTAGTATGTCCTTGGTCACAGGCTGTGACATTCTAAAAAGCTAAGAATTCTGTTCCCAGTTTATAGTCTTTGGGGTATTGGAAAAAATACTTATTCCCATTTGGTTCAGTGCTTTTATTTTACATATGAAGAAACTGAGGTTCTGAGTGGTGATGTGACCAGGACAAGAATAAACCACTGGCAGTACCCACTCTTCTCCACCAAATCTTGCACCGCAGGCTGTTCCAGGTCTTGCCACAAAGGTGAAATTTGAAAACTGCATATGCGTTTGGCAGGAAAATCACTCCTGGCAGAAAAAAAATCACCTCCTGGCTTGTTGAAAAGAACTCATCTCTCACACAATGAGGGCATGAAGAATGTTCACTGAACATAGGCTCAGAATAGGAACCAAAGGATTCTCTTCAGAGGATATGTTAGAGTACAAGGCTGCATGGATGCAAGAACATCTTAATAAGGGAACCCATTCCCTTTCAGACAATGTTTCGGGAAAAAAAAGTTGAACTCATCCTAGTGTTTTCTATTACAATTTTTCTATTACAGACGAGGCTGGGTGCAAACCAGAAGTTTCTTAATTGATTCACATTTAAGACAGGCTTATGTAATAATTTCAACTTTTTTCTTATATGGAAAGACTAGATTAAAAAATATATCATTAAAATATATCACATTTCAGAAGAAACGCAACTTTCAAAATAACATTTTACAGGAAAAATACTTCCATAAAAGTTTCTTAACAATGTAACCGGTTTCTGAAAGTGCAATGCAAGACAGGACATTATTCGTGATGATTACAGGTACTGAAGAGCAGCAGATTCAGAAACACTTCGCGATTTGCATTTGCGGAAGATGCATACAAATTTATTCTTTTGATGAACTCTCTCTTTCCCAAGATATATTTGGGTGAGGCAGTAGAACTATAAAAGCACAGCTCTGTGCTCCTAGATCAACATCAGAAAGGTGTACAATACTGCCTTTTAAAGCATTATATATTTTTTTCCTTAACACTAAGTAACTTTTTTTTTCTTTAACTTTTATTAATACTCATGGGCAAGAATGGTAAGAACATAAAAGCCAACCAGGACAGAATGCAGATAAAATCAGAGGAAAAGGATGAAAGAAGCAAAGTTAAAGAAGACGACCCAGGAAAAAATGAGTCCGTTAGTACACTCAGTGGATAGAAAGACAGTTAACTCCAGTCTCAGAAAGTAAGACAGAAACTTCGAGAATACACATGAACCCCCACAGAGAATCAATATTACATAGATTTAACATGCTAAAATAAAGCACGTTAAACATGTGCAAAATTAGGTTGTCCTACAATTTAGGGTTTCCATGCAACAAAGAATGTCGGAAATCCAAAATCCAATTTGCTACATCCCCTTGTGCATGCAGAATGAGTGTTAGGGGTGAAGAGGAATAAAAGCGCACTCTTATTCATCCTCTATGGTCTCCTAGCCTTGTTAGATTCCATTGTTGGTATTCCTTCTCAAATTTCTCCCACACCAGCTCTTCCAGGGTGTGTACACCTGGAGGGGGTGGAAAGTTCCGAGGCAGATGGCCATGTCACCTTGAGTAACCGTCAGGTGTTCTTGGTGATGGGAAGAACCATACTTGTGAGCAGAGTAAGACACTTTGCAGTTCCCAAGTTTTCCCTCAGCTGTTCTCAAAGATGACATGATCAAGAAGCAGGAAGAGGCAGATGGGAAGACGATGCGAACCTTACTTCAGGAATTTCTACCCTGTACCCACTTCCACCCTATGCTCAGTAGCAGTAATGATTTTGACAACTATCCCAAAGCATTCATTTCATGGTGTCCTCTGCACTCTCAGAGACAGTTGAGTCAGAAATAGAATTTACTACTTCGGATCCTTATTCTAAATTCTTTGGATTCCCCTACTCACTAGCTTGGCAGTTGAATTTGCTAAAATGGTACTGTTACTGAGTCCCCCAGAATCCAGGTCGAATTTAGCTGATACACTCTTACAGATTAGAAAACGAGCTTGATTCTGTTTTTCTTCTCATGTAAGAAAGTGGAGTGTGTGGTTGTGTAGGTGGGGAGGTGGGGGCTGTCACTGATTTCTGAAATTGACTGAATGAAAATTATCACATCGTTTTGATGTGTTAAATACCCTAAATCATTCTCCATGATCAGATAGTCTCTCAAAATTTAAGATGTCCTATGGTTTCTTTTGGATTTCTAAGGCTTAGGACCATGATTTTTCTTAATGGTGCATAATGTTGATTGTGCAGAGCATCTCCAAAACTCCCCTTTTTGAAGGTTTTTCAAACATCTGACAGGTAACCCCTGGCTAACCCAGCTATCTACTGGACACAGGCAGGAAAGCCACATCAAATCAATGAATGCCAGACACATTTGGATGCACCTTCTAATGTATATAAAAATTGTAGATGATGCTTTTTTATGAATAGTTTTTACTTTAATAGTTTCTATTTAATGGAATTTTCATTTTAATCCCTTTCTGAATGCACATGCATTGATACAAGTTAAAAAAAGAAAGAAAGAAAGAAGCCTGCTGCTCAGCATTGCTGGATTTAGAGGATTCTTAGGAAAGTAAGGCAAGTCTCCATGACGATATCCTGCCTTTGACACTGGTGAGGCTGACCCTGAAATAACTGTGTGAAGACCTACCATGTGGAATACATTTCTCCCAGATGCACTTACCAGGGTTGTGAAAAAGTAGTGATAGTACTCGGTCATCATGCCCATGAACAGAATCTGCAAAAGGGAAATAAGGGGAAAGAATCAGGAACAGAATTATAATAAGAATGGGATAATTTCTAGGGTGACTACAAATGCTTGGGAACATAGAACAGGAAGGGACTTTAGAAATCCACAAACTCAGCAGATCAGAAACCTGAGGCCAATGAGTGGCTGGTGTGGAGCGGGCCAACTAACCTCCAGCCAACACTATTTCCATTACACGCTGCTTGACCTACATCAAAGTAATGGGTCTGATGATCAAATTTAAAAATAGTTTGGGCCAGGTGCAGTGGTGCAAGCCTCTAATCCCAGCATGTTGGGAGA
The DNA here is from genome assembly GCF_003255815.1 of Theropithecus gelada. Lineage (NCBI taxonomy): Eukaryota > Metazoa > Chordata > Mammalia > Primates > Cercopithecidae > Theropithecus > Theropithecus gelada. The sequence continues at coordinate 33,279,702 of NC_037670.1, read as the reverse complement.
CCGAGGCAGGTGGATCACTTGAGGTCAGGAGTTCTAGACCAGCCTGACCATCATAGAGAAACCCTGTCTCTACTGAAAATACAAAATTAGCCGGGCTTGATGGTGCATGCTTGTAATCCCAGCTACTCAGGAGGCTGAGGGAGGAGAATCATTTGAACCCAGGAGGCAGAAGTTCCAGTGAGCCGAGATCTTGCCATTGCACTCCAGCCTGGGCAACAACAGGGAAACTGCGTCTCAAAAAAAGAAAAAAAAATTGTTTGTACTAAACAAATTTTGTATTTGGAGTTGTCCATAATGCACAGGGTTTTGTCTTTCCCACTGCCTAAGTGTCTGAGCAATCTCATACTTAGAAATATGTATTTTATTGATCTCCCTAGCTTACGACTTAGCATAATGCCACCCTCATTATGAGTAGAACTCAGTAAATGTTGAATTGTCAATAATGGCATGTAGATATGTTTAAATGAAGATTTATAAATGAGTATATCTCTGAAACCTTTCTCTCTCCCCCTTTTCCATGAGTAGGTGAAGAGAGGATTCATTTGTAGATAAAAGGACAGGGACTATTCTGACACCAATTTCACACTGTTCTTCATGCTAATTCTCAAATAGCTAAATAGCTACTTGGATTGGGATAGTTCCAGACATTCTGTGAGTGTGTATATTGTTTTTACTTTGTGAAAGAAGGAAAAAAGGAGGTGGATAAGAAGGACAGAGGTTCTACGTTCATTAAACTGTGATCTTACTTTTGGAGTCCCGGAAATGGTGTCAACTGAGAAGAAGCTGCAAATGGTTTAGAGATGATTCTTTCTAAATATGAATAAGGATATCCCTTTCCTTGGATAGATTACCAAAATAACTATTTGGGTGCTTTGGGTGCTTTTTTTTTTTTTTTTTGTCTTTGCATAGAAATCATACAAATGAAGAGAGAAGACATAGAAATCACATTTCCAAGGTAGTTTTCCCCACAACTCTGGTCAATTCCGGATGCAAGTAAAAATCCCCTCTGGAAGTTTTTATATCAAAGATTCTTAGACTCCATCACAGGGACATCCTGAATTACGATTTCTGAAAGTATAGCCTGGATTTCTGCATTTCACAGCTGTGTTTGAAAATCACTGCTCTATGGAAAACATGTACATTTGCATTAAATAACAAAGACTTTCAGATCTTCAGTTGAAGAGATGGATTGAAAAGGTCTGGGGAAAGACACTGCAAGTTATCAGAGGTTCTGGAAGGTGCCTAAGATATGTGAACTAGAATGATTTTACATGAAAGGGCATAAGAAATAAAGAGGGTATTAGATGACAGCACATAACCGTATGAACACCAGTCCTACACTTCTAAACAACGTCTCTACTAACGTGAAAACCAGAGGAATATTTAGTGAAATTGTAATGTCATGAACATGAGACAAATGACAGGAAACTCTGTCCATGAATCATCAGCCCACAGGATGTAAGTCACTCCAATGGTGACAACAAGACCAGGCACACTAAAGGATTTTTTTTTTTTTAAAGGGTAGACTTGCTTTAGTGCCATCAATAACATTTAAGGCCATGCATGGTGAGGTCTTGTTAGCTGTTCTCTTATATCATTTGAGCATAAAGAGCTGGCCTGCCAGGGTCAGTCAGAAATCCCATTTTTCACTTTGGTCATTAGATAGTGTAATTGCAGCCAAGATTACCTCTTGAAAGGGAACTGGGCAAGTTTTATGTGAAGATATAGAGCTGGATATTAAGGTTTAAAATTTTGTTTCTGAAACTGAAAATAGAACACAAAGGCATTTGTGTTTATAGCTTTTCACTTGGGTAAAATTTTTCTTTTTAAACTTCATTATGAAGGCTTTGGATCCCCTGTCAAGAGAGAAGCAGTTTTTTAAACAACCATTTAACTAATTATTTTTATTATTGCCTTTTAAAGTTCCTGGAGGTAAATATGCATTTCATATGCCTCTTAGTGTTAGAAAAGAGATATTAAAATGCAGCGAATAAACAGCCAACAGGCCGGCTGTTATTGCAAAAAGAACCCTGGGGTCCTCCAGGTACACATTTTATTTGCTGTAGTAGAAAAATCCCCGTTCCTTTTCCTAGCTACTTGCTTGTATTAGTGCCTCCTGGTTCTTCCCTTGAATTTACTAGAAATGGAAATTAAGAAACGAGTCCAGCCATTGATCATTGGCCTGTCAACTTTGTGAACACTCACCCAGGTGAATGAAAAACATCTTGATAAGAACAACAAAGTCAATAGCACCAAAGGCAGTGCTTTTAAAGCAGTTGTTCTTGTGATGGTCTTTAAGCTGGTTGAGACCAGCAGCCCTGTCATATAATTGTAGCATACTTTATCAATAAAACGATTGCATTCCCATTTTGATTTTCTCTCTGCATGTTGGTATTTCAACTAAAAGTCATTAAGGGATTAAGAAAATGTCACATCAAAATGAATGTCAGTTTTAAAAACAAAAAGTATAATCATGAGTTTTCTAATAGTTCTTTGCAGAAATTACTTTTTCCTGAGAATGAGTAGCTTCTTTGAATTTTGATACGGTACTTGTCTGCCGACCTGACCAAGTGGTGCTGACCTAGGCAGTATGTATACTTTATTAGGCCAGTATTGCTAGGAACCATCTCTGGCTTTACTTAATTGTCACAATTAATTTTTTTTTTTTTTTTTTGGCACGAAACATATCATGTCACACACACTAAAATGTAATAAAGGCAGCTATCAATACTGTTCATATGGATAGCATATTCCTCTGAATTGCTTCCACTAATATGTTCTTCTAATAAAGCTCATTTCTTTTTTTTATTTTCATTTTATTTTTGAAACAGAATCTTACTCTGTCACCCCAGGCTAAAGTGCACTGGTATGATCTTGGCTCCCTGCAACCTCTGCCTCCTGGGCTCAAGTGATTCTCCTGTCTCAGCCTCCTGAGTAGCTGGGATTACAGGCATGCAACACCACGCCCAGCTAATTTTTATATTTTTAGTAGAGATGGGGTTTTACCATGTTGGCCACACTGGTTTCGAACGCCTGACCTCAAGTGATCCTCCTGCCTCGGCCTCCCTAAGTGCTGGGATCACAGGTGTGAGCCACTGCACCTGACCAAGGCTCATTTCTTAATGGATTTAATCTTATTAAACAACTTTTGACGTATCATTGAATTAGATTGACAGTTAAAAACAACCCAGCCCTTTTGTTAACATTATGTGTCTAAAATAGGCAGGGTGTGGAATGTCTGTTGATTTTGGAAGATTCCTAGTGTGGACGTCATTAGTACTGTTTTTCCAGTTTTCCAACTCAAAGGGCACATACTAGGATTGCCTTTTCTAGTCCCTTGGGCTTGGGTAGGGGTATGTGCTGGTTCTAGCCAATGAAGTGGCGATAATTCTGACATATGTCACTCTCCAGAGATCTCAGTTCCCTAATATCACTAGCATTGTTATCAGTGCCGGACCAAGCTGTTCATTTTTTAATAAATACATTTTTTCTGTTTCATGAATACTGCAAGTCATGTAAATCGTCTTGTTTACAACTTTGTTTTGATTGCTAGGAGGTTTAGGGTCAAAATTATGGGTCTTCCTTTGGCAACTAGTCAGGAGCACAGGGCATGCATTTTTTGTGTGCTAATGTTATCCAGCTTTATGTCTTTGTTACCTACTTTTCTCCTTTGTGCCAACTCTCCTCCCTTATAAAAACATTTATTAGTTTGTTTCAAATATAATTTTCTAGGCAGCTCCAATTCTTTATAGAATAAAGATATTACAAACAAACAAATAATCATGATTGGGACAAGTCAAATAATTTTTCCCCATATAAATGGGTGGAATTCTTCAGATCTGATGTAGCTGAGTTGGGTTAGAGTAATGAAAAAAAGGTTTCCAACAAAACAGTTTTTCCCCCTAACTCCAATGATCACCACTGATAGTTAATTCTAATCTATATTGTTACAGAATTAATTATAAGAACTCAAAAGACATCAATACCAAAGGACTTAAACTCCTGCATACTTAGGACCTTCCATTCCATCTAGATAACATAATCCTTAAATCAGAGGCAGGGGAGTGGCTTGTACCTATTGTAAATGCTTTCTCCATATCATGCTACTCTACATGGAAATACTGTAAGACTATTCCATTGTTTCAGTAGCTAAAAAATAATTCCTGCTTTATTTTATTTCCAGTAAATGGGTCATCAGAAGGCAGAATAAAAACTCAATGCCGGCCAGGCGTGGTGGCTCACGCTTGTAATCCCAGCACTTTGAGAGGCCGAGGTGGGCAGATCACCTGAGGTCAGGAGTTCAAGACCAGCCTGACCAACATGGAGAAACCCTGTCTCTACTAAAAATAAAAAAATTAGTCGCGCGTGGTGGCACGTGCCTGTAATCCCAGATACTCAGGAGGCTGAGGCAGGAGAATCACTTGGACCCAGTAGGCGGAGGTTGCGGTGAGCCGAGATCAGGCCATTGTACTCCAGCCTAGGCAACAAGAGTGAAACTACATTTCAAACAACAACAACAACAACAACAAAACCTCAATGCCAGCTGGCTCTTGAAAGGATAATTCTAAGGCCCCATTGTTACCAATATATCCTGAGACACAGTCTTTGCTCACTGACAACAGTGATCCCTCATTGGTCCAGTTGCTTTCTGGAGTTTTTGCCACAGAACGCTCATGACCTTGTTCACAGTGGTATTGACCTTCTTAGTCTGGTCTAGTTGTTCCTGGCTGTGATGATCTCTTAGATCTTGATGGATGAAGTTATCACATACAGCCTGAGCAGCACCAAGGCCGTATTTTAGTTTGTCTTGTGAATCCTCAATGAAGTCTAGGTAAAGATGACCAGGACGTAGTTCATAGGGGTCTAATGGCTGTGGTTGGTGACAGAGTCATTCTATAAAATACAGGGAAAGTCTCTGGCTCAGAGTCTTCCAACAACATGTGGAGGTATCTTAAGAAGCCTGCACCATGTTTCAGTCTGATCATTTTCTGGAAGGCAATGCAGAGCTATGGAGACACCAACGAAAAATTCCTCTCCACAAATTCTCAGCAACCATCACTAAGGGAATCCGTATGTCACACATAATTGGTCTGCTGTTGCTATTGTGGTAACAGAAACTCAAAATGGAACCTGGAGTGCTCCTGAGCAACTTTGAGGTGTTCTTGTAATATTTATGGTTTTTTTTTTTATTACTGCTTTTTTCCATTGAAAAATAGGCATCTTGGAAGTTTATACTGACTAAGCTGAAGTGTATTTCTCTTTTTATAGCCTTTCTCAATATCAGGATAAATTCTAAACCACCAGACATGGTTTGTAATCAATAATTTCAAGTGAATAACTTCCCAATGTGTGAACATGCAATGTGGCTAAAATAATGGTTTCACCTCAAGATAGAAATAAGGTATTTTTGGCACAAGAGTCTTCAGGAAACCAAGTGAATGATATCAAGTCTCTGAGCAGCAATTTTAAGAAGAAAGTGTGAGCTTCAGAGTGTAGCTCTTTTTTATTTGCTAACTGTAATATTTTAGGCTATATCTATACTATCCTCTGAGCCAGATGCCTCTTTGGCCATGTAATTTTTAATGGTGGTCATCAGTAAAACAAGGTAGATATAAAACAGTCTTTAGATCAGTGTTTATTGCTGTAGAAAGTACATTCATGCCACATTGAGTGATTATAGCTTACACCTACAAGAGGAACAGTGGAATGTACAGAAAATGGCATTAGACCCCACAGAGATCCTGATATACAGAAAGATACCCATCTCCTTATGGAGGAGGCTAAATAATGGTTCTCTAAAGATGTCCACGTCTTAATTCCAGAACCAATTCATGTGTTCCTTTACATGGAGATGGACTTTACAAATGTGATCAAACGAAAGATTTTGAGATGGACAGATTTTTCTGAGTTATCTAGGTGGGCCCAATGTAATCACAATGAAAACAGCAGGGTCGTGAGGCAGAGAAGGTGTAAATGGGAATGTGTAAATGGAAGGAGAGGGAAAGAGGGAGTGTGACGCAGGGCCACAAGACAAGGAATGAGGACCGTCTCTGTAAGTAACAAAAGGCAAGAAGTTGGATTTTCCGCAGAAGCTTCCAGAAGAAAAGCAGCCCTGCTGACAAAATGATTTTAGATTTCTGATCTCTCTAACTATAAATGAATATATTGTTTAAGTCACTAAATTTGGAATAATTTGTTACAGCAGCAATGGAAAACCAATACATCTCATTTTCTCATCTTTCTGTGATTACGGCATATGAAATTGCCATAACCCTAACTCCAGTGATTGGTACATTACTGCAGCTTTGGTAACGTCAAAAACATGTGTCATGTTTTTGGAAAAATGGACTTTTTTTTTGGTTTGAGGTTGACAGCTTGCTAAATTTCTCTGTTTCCTCCATTCACTTACACATATTAACCACATGCATGTACACAGGTGATAAGCTAACCACAAGTCTAGGGTTTTTCCTTGCATTTGAAAACTGTGCTATACGATTTATAAATTCAGCCCCCTTTTCTTCTGCCTCCAAGTTAAACTACAGAAAAGCAAAAGGTATTCCACAAAGAGTTGATGAATTAAATAACTGTACTATTTGGAAGTTCTTCTCAGTCTTAACTCCTTTATAAGCTTCTCTCCCTGGAGGTATGGTCTGCAAGAGAAAGCAAGCTCATACTAATAGATATTAATAAGTGGAGTGGAAATCATTGGGGTTGAGTTTAGCTTAGAAGATGATCCTGCTAGAAGAGCCAGATTGCATCACCCAGGTGCACAACAGATGAGATTATGCTATTTAAGGAGGACAGACTGTTGAGAACAGAGCAGGAAAAGAAGATTTCCCATGGCAGAATGAAATAGGCAATCCGGTAAATAGGAAAGAATGGAACTTTGGGGGCAATTACATGAACCTAAAAAATCACCTCTCTGCAACATCTAGGGAAAATTGGTGGAAAGATGATATGTAAGACAGAATACAGGGGAAAGAAATTTTAACAGCAAATTATTGAACAAAATCTAGAAACTGGAAGGTAACAGAATAGTTTGAATTATTATCTACCCCAGATGATTCAGTGTAATCTTTTTGTAATAAGCTTCTTTCATAATGATGTTCATGAAAACTATACTTCAAATTTGCTTGAAAGTCACCTTTTGAAGGAGACACAGGGGCGCAGCCATTAAATGGTGATCTTGCTGGTCTCATGAGACCTCTATTACCCAGTAAAGTCTTCATGAGTCTGGGGCCTGATCTTCAACTTTTTGGGTGACTTGACTTTGTCAATTTATCTGAAAATTATCAGGCTTAGAAAACAGTTTATATCAGTGTTTCTCAGTATATTATTAGAACCAACAAGAAACTTTTCCAAAATACCAATGGCTGAGCCTCATTCCTAAATATTCTGATTTATTTTGTCTGGGGTATGTTTCAGGCATTGATAGTTATTAAAAACTCCCCAGGTGATACTTATGTACAGCCAGTGCTGAGAACCACTGATTTATATTAACCAAGCTCATATTTTTAAGCTACAACAATAATATTCACAGTGACTGCTTGCTGAGTGCCACAGCATGATGTTCACTACAGTAATAGGTTCTTGACATTTAATTGGAGAGAAAGTGTTATTCCTAATTTATAGATGTGAGAGACAAAGCATAGTTATAGTATCTGAACCCAGGTTTGATTTCAATCTTGGGATCTTAGGGCTTTATTAATTTCTTAATTGATAATAGGAGGTGTAAGTGGCAGGAAAGTTAATAATTTGCACAAAATTCTGCTGGAGTTTGAGAACCCAAATAAAAGCATATAGTTATTTAAGACCACAGTTAGAACCACAGGAGTCAAAGCTTTATCTTAAGTAGGATGCATCGATCCACCCACCAGAGTTTGTTAAGTTTCCTGTCTACTCGTCAGGAAGCCTCCTGTGTAAATGCTGGACCCAGCTGTGAAAGGGCCTTCTTTGGACAATGTTCCAGGGACTAGGAGGTGCTTCACTCACAGTTCTTCTGTAAGAATTCAGACCTACCTTGATCTCCTATTATGACATCCCTCAAGATATCTGAATTAATTAGATACAGTTTTTCTTGTGATTTTAAATCCCTTTAGGTCACTTTTGGAAATAACTTTAATCTCCTTAATGGAGTAAGAAAGGATAGTTTCTAAAAATTTGTAACAGATTTTTTTTTTTTTTTTTTTTTTTTGCTAAAAGGGTATATTAAACATAATAGATATTTTTGTAATAGATGTTATAATGACAGTGGGAACAGGTGTGGAGAGCTCTGCACACCATGCTAAGAAATGTGTCCTTGATTCCTAATGCAACATCCAGGGTGGGGAGGGTGGCACTCAGCAGCTTCAAACATGGAGGTATAACATCGGACATTTTACTCAGAATGAATAGTGTTTGAGACTATGCAGAGGATGGTTAGGAAACAGGAGGGGAAAGGAACTTGTGGCAGAGAGATCAATTATATTAGTACAGAAAGAAGATGATGAGAGATAGAGAAAAGGAGGTTGAATCTGAAACATATTCCGAGGGCAGAAAATCTCCAGTTTGCTAACTAATGAATGTGAAAGGTGAGAACAAGTAAGGTGAATTTCTTGGGTTCTGGCTGCAGTAATTGGACAAAATTTCTTTTTCTTTTTTCTTTTTTTTTCTTTGACACAGAATCTCGCTCTGTCGCCCAGGCTGGAGTGCAGTGGCGCGATCTCGGCTCACTGCAAGCTCCGCCTCCCGGGTTCCCGCCATTCTCCTGCCTCAGCCTCCCGAGTAGCTGGGACTACAGGCGCCCGCCACCTCGCCCGGCTAGTTTTTTGTATTTTTTAATAGAGACGGGGTTTCACCGGATTAGCTAGGATGGTCTCGATCTCCTGACCTCGTGATCCGCCCGTCTCGGCCTCCCAAAGTGCTGGGATTACAGGCGTGAGCCACCGCGCCCGGCCAATTGGATGAAATTTCTAGTCACCAAGAAAGGGACAGAGGAGGAGAAACTGGTTGGTTGAGGGAAGAACGAAAAGGGTGCAAGGTGTTAATTCTAGCATGGAAATGTAATTAGGTCAGGTGAGATCTCAAGGAGACTGGTATGTTAGGCTGAGAAGAGCCTTGGAAACCATTGTTATGATGTAGAGCAGGGAGTGATGTAGGGAGTTAGAGTTGGGAAGCCAGTTCTAAGAATTGTATCGCACCTGTAGTTTTGCCTAGACACAAGACTACTGCTACTAATGACAACGATAATCTTTAAGCGAAATATTTTATATATTGGTGATGAGCTTAATACCTTATATTTAATCCATTGTCACATTTAAATTTTATCAAATAATATGACATATGTACTAATACATTGCCTTTCTAGAGAAGTGGAAAATAATGAATCACCGGATCCTTCACTAAATAATGATCTCATCTAATACATTAGAGTTTTTAATGATATTGTAATTCCCCTTTCACCCCAGAAGATTCTTTGGCACATAGAACTCCATGGGCCAAAAAAATACCTGGCACATAGTTTGGCTGGATAAATGGTGAAAGTTACATTTCACAGGATTACCCTTATAGCCGAGAGGATTTGGCTAACAGTCATGGGAAAAGTAGGAGGATTGATAAAATCTTGCGTTTATGAAGGGTTGAGGAAGTAGAAAAGGTTAACCTAGCAAAGTAATTTTTAAACCACTTTACTGTGCAGGCTTCTTTAGAAAATCTGATGGATACTACAAACCCCTTTCCACGAAAAAGGCACATCCAAGAGCATGCACATTCCTACAATTTTGAATAAAGTTGAAGTTCATTGATAAAATAGGCTTAAGATGTGCCCCGGCATACACATCTTCAAATACTCTTCACAATTTCTTCTAAAGTACCCCTGCTTCCACTGCAAGGAAATTTTTTCTTCTCTCCTACTATAGTCAAATGTTGATATAACTGGAATTAAGCATTAGAGCATTTTTGAAGCATACACATATACGGTTTTTCTCACTTCCCAATTCAGGTTGAAGCAAATCTAAGTCCTTTCTTAAATTGACTTTTTGGAGGCCTTTGAGAATCCTCAAATGGATATCCCGGACACTAAGAATATGGGCAAATTGCACAAACCTTTAGTAAATTGTTGGTTATCCACAGATGTCAATTAATCCTTGTATACATTTAATAATATACTCATATCTGTGAACTGCTCCTTACAACTAAAACTAACTATGTGTTCAGGGAATATAAATAGATGTTAATATCAGCCTGAGAACAGCATAATTAGGGTGAGAAAGTAGCGCCAAAATAATTATATAACATACTACAAATTATCACCAAATTAGTATAAATTGAGATTCATCATTATTACATTGTCAGGATTTATCCAAAGTAATGAACTTATCAATTAACTGGCTCAAAGACTATCAAAGGACTGGAGAAACTTTAAGAAAGAATGAACTGCTTAATTAATTTCCCATTTCTTTGAGAGCCTACTAAGTACAAGCAAGTTCTTTATATCTAAACGCCGGTAAGAGGATTCTTGGTCACGTGTGCATGGAAGCTCAGAGCTGATGGAAATATTAGCAGGCTTTGATAATGTTATTTATAGATGAGGTAACTGAGTTGAAGAGGCATCAATAGAATTTCTCGAAGCTGCCCGTTTACAGGATGTGAGCAATGCGGGTGATGTGAACATCATACTCTGATCTGAAATTCCAGACCTGTCATTGAGTGTGTGACCTGAAGCCTCATGTTCCTCATCTATGACATAGACTATTTTGAGAGGATAAAAAGAGATCATTCCAGTCAAACACACAGCACATTATGCATGCAGGGAATACTAAATAAATGGTAGTTATTTTACTCTGTTAGGGAAAAAGCAGAACTTGCAAATGGGTCTCCCAAATTTCAGTCTAAGATTCTAGTCACCGTCCCTCACTGGCAGGAATATACCTATATAACAAACCTGCACATGTACCCCTGAACAGAAAACAAAAGTTCAAAAATAAATAAGTAGGTCATGCGCAGTGGCTCATGCCTGTAATCCCAGCACTTTGGGAGGCTGAGGCAGGCAGATCACCTGAGGTCAGGCGATTGAGACCAGCCTGGCCAACATAGAGAAACGCCATCTCTACTAAAAATATAAAATTAGCTGGGCGTTGTGGCACATGCTTGTAATCTCAGCTGCTTGGGAGGCTGAGGCAGGAGAATCACTTGAAACTGGGAGGCAGAGGTTGCAGTGAGCCGAGATCACACCACTGCACTCCAGCCTGGGCAACAAGAGCGAAACTCTGTCTCAAATAAAATAATAAATAAATAAATTAAAAGTTTTTTAATTAAAAAAAGAAAGTACCTTTATGGTATTAGGCCAGTTTGCAAGCATTGGATAGTTTTACACTTGCTACATTCATTTTCAAGGTCTTTTTTTGCCTTAATGGGGCAGAGGTTTGGGTTTTTATTCTTGTTGTTGCTTCCACTATTGTATCTCCAACACCTTCAATCGGTGCTCAACAAATAAGTATTGAATAAAAGAATAAATTTCTCTACGATATCCCTACCACATTCTCTACTTGGCCATGGGACATTTGATATAATTTGCATTTCTTTTTTTTTTTCTTTTTTATTATACTTTAAGTTCTAGGGTTACATGTACACAACGTGCAGGTTTGTTACATATGTATACTTGTGCCATGTTGGTGTGCTGCACCCATCAACTCGTCATTTACATCAGGTATAGCTCCCAGTGCCATCCCTCCCTGCTCTCCCCTCCCCAAAATAGGCCCCGGTGTGTGATGTTCCCCTTCCAGAGTCCAGGTAATCTCATTGTTCACCATTTCTTAAGGAATTGTGTAAAGCTAGACATGATTGGATGTTTGAGAATAAAATGAAACACCTTCATTCAAGAAGTGCAAGGCTTAACTAAAATATGTTTCAGGTTGCAATAAGACAAGAATCAGTTGACATCTTGTTGTACACAACATTTGCAGAAGGGGTTACATTTTTTTTCCTTTCAAAGCCTCAGATAAGTTTTAAATCCCACACCTGCCACTTGCTAGCTCTGTGACCTTGGGCAAGTTACAAAATCTCTCTGGGCTCTGTCAGTTTCTTCTATACAGAATTTTCTCATAAACATTACATGACTGATGCATTTAACCTGTTTAGCACAGTGCCAGCCTCTGGTACGTGTTCAGTATAAAATGGCCCCTGAGGTCTTTGGCCTATTCTATGTGTTTATGATGAAAAAAATGATTGACTTATAGATCTGACTTGGTGGGCATGTGTTTACAATCCCTTAGGATAGTGTGCCATGCTTGACTTGATGTTTTCTATCATGAGAAATCACGGCCAATGGTTGCTTCTGTCTTATCTAAATGAGAGATGAAACCAATTTAACCATCTCTGTTTGCCATCATTACAGCCACTGGGCACAACATACATGAGGAGAGAATCAATGCACAAAATTATTTGATTAACTAGCATTGTCTTTGCACTTCCTAGCAGAGGAAAACCAGGCATTTAAGAAAACAAACAACAAAAAACTTTTCTTCCTCGCCTTGTTTTTATGTTAATTGAAAGAGATAAAAAACAAAAAAGTGGATGGGGGGCATGCAAGAGCATGCAAGAGCATGCAAATGTTGACAGGAGAAAATGCAATATAGCCGTACAAACTATTTTGGTGCTAAATGTTTCATGGAGACTAATGGCTCAATTATAGCTAAATACTCGTTGCCACTAGCGTTGTGGGAGAAAAAACCTTCCACGATTTGTTCATATAAAGGAGAGAGCAGGTTTTCTGAGTGTGAAACAGTGTGTTCATGCTCACCTGCTGGCCATTCTCCAGCTCAGGAAATTGGCCCAGCCCCCAGGGGGCTTCCCACTGAATGGAGCAAGGCAGTGCCACCTTGCTTTTCATCAGAGAACCATTAGGAATGGGTGCCTGAAATAGCGATTTGCTCACTCAATCCTACTATAGATTTAAAAGTAACTAGGCAGTTCTCCAAAGAGCCGAATTTATTTTCAGGAAGTGAAGTCACAGGCTCAGATGCATTACAGTTTCTTAATAGTATAGGATTTCATAGTTGAACAAAGCCTTTCTTTCAGGGTAACAGAGGCATGGAGGAGCAACTCACCCAAATGTGCTTGGCAGAGATGAGAGTATAGCAGACTCACTGGGGGTAGAAGAAAATATGACTTTGGGGATGATTTACTGAAAGAATCTAGAACAGTTCTTGGCTCATTCATTCGTTTGGTTCATTTATTCATTTGACAGAGCTGTACTGAACACTCGTTATGTGTCAAATAATGTAGTAGGTACTAGGGATTTGGGGGCAAAGGACAAAGAAGGTTTCTGTCCTCTTGGAACTTACAGTGTAGTAAGGGATATGGATAACACATGAGTAAATGTGTTAATTCACTATGATTTTTATTGTGGTGACAGAGCAAACTAAGTAGAGTGAAGGGATATAGAGAATGAGAAGGGAGCGTCCTCTCTTTTATCTCCCAAGAGATATTCATGAAAACTTAGGTGGGAATGACTGGGAATTTAGAATGTTCCCGGATTTGGCAACCGCAAATGCAAAGGCTATGATGTGGGGAGAAAAGGCTGTGTCACGTGGCCAGAAAGGATGCCTCTGAAATGAGTATCAGATACTGGAGGCCAGCAAGAAGGCTGGAGAGAGAGGCAAGGTCAGCTCACGCAGGCCTTGGTACTTTCTATATATTTAAGTGTATGCTCAGTATATGGTAGATAAAATTACCTTAGCTTCAATTTTCAGTTGCAAAAGAGGAATAATACCGATCATATTAGAAGTTCTTGGGTCACTTACATGAGATGGTTGCTTAGCACCCAGCATCCTGCTAGGCACAAGTTGGGAATTCCATAGGTAGAGCTTTCTTGCCCTTTGCTTCATTCTTTAAATTCATCTCATTTCAGCCATTCCCTCAGTAAAATCACACTCGGTATGAATGAGGGTGTATAAGAAGGATAAACAGCAAAGAGTCAGTGAAAGAGTAGTTGGACTTGGGGAAATGAGAGTAAGGAGGAGCAGTGGTTTCCACGGTGAAGGCAGGTTACAGAGAGAGCAGCATCTTTTCAAAGCATCAGGACCATGCTGCGAGGTGGTGGGTGGGTACGTTGGGGAGAGGACACATGCAACCTTCTGGTTTATGGAAACTTTCCAACTGTAGAAATTCATGAAGAAAGTTCATATGAAAGCCCTATCTTCTGTAGCCTAATCAAGTCTTGACATTCAAATTTCAAATGAATTTTGGAGAAATAACTTCTCAGATTCTCATCATATAGTACTTGTTCAATATGAATAGAAATAATTACTTTGCTGGAGTAATTAGCATGCCCAAGAATAACTATAGACTTTTCCCCAATTTTTACTTTTGGATAAATGTTAAATATCTTTAAAGTGCCTTTGATTTCTTCTTAAGAATCATGGAAAGGTGGGAAAATATGATAAAGATGCAGGGATATGCAGGATAATGATGGCAAATGCACATAAAGAGAGTACCACATTGACCTGGCAGAGAAATGTTCTTGGCAGTGATTTCAGTTACCAGAAAAGTAAAAGCTATTAATACTAATCTTATCTAAAGAGGACCAGCAGCATATGGTTGTGTTTTTTTCCAGACATTTCTGAAAGCCTACTTCAGAATAGTCATCCATACTGCTTGGGGGCCCTTCAGAGTAAAGTGAGCACACAGGCTCTGAGATGAGGCAGTCTGGAGACCACATGTCAGCCTAGCCAGGCTCAGAGAGTGATCTTATATGGGCCACTTATCCTGTCTGAGCATCAGTTGCCTCACCTCGAAAGCGAGAATACCCAACTCACCTCAGGGGGTGGTTTGAGATTGATGCTATGATCATGTAGGATGCCATGCACCTTCGTTGGTACCTCTTAGGACCCTCGGTAAAAGAGGTAAGTCTCCTTCCTTTCCTTTCCTTGGGTTCAAGGATTAGTGGAATGGCAGCCAGAATCAGGAACCAGAACTCCTGAGTCCTCAGCCTCCCTAGGGAATCTCTTAGCTGACAAGTCTCTGTTTCTACAGGTTTTTCCCTGGGGCAAATGGAGCAAGTTAAGCTGGATCACATAGAGTGCTTAGGCCTTACTTTGACCAGAACAGAAAAGTTCTGATGTCTCCAATATCCCATTTCAAGCACATCCGCCTCTGGAGGTTCCAATGAAGTCCTGTTAAGCTGACCTGAGTCCTCTGTAGTTATTCCAAAAAGAGCAATTGCCCTTTTACATGCAATACGGGAGGAATTTCATGCTAGGACCTTTAAAAAAGGTTCTTATCTCCAAAATATTTGCAGATTATTAGTCTAGAACGAAAACTGGATGAGCCGTCTCTTTAGTGTCTTCCTCCAAGCCTCACAGCCACTCTTAACACTAAAATGATTAGGAAAAGCAAACATAGGCTAAAACATAAGAGAGAGGATAGAGAGAAAAATGTCTGTGTCAGTGGCTGGCACAAAGCTGAACTAATCCTACTCCCTGCTGTCCCAGCTAGACATTTCTTGAGAGTGCTGCTCTTAGATATTTTGCTTTTGTTTTTGTCTTAATTGTCCTTTGAATGGTGTCATCCCCAGGCTACTAGGAAAGAGCCACTTCTATCAAAGGAACTTCAAGTCCAAATTTAGTGAAATAGAAGCAGCCCTTCCCTGCCACCACCGTACACTGTTCTTGCCTATTCCAGACCTGCCCTTGGGAGAGGTGTGGCCAGTTATGTGAGACAAATGAGTATCTAGCAAAGAGAAGCCTCATCAGCAAATCATTCTCTTAAATCTAACAGACGTCCTCAACCTCTGTTACAACAGGCTCCTGGGAAGGGAAGCTTCTTTGCCTTTTGAGGGCTACACATAAATCTGGGTGTTTTTCTCAGTTCTGACCCACACACTTCATTACATCCTTTAATGAACTGTATTAACATTCTTAAATGAAGTCTTATGATAAAGGATTACTGATTGCGTTTCTTTACCTTTAAAGTTCTTCAGTTGTTGACACTACTGCCACATGCTTGCTTGCTTTATTGAGAGATAATTTTAATATCTAAAGATTTGTTAATGTAACTATAGCGTAGAATTAAGAAACCAATACTTTTCTGCCTAACAGGAGTGACAGCATGTCATGGTGGAGAAAGCACTGGATGTATGACTCGCGATGTCATTTTATATCTTGCAAAGTGTGAGAATTAGATATGGTGATGTCTGTAATTGCTTTCAATGCAACTTTGTGTTCCCAGCTTTTTATTTTATTTTTTTTTTTTTTCGGGGGGACGGAGTCTCGCTCTGTCACTCAGGCTGGAGTGCAGTGACATAATCTTGGCTCGCTACAACCTCCACCTCCCAGGTTCAAGTGATTCTCTTGCGTCAGCCTCCCAAGTAGCTGGGATTACAGGTGCCCATCACCACACCTGGCTAATTTTTTTTGTATTTTTAATAGAGACCGAGTTTCACCATGTTAGCCAGGCTAGTCTTGAACTCCTGACCTCAAGTGATCCTCCTGCCTTAGCCTCCCAACTCTAACTTTAAATAGATTTCTTTTTTACTCTAATCATCCAGCAGATAATAGAAACATTTGGTTAACTTTTTTGACTGTCGATGTTCAGTGCAATTAAAAACTCAATTCTGAACTCAACGGTTGTGTGGAGGTGCTCTGCAAGTGTGAGATGGAGCACTAGAGAGTCAGGCCAGATGACTATTTGAAAGGAGCTCTTTCTAGTGATTCAAGAATCCACAGTTCTGCATTCCTGTGGAGGGGTTTATCTACTTATGAAATCACCAGCCCTTACCGTCAACAACATAGCAATCCCAGACCTTTTAAACAAAAGAGTACAATAACAGCTTGTGTTATTTAGATAAAAACATTGCCTATGCCACAATAACGACTTAAACATAAAGAGATGGCAGGCAAACCACATAAATAAAACCTGGCTATTTTTTCTTTCTTCCAGGTTCAATCATCTGATCTTTTATTAATGCTTCTATTTTAAACATCTCGCTAGCCTTTCCAGATGTGTATTACAAGATGTTTAGCAGTACCCACTAGTTGCCAGTGGAGGACCCTGTTCCAAATATGACACCCCGAAATGTCTTCAGACATTGCTCTAAGTTTCCAGGGGGCAAAATCATTCTGGAGTGAGAAGTACTAGTCTATGCTTTTTTTTCCTTCTAATTCTGAATTTACTTTTTTGGGTTTTTTTTTGAGTCGAAGTTTCGCTCTTGTTGCCCAGGCTGAAGTGCCTGGAGTGCAATGGTGCGATCGCGGCTCACTGCAACCTCCGCCTTCCGGGTTCAAGGGATTCTCCTGCCTCCACCTCCCAAGTTGCTGAGATTACAGGCATGTGCCACCAGGCCAGCTAATTTTGTATTTTTAGTGGAGATGGGGTTTCTCCATGTTGGTCAGGCTGGTCTCGAACTCCCAACCTCAGGTGATCCCACCTGCCTCGGCCTCCCAGTGAATTTGCTTTCTTAAGCATAAGACCAAGTGCTCAGAAAGTATTGTTCTATTGTTATTATTCTGAACATTACTCATGTCTTCATTTATGTAGGATTTCACAATTTACTAAGTATTTCCACCCACATTATCTGTGGAGATTAATGCATAGCAGTTTATTGTCTACAACAAATTAGAAGTAAGAGGCATCTTTTCTGTAACTGTCCCTGTATGCCTTTTTTTATTGTGTTTGCAATCCTGCATGTTTGACAAAAGGGGTCTTGCCATGAGGAAGATGTATTTAGGACGAGTCAGGCATTGTGTAAATGAAATCTGGCACAGTCTTTTCAAGAGACATGAGAGAGAGAGAGAGAGAGAGAGAGAGAGAGAGAGAGATGTTTAATCATCTCGAAATGATGTCCTCCTCTCATCTTCTGCTGGTAGGAGTCACATACCACTTGGTCCACCCATAGAAGCACACATTTACAACTAAACACTCACATACAGCTTCACCGAAGCCCCATGAACTCTCTGAGCCTCTTGCCTCTTTAAAAGGGCTCTGAAAATTATAATCTTCAGCCTAAACTGGACTGCTGCAGTTGTATCATGCTGCATGAAGTGAAAACTAGATGGCATTTTTGAAAAATAGAAAATAACATTTCTCCCACACTTCCACCTCCTCCCTAGCCCTCTTACCTGCTTAAGGATTTCAGCGGCTGTTTCATGTGAACAATCAAATATCACATAGAACTCCTTGCCTTTCTTCATCTCCTTGAGTAAAGGCTTGGCATCTTTATTCCCAGAGGGCAGCTGGCGGATTTTGATTTTAATATTATATCTGGAGGGAGCTTTGATGAGCTCTTGTAGACGAATTAGACCTAGAAAATGACATCCAATCATGCAACAGAGACTGTTCTGTCGACAGAGTATTGTTTATTGTTATCTATAGTTAAACTTGTTTCAACTCCAAAATGTACCCACTGACCACCTTCCTAACGGTTACACTCCTGACTTCCCATTTGTCACTCATCTTTCTGTGGTGGATCATACTATTTCCCCTTTGTGGGTATGTGTGGCTTGGAAGCATAATTTTCTCAGGAGCATTTTAAATTTATTTAGAATGCAACTGTCCTTCCCAGCTTTCAGCAAACACCTCCCATCTTTAACAAATCAAGCCTGCAACTGTAAAACTCGGTAAACAAAAAGTTGGTTGAAGTTTCCAAAAGAGTTTGATGAAATAGATCACACCTGCTCACTTACAAAGCCAATAGAATATGGAGATTTGTCGAGGCTATAAACTTCTGTAAGCCTTTTATTAAGTATTTATATATAAAATACTCTTAACCAGCTAATTAGTCGGGCTGCTCTATATAATCTTTCAGTTCCTGCCATATAAAGTATTTGTAAATGGCTCATGCTCATTACATTTTCTTCCTAATATATTTGAATGCTAAATGGGAAAATCCTACTTGATTTTTTTAAAAGACCATAGAATTTTTAGAAATTATGATCATAAAAACAGAAACAGAATTTTAAAAAAATTCTCTATTGGTTATTGCAACAAAACATATATGTCTAACTAACTTGATGGAGAATGTTTGGTTTACCACAGGTGTGGATGTATTGATTTGCACTGTTTCCTAATAGAAGTGCTTTACTAGGGCAAGGAAAGCCACTGTTTAAAAGACTCCCTCTTATTTCCTCTAATGTTAACAGGTGCTCACTATGCTGCACCTTGGCTCGCAGAGTAAGGACTTCTGTCACACTGAAAAATTGAGGGTTTTTGTTTGTTTGTTTGTTTTGTATGCAGTTCTGTGCCTTCAGGGTTTGTCAGCTTTAGGTAATCAATAGGGAATATTAAGCTTCATGAGTATTCAGATGAAAATTGTGATATGTTCAGTGCAGGATTCAGCATGGATTCCAGCTACTGCCAAACTCATATTTTTCTTTTTCTTGTTTTACTTATGTAGCTACTTTTTTTTTTTTTTTAACTAGACGGTACATTTTTTTGTGTGTGGCTCAAATGAGGAAAGGTTTCTCTACCACCATAGTTAGGTTTGATTCTGATGTACAATAAATGTATAATGATATTGAACTTCAGAGTTAAATGTGTGGGAGTGGTAGAATGGGAGGGTAGTTGCTGTAGAACCTTATCAAGATTTAGGGCTCATGATCTGATATGGCTTGGCTCTGTGGCCCCACTCAAATCTCATCTCGAACTGTAATCCCCATGTTTCGGGGGAGGAACTTGGTGGGAGGCAATTGGATCATGGGGGTGGATCTCCCCATGCCGTTCTTGTGATAGTGAGTGGATTCTCACGAGATCTGATGGTTGAAAAGTGTGGCACTTCCCCCCTGGCTCTCTCTGTCTTTTCTGCCAAAATGTATGACATTTCTTCCTTCCCCTTTACCTTCCACCATGATTGTAAGTTTCCTGAGGTCTCCAAGCCATGTGGAAGTATGAGTCAATTAAACCTCTTTTCATTATAAATTACTCAGTCTCAGGTAGTTATTTATAGCTGTGTGAAAATGGACTAATACATGAACCTTTTCTCTTTTTACACAAAAATTGAATTGCTAGAATAACAGGCTTCCTGGATTCTTGCTCCTTTTCAAATCAGTCAATGTGGTTGAAGTCCCTCAGGTACTTATAATCACCTGCTTGTCTTCTCACTTCCAGAGCCACATCCTGAACTACAGAGAAACATTAAAAATGAAAGAAAATATAGAACGTGTGTTCATATATTTGTTATTCATAATATGTGTTAATCTTTGAAATAATCCTATGGTGTAACCATTATTCCTATTACTATTTAAATGAAGAATTCAGGGCCCAGAGTAGTTAAGTAACTTACAAAGATAGTTAAGGAGAATCCTGGATTAAAATTGCTGTTTGTGAATCCAACACTTAATCTTTTGACATCACCATCCTGCCTTATAAATACAAGTTGTTAGTGCTGAGGGAACAGATACGGCTTAGGACTGTTTGATGAGATGGAGAAAAAATAGAGACTTCAGGCTGCCTGAGTTTCTCTCCTGTTTTCTCTTATCACCCACCTGCTTTGCAATCACATAGATTTTTTTTTTCATGACTATAACCACGAGGGACAGTTTAATGTGGTCTCTAAATAACATGGAGAAAACATTTAAAAAGTGCATTTCATGTGCTGCAATGAACTGCTCTCTTTTTCTGTGTTGAATAGAATGTCACATCTTTCTATCATGATGACTTACATATTTATGGGATTTAAAATTGACATACATTTTCTCACTTCTTTCATTTATTTTTATGGGAAAACATTTGCTGGATGCTCATTAGATGCCAAGTTTCATGTTAGGCCCTGAGGGTGCAAGACAACACAAACTGCTTCAGAGTCCTCACAGCCAGGAGGAGAATTTTATCCCTGCTCTCTTGAGGTAGATGGGGCATCAATTACCACTTAATTTTACAGATTATGAGCTAAGGCTGCTGCAGGCTGGAGTAACTTGCTCAAGGTTATATAGCTAATAAATGGCAGACCCAGGGATTAAGGCCAAATCCACCTTCTGATACCAAATTTAGGGCTCTTTCCTCCAAATCAGTGGGCCCTCCCAACTTCAGGATCTCTTGTCAACTGACTGAATGAAAAACTAATTAACAAGCTGACTAATTAACTATATTAATAAATAGCTATATAAGTAAACAGAGAAAGAACATTTTAGACCAGCACACAATATTAAATCCTTATTTGGCACACTAGACCATTAATAAACACACACCCCTAAATGTGACCATCAACTTTTATAATTGTTTCATAAAAGAAGGTATATTTTAATACCAATAGAGGAAATGGGAGAAAGACTAGTTTCTAATTGGAATAAATTTATCTTTTACAAAAAGCTCACTGTTAAACTCCTACTTTTCTCCTTTTGCCAGTATATAGGTAAATTGGCTTCAGAAAGGGGGAGGATCAGCAGATTTAAAGATTAGGGACCGAAACTGGGGTGAGAACAAAGAACAGGGAAGGAGTGAGTTTTACATTTCTCTTCCTGAAGCAATTGTTTGCTTAAGAAAAGCCTTTCTGCCTTCATTAGCAAATGATGGAGAATTTACAATTCAAAAGACACAGTAGACAACATTTAGAGAAAGCTTTCCCTTATATTTGCATTTTGCAGCAATCCATCAGTCATTTACATTTCGTTGTAATGAGCAGTTAAAAATCATTTGCTAAACAAATAATTACTTCAGAGGGAAGACATTGATTTAGGCACAACACCTAGCTTTGCTAATCCTTCCAGTGTGTGGATGCCAGCCCTGATGGAGTGACCCAGCCCTGCCGGGACCCCAGTTGCAGTGAATGGTAAAGGTGCGTATAATGCTGATAAGGTGAATTTTCTTCTGGCTCACTGAGATGGAGAGAATTTAAAAATAAAACGTAGATAAGAGAGAGCCAGACAAACCCAAAAGAGGGACATTCAACAATAAAACTGACCTGGACTCTTTAAAAATGTCAGTGTCATATACGGCAAAAGAAGGCTGAATTGTCTGAATCAAAGGAGACGAAAGGGACTGACAACTGAATGCCATTTGTGATCCCGGGACAATTAGCAAATATATACTATTATTTTGCCAATAACAATATTAGCAAATATATATTTCTGTGTATTTAGATAACATTATTATGTTATTGTTAAGTCTCCTGTACTTGATAATCGTAGTGTGGTTGTAACGAGAAAGGTCCTTCCTAGGAAATTCATGCTAATGTATTTATAGGGAAAAAGGTCAAGATGTCTGCAGCTTACTTTCAAATGGTTCAACAGTGCTACTATTTAGTATTATTTTTATTGTTGTAAGTGTTCTATATTAAGAGAATGATAGAGCATTACAGCAAATGAGGCCAAATGATAATAAATGATGAATCTAGGTGAAGGGTGTACAGGAGTTTATTGTACATGTCCTGCAACTTTTCTCTAAGTTCAGATCTTTCTAAATAAAAAGACAAAACGTACAGATACAAAATAATATCATAAAAGTCTCTTCCACTTGTATCCCCAAGAATGAAATTGGAAATGCAACTTTGGTTGAATAAACGCTTTACAGAAAGAAGGCTGTTTTTTTTCACATGAATTTGAGCTGAGCTCTGCATATAGATACAACTTTCAAAAATATCCAAATGGCCAATTCTAAACACTTGCTTTGGCCGCCTGTCTACTCGGTGCACTCAGATGTGACACAGAAAAAATGCTGATTTGCAGGCACATTGGGTAACTCAGGCAACAGGTGGAGCATATGGAGGAGGAAAAAAAACCCTCTGCTATTTCCAGTGAGCATTGAAAATTTCCTATGCCTTCCTTTTAAGTAATAACAAACTTTGCTATTTAGATTGCCCCTTTTTATGAAGTCTGCTCCATGCCTTATAAGTAGCGAAATAAACCCTAGAATATACTTCTGAGGTGAATAGGTGTCAGTGCTATTTCACAGTGAGGAAAGTGAGGCATGGTGAGGTTAATTGTTTGGATTGGCCCTGAAAATGGGTCACAAATAGCAGGAATTGGAAGAGACCTTCAGGTCAAACTCCTCTTGACGCATGAGTCCTCTCTACACAGCCACTGCTGAACACCTCTCAGTGTGAGAAATTCTCTACCTTACACCGCAGTCCAATCCGTTTCTCAATAGCTTTAGCTATCTTTAATGAGTCTCAGTTCAAAAGAAAAGTACCTAGGTTTTCTTGAGTCTTAATCCAATGTCTTGTTTGTTAAACCATCAGTGAGTTTGATGCCGTAAACATGAATGTAATAAACCACTGGGACCCAAAGATCAGGTTGCACATTTTAAATGTTAATTTCTTCTCTATTGAACTTGGAAATATGCAAAATGGCATTTCATAAACTTGTGGGTATATTAATATACCCAAATCTAATAGGATTCTTAAGGGGATCTGTGCATCATCCAGAGCAGAGGAAAAATCAAAACTGAAAAATGAAAATGGGTATGTGAGCGAATTACCTGTGGAAATAAAACACTTTTAAAGTGCAGATCTTCATACATAGGGTTTTTCAGAAGTGCAACAGAGAAGGCAAGTGGGAGTCTTCCCAAAAGAAAAATTGTGTACCTTGGTTACAAAGGACCTTATAAGAAGAATCTAGTCTAAATATTCAAGAAAGTATATTGCACTCCACCAGTATATGTTGGTGCTGAATTCTCATTAAGTTTCAACAGTAGCTAAAATTAATATGCTTGGCCTGCAATACCTAAAGATTGGTTTCCTGGGCAGAGTTCTGAATATTTAAGTAGGGTTCTGGTCAAAGAACTGAGGTGGGAGATATAAAGGGTAGAAAAAAAGTGAGTCCAGAGAAAAAAAGAAACTATAATTTATTGTTTTTTTGCTGTTGAGTTTTAAGAATGTTCCATCCTTGGGCTATTTCAAGTGGAATGATGGGGCAGCACGTAGCAGAAGAGTTTTGGCTATCACAAGTGGTCATAACGACACAGTGGGGAGAGTGGTGATGACAGAAAGTGAAAAGAGTCATTTATTTGGCACTGACTGTGTATAGCATATCTTGCATTTTAGCTTGACTACTCATGCCAAAGTTGATTTTCTTTGAGTCCAAACTTTAGGCTTCTGTGAAGATTCTTGGTTCTGGAAGAGTATATTTATCTCTGTTTTCTATGGGAAAATGGAAGGAACTATGATACACAGAGTTTTTAAAAACTAAGTCAGTACTTAAATACAGCCATAAGAGCAGATACTTCACTCACTCACAGGCTGGTTGAGCACATTAACTGAGTTAATAATCTATTTAGGACAGTGCACATAGTCAGCAGTCAAGAATTTAGTTATTGTTATTTTTGTGATTTTCATTTCGTGTATGTTTTCTCCCAGGGTTGATTGGTTTTTTCAATCTCTGCCACTATTAGGGATGCTAATCTCATTTCACATTAATCCTTACAGTAAAGCTTGGAGACTATATTTGACGTGATGACTAACAACTCTTCACTGCAGGCTGCATTTTAGAAATCTCATGGCTGTGATGTGTTGAGAAAAATGACTTAAGTAAACAAAGATAAACTTATCAAGGTTGATGTGCTATAAATTCAGGGCTAGAGGCATCTGGTGCTCATTTCCTTGATGTATCCATCCAGTCCTATCTATAGGCTGAGGACACTCAAATTTGTGTCTCCAGCCCAGACCTGTTTTCTGGACTCTAGACTCGTGTATTAACTGCCTGTTCTTACCTTCATTCAGATGTCTGATAGATACCTGAAACTCAAACCTAACAGGTTAATGACTCGATTTCTGATATCATTCTTATTTCCTCAAACCAGTTCCACCTATAACCTCTATTTCAGGTAATGACAACTCCATCCTTCGGCTCAGGACAAAAAGATCAATCTTTTATTTCTCTCTTCCTTCTTTCTTAATCTCTACTCTCTCAAGATATTATTATTATTTTGAGTTCATTTTTGATTCTTTAATCTACAGGTATGAATTAAACCATAACCTGCCTCAGCAACACCATGGCGTCAATATTTTCTCAGACTGGAACATGGTCTTCCTGTTTTTATCCTCCATTTTAAAATAAACTTAACATATGGCATTTGTCTTGTGTCTAAGGAATACAAAGTGTTTTTCTTGACATTTGATTTAATTGAAACACTGGGCCAAACTTTGATATTTCAGAGGAGTTTGCCGTAGGAAGGAATACGCTTACTATCTTCCCTGTTAAACAGGTTAATCTCTTGAGGCAACCTGAGATGTCCCAAGTTTCTTAGGTCATTGAGTTCCTTAAATCAAAATAAGTGTCATACAGACCCAAAGGTTGTACTGGATACTCAAAAAGACATCTTAAAATGGTAGTGAAAAGATAAAATGCGTGCAGTTGAGAATATCCACGATGATTTTTGTGCAGTTTTCTCAAAGACCCTACAATGTTTGAGCAATCATTCAAACACAGCCCAATGTCACCACATAAATGAAGAAAAAGAAAAGAGGACATGGTCATATGTAATAAAAACTTTCAAGTGGGGAACACATTCAAATATCCTCTCAGATATTATGCCGGCTGTACATTAAAAATGTTTCCAGAACCTGAGTGTATCTTACTCCTCTACTGTATTGCCTCCATCTCTTCCCTGAGTTTCCATAGGAGCCATCTGGCAGGTTGCTATGTTTCTACCTTTGCCTCTGTAGAGTGTACAGTGATTCTTTTACTCCTACTACTGTTCAGGATCAGGCCATCCTTATCTGAGGTTTTGCCTTCCATGATTTTAGCAACCCACAGTCAATGGTGGTCTAAAAATATTAAACTGAAAATTCCAGAAATGAACAATTCATAAGTTTTCAATTGCATGCCCTTCTGAATAGCATGATGAAGTCTTGTACCATCCTACTCTGTCCACACGGGACGTGAATCATTCATCACTGTTGTTGTTAGTCTCTTACTGTGCCTAACTTATAAATTCAACTTTATTATAGGTATCATTCATACAAGTACTATATATACAAACATAGAACAAGTGCTTAGGTATGTATGCTTAGAAATAAACATAGCAGGCTGGGCGAGGTGGCTAACGCCTGTAATCCTAGCACTTTGGGAGGCCAAGGCAGGCGGATCAAGAAGTCAGAAGTTCAAGACCAGCTTGGCCAACATGGTGAAACCCCATCTCTACTAAAAATACAAAAATTAGCTGGGCGTGGTAGCGAGTGCCTGTAATCCCAGCTACTGGGGAGGCTGAGGCAGAACCAGGTGCTTGAACCCAGGTGGTGGAGGTTGCAGTGAGCTGAGATCGCGCCACTGTACTCCAGCCTGGATGACAGTGCAAGACTCTGTCTCAAAAATAAAATAAAATAAAAAAATAACCGTAGCATATATAGGGTTCAGTACTATCCGTGGTTTCAGGCATCCAATGGAGGTCTTGGAATGTATCCCCTTAGGATGAGTAGAGACTACTGTAGAATGTTACTCTGATCTTATCCACCCTCTGCTTAAAATTCTTCCATGGCTTCCCATTCCGGGCAGAGCACAAGCTCCTCCAGTGGTTTACAGAGCCCTCCATGACCTACAAGGCCCTCCTCTCTGACCATCTCTTCTAGCTCCCTTCCCCTGTTACTCTGATCCATCCACCCTGGCCTCCTTGCTGTTGCTCTGATGTATCAGGCACACTCTTACCTGAGACATTAGCTGTTCTCTCTGCCTAGAACCGCCTTCTTTCTCACAGTACGTGGTTCACTTCCTAAGCTCCTTGCAGCCTTTGCTGAAGCCTCATCTGTGCAATGTGACATGACCTTTAATTCTGCAAACCGCATTTCTGGCTTCCAGATTCCCTTCAATCTGCTCTACTTTTTCTTTCTTGCACAGCACTCACCACCGTTCAACAATTATAATCATTTTATATAGAAAGAGAAAATGGTTTATTATTCCCATAGAACCTAAATTCCTTGAAGTCAGTGGGTTCTGTCTGTTTTATTTACTAATGTATTCCACGTGCTGGTACCAATATTTATTGGTGTGTCCAATAAATATTTGTGGAATGACAGACTGACAGCATTAGTGAAGGTGAAGAAACGTATGATTTACCAGGGTGGCATCATGATGGGACAGTGCAGTGGCAATTTCGGTTTTAGAAAAACAATTTATCCAAAGTTGGGAACAACTTTAGGTGTCTTCCAGGGTAACCTCTTGGGTACTGCAGGAATCCTTATCAGGACCTGCCTGTGACAGGGTGTCCCAAGCCTGGACTTGAACTCTTCCAGATCAGGGTGTTAAATATTTTGGAGAGAAATGCATTTCATCCCCTGAGAGATCTGGTGATTAAAAGTTAATTCTTTCAGTGATGCTAAAGTTGCTTCCCTCAATCCTTCATCCACTTTGTCCATGAAAGCCCAGAGGACTAGCTAAAGCTTCTATTTCATGACCCTTTAGATAACAGTCTTCAGTAGCCATTAACTTCTATGTCCTTGTGTTTTTCCTTTGCAGCCCAAACATTTTAGTTATTTTAGACTTACTCATATACTCTGTACATGAGTATTCTCAATGTTCACATATTTATAAGGAAGTAAGGGATGGCATTGTTGTGAATTTTGGGAGATGGGCCTATCCACAGGTAAATTTTAGAACAGGAAAGTTCCTATTTGAAGCACCCTGTTTCTTCTTTTGCTTACATAATTTTTGTCTAAATATTTAGCTTAATGGTGTCTATAACAAGAATTCAAGATATTATTCTTCTCCCTACTCAATAAATAATGCTGGAATAACTTGCTAGCCATATGTAGAAGAATAAAACAGGAACCCTATCTTTCACCATATACAAAAATTAACTTAAGAAGAATTAAAGATTTAAATGTAAGACCTCAAACTATAAAAATTCTAGGTTGGGCATGGTGGTTCACGCCTGTAATTCCAGCACTTTGGGAGGCTGAGGCAGGCAGATCATGAGGTCAGGAGATCAAGACCATCCTGGCTAAGATGGTGAAACCCTGTCTCTACTAAAAATACAAAAAAATTAAATTAGCCAGGCATGGTGGCAGGTGCCTATAATTCCAGCTACTTGGGGGGCTGAGGCAGGAGAATGGTGTGAACCTGGGAGGCGGAGCTTGAAGTGAGCAGAGATCACACCACTGCACTCCAGCCTGGGAGACAGAGCAAAACTCTGTCTCAAAAAAAAAAAAAAAAAAAAAAAATTCTTAAAGAAAACCTAAGGAATACCATTCTGTACATTGTTTTTGGCAAATACATCATGACTAAGTTCTCAAGAGAAATTGCAACAAAAACAAACACTGACAAGGGAGACCCAATTAAACTAAAGAGCTTCTGCATAGCAAGAGAAATTATCAACAGAGTAAACAGACAACCCACAGAGTGGGAGAAAATGTGTGCAAACTATGCATCCAACAAGAGTCTCATATTCAGAATCTATAAAGAACTTAAATCAACAAACAAAAAAATAACCCCATTAAAAAGTGGGCAAAAGACGTGAACAGACACTTTTCAAAAGAAGACACACAAGTGGCTAAAGAACATATGAAAAAGTGCTCATCATCACAGATCATCAGAGAAATGCAAATAAAAACCACAAGCAGTCACAACAGCTATTATTAAAAAGTCAAAAGACAACAGATGTTGGTGAGGCTGTGGTGAAAAGGGAACACTTATATACTGTTGGTGGGAATTTAAATTTGTTCAGCCACTGTGGGAAGCATTTTGGAGATTTCTCAAAGAACCTAAAACAGAACTGCCATTTGGCCCAGGAATCCCATTACTGGGTATATATCCAAAAGAAAATCATTCTTCCAAAAAACCCACAAACTCAGATGTTCATTACAGCACTATTCACAATAGCAAAGTCATGGAATCAACCTAGATGCCCATCAGTGGTGGATTAGATAAAGAAAATGTGGTACATATACACCACGGAATACTATGCAGCCATAAAAAAGAATAAGCTCATGTACTTTGCAGCAACATGGATGCAGCTGGAGGCCATTATCCTAAGTGAATTAACACAGGAACAGAAAACCAAATACCCATGATCTTACTTATAAGTGAAAGCTAAACATTGGGTACACATGGACACAAAGATAGGAACAATAGACACTAGGGACTATTAGAGGAGGCAGGCAAGGGCTGAAAAAGTACCTATTGGTAACTATCTGTGCTCACTCTCTGCATGGGTGACAGGATCATTTGTACTCCAAACCTCAACATCATGCAATATACCCATGGCACAAACCTTCATATGTACCCTTTAATCTAAAACAAAAGTTGATATTATTAAATATTGTCCTTTTAGCTATTTACATATGCAAATCCTCCATGGTATGAAAGACTTAATGATAGGGTTCAGCACAGTGCTACCAGGAAAGAGTTATTTTGGCAGGGCCTTTGCACTGGCTGTTCCCTCTGCCTGACGTCTGAAATGCTCTCCCCCAGGTATCTACATGATTTGTTTCTTATCCTCTTTAAATTTTTACTCAAATGGTATTTTCTAGAGCACTTCCCTGGTATTCTTACATAAAATTGTAAATCCCATCTCTACTGTCAGTCTCCCAAATACCATTTGCTGCTTTATTTTTCTTCATAACATTTTCTACTATCTATCATACTAAATATTTACTATATATTTTGTTCAACAGAGAAACAGACTGTGGATTCCATGAAGTCAGATATTTTTTTGTGTGATTTGTCCCCAGTATTGAGGATGATGCCTGGCAGTAAATGTCTATGAAACAAGGGAATCTATCATCTCTATCTATTTATCTTCTATCTATCTATCTATCTATCTATCTATCTATCTATCTATCTATCATCTATCTACCATTTATCATTTATCTATTTAGCTATCTGTCAACTATATTCACTCTATCAACTCTCTATCTAATTGATCATCTACCTATCAGCTATCTAATCTATCATCTGCTTATTTATATATATCTATCTAATCTATCATTTACCTATCAGCTATTAGGTTGGTGCAAAAGTCATTGCAGTTTTTGCCACTACTTTTAATAGCAAAAACGAAATTACTGGGTTTTTTTTGAGATGGAGTCTTGCTCTGTCACCCAGGCTGGAGTGCAGTGGTACGATCTCGGCTCACTGCAAGCTCCGCCTCCTGGGTTCACGCCATTCTCCTGCCTCAGCCTCCCAAGTAGCTGGGACTACAGGTGCCCACCACCACGCCTGGCTAATTTTTTTTCGTATTTTTAGTAGAGACGGGGTTTCACCGTGTTAGCCATGATGGTCTCGATCTCCTGATCTGGTGATCTGCCCGCCTCGGCCTCCTAAAGTGCTGGGATTACAGGCGTGAGCCACAGCGCCCGGCTGCAAAAATGCAATTACTTTTGCACCAACCTAATATCTACCTATCATGATCTATTTTCTATCATCTATCCTCTACCAATCATTCATCATTTATCTACCTATCATCTGTCTATTAATATCTGTCTATCATCTACCTATCATGATCTATTATCTATTATGTATGAATCTATTTATCTATCTGCCTACCTGTTTATCTCCTTGTCTGTCTGCCTGCCTGCCTATCTAATAGCTAAAAGAATATACACTAAGACATTATCTGTGATAGTTTTTCTGGATATTTTTGTTTATGTCCTTACACTTTTCTTCATTTTAACATTTTCTAAAGAAAGCAATCTTCTTTTTAAACTATATAAAAATAAAACTTTCAAACAATATATTGCAGAAGACATTTAGATCTCAGGAAAGGGCAGCCATAGTACAGAGTATGCAGGTATGTGCTGTCTTGACTATTTTCCCCAGTATTTCAGAAAATATCACCTGAACCAAATGAATATAAACTCTGGGCCAGTTTAGTTAGGGACAAGTTAAAGTAGAGAAGAGAGACAGGCAAAACTATGAAGTAGGTTTTTCTTAATCATTCACAAAATAAAAGCTGAGCAGAATAGGTGGTGTTTTGTTGTTGTTGTTGTTTGCTTTTTTTTTTTTTTTAAATGTTTTGCCACTGAAATTTGAATTAGCACTTGCTTCTTTGGATTCAGCTCTCTATGCTGACTGTGTAGGTAATCACCTAACCAAGCATAAGAAAACACTTTGAAATCCCACTCTCTGTAGCATGCAATATTCAATGCTTTTGTTGTCTTTTAAGAGAGCCAAACTTAAAATGTGCTATAATTAGTTTAAAGTAAGAAACAGCATTTTAAGTCATTACTAGCCATCAACACTGTTGGGGCTCAGAACATGACACCCCAAAATATGGCACCTTGGCATGCTGACTACTTTGAACTGAAAAAGACTGGAAAGGTCTCAGAAACGAAGTCTTTCTGACTTTCTCCTAACCCCCAGCATCATACCCCTTTTAATCCCCTGAAGTGAGTCATAGAAAGTAGAATTTCCCTTCCCCAAGTGAAGCGTAGAAACTAGAACTCCTCTCCCCCAAAGCAAGACATAAAATCTAGAAAGATTCTCTTTTCCCTTGAAGACTCTCGTTTCACAGAGTTCCTGCCCCATACTCAGGAGGAAGGAATACTGCACAGAGAGGCTAAGAAGAATCCGAACACACAGGCCTTGTTGGGCTTTTCCCCTCATTCTATTACCACTAGATTCTACCCTTTTGTCCAATCACATTTCCACATGTTGTTCATTCGTCATTGAATCTAAGCATAGACATAGACAGTTTTCCCTAGGTCTTTGGTCTTCATTTCTGAAGCCTCCTGAGTCAGGTAAAACTTTGATTAAACAAATTTGCTGTGATTTTCTCTTGTTAACCTGTCTTTTGTTACAGGAATGTCAGTTGTGATGGGTGAGGAAAAGCATCTGTTCCCCCAACACCTCTTTGAAAATTTGTTTATCCAATGAACCAGAATATCACCTGGCAAATCCCACAGAGATAACGAGACACAGCACTGACACGTATTGATGAGGAAGCCAGGAGGGCCAGTGAGGAGGAAAGAAGAGCATGAAAACCCAGACACCAAAGTGAAGGAGTTGTGGATGTGAGCTGAACCCACTCCACATGTGTACAAAATTACAACCTTAGTTTTTAGTCTTATCTTTTAAGGCTATAGAAGGGATGAATTAGAGCCAAAAGGCCAAACCTAGCCCAGTATATATTTTTACGACCTTTATGGTTTATTGGAACACACTGGGTCTATTCATTTACATATTGTCCGTGTGCTTGCTTGCTACTTTGTCACAGTGGAGTAGTTTTGACCAAGACCCCCGTGGCCGTAAAGCCTCAGCACTTGGCTCTTCACAGAAAAAGTTTGCTGATCCCGGCTCTCCAGGAATGGCTGTGGGTGCATTTCCCTGAAATTGGCTTTGAGAAGGGAGAAACTGCTGAATATGCCGCACACCGCAGTTGAGGCTCAGCTTCTCAGCTCTTTTTGCTGTGTGTCAAGTGATAACCAGGTTTCCACCAGGGTCTAATGAATCATGAGAGGAGGTCGAATGGGCAGCAATTTCTCATTGCCTGGGGTCGCCTCTGGGTGTGGGAATCAGTGACAAGCGGGTGACTAACGGGAAGGACATCCAGAAAAGAGAGAGAAGAGAGATGAGGCGAGACGAAACTTTACTCCTCCTAAGAGTTCTCCAGAGTCTTTCGACATTTTAACTTCTAGAGGACAGAATTCTGCTTGCTAGTATTTAGCGAATTGAATTTTGTCCTTAGAGACGTGCACACTGCTCCCATTTACTTCAATGGGAGTAATGGGCCATTTGGTCCCTCGACATCTGTGTTGGCTTCAGGCTATTTAACAAACTCCTAAACAAATCCCAATAAAGTGCTCTTTAATGGGTACTTAATTCTGGTGTAGGGGCGGGTGCTAAGCACACCTAAGTCCTTTCTTTTCTTTCAGGTTTACTAAGTTTCCTCCTTTTGATGGTGTGATAATCACTGCAGGCAAGAACCCTGAGTCAAGCAGTATAAAACCCACTCAGAGTCACAAGGCTTCTGCTTTTATTGATCTCAGTTGAACTGTTCATTCTCTGGGTTCCAATTTAATGGCTCAATTGATTATTCATCTACATTTTTAATGTCTTTGTGGGCAAAAATCATTTTAACATGAATCATCTCTCACTTAAGGGGCAACATATCAAATCATTTTGGATTGTCGATTTCAACAAGTATTTATTGTGTCAGTGAGCACGGCTGAACTTGACAAAGATGAAAAGGACATTTCAGTTTCTTGTGGAAGGTGATGGAAATGATAGCTTGGTGTTTGCTTTGCAAAATGGATGTCACATATGTGTGGCTCACCTGATGTCAGAGAGTGGTTAGAATATCAAGTTTTCTGTCATTTACTTACTAATTATATTTTGTGTAAATATATTTTGAAATCTACAATGCCCACATCTTTAGTTGAACTCTTTCTTAAATTAAATCCAGGAGTTTCAATATTATTCATTAATATGTTTTCATTTTAGATGGTCCAACTTTGCTATAGAAATGGTGAGAGATGATTATACTACAGAGATCACAACATAATGAGATGTAGCTTGATTTTATGAGCTCACGAAATTTCCTGTTTAGCAAAAGTAGGCAACATGCAAGATCTAACCACACTTGTGTTTAAAACGTGATATTCTTTTTCAAAACCCTCTAAAATATCCGTGTGGATTTGATTAGACAATGATTTCTTCCTTCACAGCAA
The DNA here is from genome assembly GCF_003255815.1 of Theropithecus gelada. NCBI lineage: Eukaryota > Metazoa > Chordata > Mammalia > Primates > Cercopithecidae > Theropithecus > Theropithecus gelada. The sequence continues at coordinate 33,246,197 of NC_037670.1, read as the reverse complement.
GCAGGTAAAGTTCTAAAACTATGGCTGCTTGTAGCTTATTCTTCTTGATAGGACTGTTTCGAATACAATATTTATAAAATATATACCCAGTCACTTAGAATCTTCACTTCTTTCTAAATGAGATGAGGCACAAGAAAATACATAAGTGCATATTTCCAACCACACTCATCACTTTTATCTGACAGTATAAAATGGAACCAGAGTTTAACACCAAAGAGGGGGCACGTATTCATCCTTTGAGGAATAGTAAGTGCTAGTGCTTGGTGAAAGGGGCAGTGAAAAGTGAAATCGTATTGCAAAGTTTGACAGTGTTTCACTTTACTAATTTTCACTTGTAATTTTCGTAGCATTATTACCAAATGTGTAGATCAAAGAAAGCAACTCATTTCAACTCTTGGAGAAAAAAAAAACAGACAATCAATGGTATTATTCTATCCATGTGGAATTACTAAACTCTTTCCTCTATGTCAGGCTTACGACAGGTAGCAGGTTATAAACATAAAAATAAGATAAAATTCGGATGCTTAGAAATTTCCAGTCTTATAGACATGTAAACAGATATTTGAAATATAACTTGGGATTCAGTGCTTTTGCTTCCAAAGTGCTAGTGAACCCTCCGGTAGTCTCAGGGAACTTTAAGGAAGAGGGAAATGTGCGTGCGGTCGTGGAGAATGAGGGAGTTCATCACCGTGAAGCTCGTGCAAAGGATCATACAAAGTGAGGGGCCAGCTTCAGAAAACAGGAGTCAGGAGAACGTGGGGATATTGAAGAAAAGATAAAACTTTCCATCATAACTCATGTGAGAGTATAGGCAATGAGGGAAGCTAGTGCCTGGGTTAATGAAAATGAAAATGGCTGGATGATGAAGAGTTTCGAATTAGAAGGAATTCAACTTTATTATGTGGACAATGGAGGGTCACTGCCTGACTTTAAATAAAAAGGGGCCTGAACAATAAGCAGAAAGCAAAGGGGAGGTGCCAGTAAAGTAAAATTCAAATGGGGGTGGGTCAGAGAAAGTGGCTGATGAGGACTGGACTCCAAGCAGCCATATTTCCATCCTGCACCCTAAACAGGCACGTGGAGAATGCAAGCTTTAGTCAGCCCTCATCACTGGGGATTCATAGTCCCTTTCCCATGAAATAATCCACTCTATTGCTACAACCTCTAAATGAATTCCTCTTTGTTAACTTACTTAGAAACTTTTCTAAACATTTACATAGCTACTTATCAAGTTGGAATCACATTTCATGGTCATTTTCAATTGTGGTCATAGTCTTATTAGAGCTGGGAAAATGAAAATACATATTTAATATTGTGATTGGATTATAACACATCCCAATAAGGTGATATTTCTTTTTTAAAAAACGTTCCTCTGTATTTGATGATAAAAGGGTCATTAGAAAGGATCAACAAACAAAAATAAATGTGAATTATATACATATGCATTGTTAAATTACTTTAGAATATTCAGTTAGCTTTATATAAAAGAGCATTTTTGTGTGCTCCACCTGATGAGTTTAATGACTAGTTGATACTTTCGTTCTCTTTGTTCAGAGCAGACACGGTCAGGTGAGGTCTTGGGTGAGTCCCATACCTGTGCTGTCTTCATACACCACGGTCACTGTTTTCCAGTTGTAATAGAGGACCAGATCCAGAATCGCCCTGCTGATAGCTGCATAATCTGGGTAAAGGTTGATATAAAACAAATCTTTGTTGTCCACCGAGGGGTGTTTCCAGCGGGTCTGTATGTGTGGAACTTCGAGAGCATTGCAAATAGACTGCACAGCACTGACGGAGGAGCTATGGGAAGGGCCAAAGAGAGCAGCCACGCCAAGAGCCAGCTGGTCACATGCTGATGCCCAAAGATGAGGAGAGGATGGGGAGGGAAGGCAGGGAAAGGGGGAGAGAAAAAGAGAGTTCTATGAGTTTAATTTTTTCGTTCATGATTCCTCTTTTTAATGCAACTATTGAAAAATCTTTTACAATCCCTATATTGAGGAAATATACTTGGTCCAACTTCCAACTTTCTTGAGCTACTAATATGATGATAGATGTAAACTTAGAACTGATTAGCAATATACCACAAGACCAACTCCCTGCTGGTCTCACTTTATTACCTTTAATCAGATGGAGTCTAAATCCCTTGCTTCGTATGGTGTTACCTGAAAGCACTTCTAGTTATCAACAAGCCCTTTGCCAAATGAATGTTGTATGAATTAAGTTCTGTCATGCAGCAGGGCGGCATTGAAAATATTAATGTGGTTACAAAATTCAGAAGACAGAACCTCTGGTTACCCCAAAGTGCTTTAGCTCCTATCTTTCCAAAACTCAGAAAGAAGTTCCAGATTAATGAAATACTGCTAAAGAATGTTCATAAGCAGTGCTGATGTCTAACTAATTTTCAAATAATGAAATAGCATAGCCTAAAGGGATCTTAGAAGACATTTTGTCCAACCCACTCATTTCATAGACAATGGACACAGTCATGGCCACTGGACAGGAGCTTCAGCTCAACGTCAGGCCTCTTTCTACCCCAGTATCAGCGGACAGGTAGCCTAAATAAATCAAGTCAATATCTATTGAAAAATTTACTTATAACATAAATGTATTTTTCTCATTGTAAGAATATAAGCACTCACTGAGAGAATTTAGAATGTTTAAAATGTAAGGATAAAAAGGCCCTGTGATTAATCCTATCGTTTTGGAAAAATATCTATTAATATTTGGGAAAATTAGAATCATTATATAAATACAGCTTGATGCATTGCTTTCTTTGTTCAACACCATAGCATGTCTTTTCTTTCAAGTCATTACAAATTCTCCGAAAGTATATTTTTAGTGTCTGTAGAATAGACCATTGAATAGGTGTGTCATCATTTATTTAAGCATTCCTACAATATAAAACATTTGGCTCATGCCTATAATCTCAGCACTTTGGGAGGCTGAGGCAGGCAGATCACTTGAGGTCAGGAATTCGAGACTTGCCTGGCCATCATGGTGAAACCCCATCTCTACTAAAAATACAAAAATTAGCCAGGTCTGGTGGTGTGCACCTGTAGTCCCAAGTACTTGGGTGGCTGAGGCACAATAGTTGCTTGAACCCGGGAGGCGGAAGTTGTAGTGGACTGAGAGAGCACCACTGAACTCCAGCTGGGGTGACAGAGTGAGACTCTGTTTCAAAAAGCAAACAAACAAACATACCCCAAAACATTTAAGCTGCTCCTAAGTTTTGGCTATTCTAAATAATATTATAACACTTACCTTAGCTCTTACATTTTTCTCTGCATCTTATGCTACTTTCTAAGAGTAGATTTCCAGAAGTTAAGTCACCAGTTATAATTAAGGGGTATAGATAGTTTGAAGTCATGTGAAACATATTAACCAAATGCCCTTCCAGAAAGGCTGGGGCAGTTTGCCCTCTACAACCATGTAAAATAGTGCCTATTAATCTTGTGTTGGTAGGAATTAAATAAAAGCTTAAACACACTTTCAAATTTATATTTTAATTCTACAAATTTAGAACTGTCATCAGATAATTAAATATCAAATTAGCTAAATTAATACATCAATTGTATTTAATAATATCATTCTGCAAATAAAAATAGAAAAAATGATATGGCTCTGTAGCTACCTGACATAATTCAGACAGAATCACTGATACAGCTTTGACAGCTATATTGCAGGGATCTATGGAACAGCATATGTTTACAAGGAAAACATTCTGGTACTCTGCTCTTTGGTGGTGAATTACTGCATGAACTATGAAGATGTACAGTTTTATGCGTGATGTGCTGGAAGTGTAAATTGTCATTGTCTTCAGAAGCTTATTTTCTGGTTATGTTTTCATTATTTAGCCAGATAAAATGAGAGTATGGGAGTGTGTGAACTGTTGTTCTATCCAGCATAAGCAATGGATTGAGATTCCTGTTAATATTTAGCTCTGGGATACTAATATTACTTGACAGAAAATCAATCCTTTTGAGTTCTGTTTGCCAGCAAATTACCAGTTTTAAGAAGCTCTGGGGGTGTTTAATTGACAAGTGTGCCAGGTACTTCAGATCACAGGAAAGCTTTCAATTTTTGTGTGGCTTTGAGCTTCATTGCTAAATGTGGTTGGCTTTCTACAGTATTTGCTCAACAATGTGTATGAGTGTTTGTGTCTGTTTGCATAGGTGTGTGTGTGAGAGAGAGAGAGATGAAAGAAAGACAAGTGATAGATCTGTCTCTACATTATAGAGATAATTTATGTGAAGATAGCTTGGAAACTTTAAAATTCTGTATAAATATACAGTTTCATTATTTGTCCGTAGACAATTTTGACCTATAGGGTATCTCAAAGTCTACCCATCTTGAAAAAGAAAATATTTTTATACTTAAGTCATGCCATAGATATAAAAAGATTATGTTGTTAATTTTTGTTTTGTTTTGTTTTTGAGACAGAGTCTCGCTGTGTCACCCAGACTGGAGTGCAGTGGTGCAATCTCAGCTCACTGCAAGCTCCACCTCCCGCGTTCACGCTATTCTCCTGCCTCAGCTTCCCGAGTAGCTAGGACCACAGGCAGCTGCCACCACGCCCGGCTATTTTTTTTTTTTTTTTTTTTTGTATATTTAGTAGAGACGGGGTTTCGCCATGTTAGCCAGGATGGTCTCGATCTCCTGACCTCGTTAACCACCCGCCTCGGCCTCCCAAAGTGCTGGGATTACAGGCATGAGCCACCACGTCCTGCTATGTTGTTAATTTTTTATCTGTGCTCCTAAGAAAATAAGTTTTATATTTTGTTTGCAAAGAACACTGGGATTCTTGCAGAAGGCTTTGTCAGGTGGACACAACCTGTGATCTAACTAGATTAATTCTATATGGAAACAACCAGCATTTAGTTACCTGGAAATCAGCATAAACATGGTGTTCATTGTATTTCATGTATTTGTGTGTATTTAGCAAGCAAGGATTCCCCTCTGAGGCAAAGAACCCCTCGTAATCTGGGGTGATGAGTAGCCTTTGTTTTCACATAAGCACATTTATTTAGTGACTCGATAGTGTCCCTGTCAGAAGCCAACCCTCAACTACATAGAATGTGGTCTTACTTCAAAGACTTGTCCTAGAATTGTCCAGAAGATGTCTAAACAAACCCCACTATTCCGAATGAATCTTTCTGTGAGAGAAACCTTGCAGCTGACATAGGAATTAGATTATTTTTTAGGCTAGGCACTGGGCTTCAGTTCAGAAGAAAAAACGGATCAGATACAGACATTGCTCTCACAGGGTTAATCTTCATATGTCTATGATTTTGTGGAAAAGAGTAAAAAAATGTTGAGAGGATGCTAGGTAAACTCAGTAGTTTACAACCTGTTAAAATTCAGGGTGTCAGTTATGTGTGTCCTGGGCATTTCCACATGCTCAGTGGATGTGACCTTCCGCAATGTTTTATTTGACTGCACCGCACGATTTCATGGTGGTATCTCAGCTTCAGGAAAGAAAAACAGATCAAGCTTGACATTTTCCATTCACAGCTGAACTAGTTAATCATAGAGTGGAGGGCACTGAAGGGTAAGCTCATCAGAAAGGCCCAGAAAACAGTGCTCGGCAATGTCCATTAGGTTAGTTCAGATTGCATTGATCAGTGACATCAAAGACCCAGATTTCCCGCAACCCATTTGCACAAAGATGTCTGCTTTAAAAGAGGGCAGGTAGCAAAAAGAAGGTGACTTGGAGAGCAGACACATCACCCAAAGAAGCTTTTAAAAGTGGGAAAATAGTTACCTCTCCGTGAGGCTTCGAAACTATCAAAAAGGTTAATTCTCTGGATGTCATAGGTTAATGTGGTGTTAGGCATCAGGGTTCGGTTTCTGTTAATGCTGGTGACTGCAAACTTGAAAGCTAATTCTTCAACATTAACAGGCTCATTTTCCACTGTTTCAAAAATCCCTCCTGCAGAAGCAAAAAGAGATGCATGAGAAGCATTAGTCACATGGTTCACATGTATTTTTTTTTTTTTTTTTTTTGAGACGGAGTCTTGTTCTGTCACCCAGGCTGGAGTACAATGACGTGATCTCGGCTCACTGCAACCTCTGCCTCTGGGTTCGAGCGATTCTTCTGCCTCAGCCTCCCGAGTAGCTAAGATTGCATGTGTGCACTACCACGCCTGGCTAATTATTGTATTGTTAGTAGAGATGGGATTTTACCATGTTGGCAAGGCTGGTCTCGAACTCCTGACCTCAGGTGACCCACCCTCCTCGACCTCCCAAAGTTCTGGGATTACAAGCATGAGCCACTGCACCCAGCCAGTAAAAAGAATGTAAATATATGAATAAAAGACCCCAAATGATAAATAGAGGAATAGTTAGAGCAGATCCCAAATCCAGGGCTAAAAGTGAAGTTTATCAGCATGTGCCACATGCAGATAAATAGGACTAACTGCATATGTATGCTTAAGATTTTAAATCCAGTGTTGGACTGTATACCGTCTCTCAGATGGCAAATGTATTCCAAATATTTAGTGGCATAAAAGTGTAACTGATAATATGGCAGAGAGCGATTTTCTGTGATGTGGACAAGAATTGCACTGTACTTGACCTAAACATAATTTGAGTTGTAACCTTGTAGGATCATTCTTCTTTAGAATGAAGATCTTTCTGTTAAGAAGCCTACATTCCAGACTGTAAGGGGATCATGCAGAGTTGATGGGAACAAAATGACACATACATACTGTTAGATTTTTCAGGATTAAAAATGTTCTTTTTTGTGCTTCATGGCTCAGAATTCCGAGATCATATTCCAGTACTTTCCAAAGTGCATGAGAATATTCAAAAAACTGTATTTTTTCTTTCTTTTCTTTTTTCTTTTTTTTCTTTTCTTTTTAGAAACTGTTTAGTCCAAAGCAAACCTGCATCTGGTAACTAGAGAAATATGTCCCTTCACTGAGCAAGTGCACATGTGCCAGGTAGGCTCTGGTGTCTTAAACATGAGGACCTCACTGCAAGCAACAGTAACAAATATTAGTGCTTAAAGCCTCATCAGAGAATGTAGCTCTGATTTTGCTTAAGACATTGACGTTTGATAGAGACAATGTAAGTGTTGCTGACTTACATTGTTGCTTAAACGCTTTTTGAGAGATGTCCTAGAATTATTAATAGACACAGGATCTACAGTGGAAGCTTTCTTAACCCATCTCCATTTAAGTTACTCCTTGATTGACCAACACTCCTCATTTCTTTTGAAAACACATGTTAACTGATGCTCATGGAATGCTGAGTACTTCTAACTAGCAGGCTGATACATATATTATTTATTTATTTATTTATTTATTTTTGAGACAGAGTCTCACTCTGTCTGTCACCCAGACTGGAGTGCAGTGACGCGATCTCAGCTCACTGCAACCTCCACCTCCCTGGTTCAAGTGATTCTTCTGTCTCAGCCTTCCGAGTAGCTGGGACTACAGGCATGTGCCAGCACACCCAGCTAATTTTTGTATTTTTAGTAGAGATGGGGGTTTCACTGTATTGGCCCAGTTGGTCTCAAACCCCTGACCTCGTGATCTGCCTGCTTCGGCCTCTCAAAGTGCTGGGATTACAGGCGTGAGCCACTGCGCCCGGCCTATCTTTTATTTTTTTATTTTTTGAGATGGAGTCTTGCTCTGTTGCCCAGGCTGGAGTGCAGTGGTACAATCTTGGCTCACTGCAACCTCTGCCTCTCGGATTGAAACGATTCTCCTGCCTCAGCCACCTAAGTAGGTGGGATTACAGGTGCGTGCCACCATGCCTGGCTAATTTTTGTATTTTTAGTAGAGACGGGATTTCACCATGTTGGCCAGGCTGCTCTCGAACTCCTGACCTCATGATCCACCCTCCCCGGCCTCCCAAAGTGCTAGGATTACAGGCGTGAGCCACTGTGCCTAGCCCAGGCTGCTATTTTTTATCTATTCTCATTATTGAGTGGTCCCTTACCAAAAGTCAGTTGTAGGTTTTTCCCAACTTGTCTACTCTAGATTGATTTACAAGTGCTCTAAGGTCTCTCTCCATTCAAAGGGGAAAGAAAAAGAATATTAAAAAATCTGAAACAAAAATCACAATCACCCATCATGCGCATCATTTATGTGCATTCTTTGTTAGAAAGCGAACTCCAACGGACAGATTCTAATTCAAAGAAATTACCCTGATCCTACTTTGAAAGAAAAGCAATAAACAGATACACATCTGTAATGTTCCTGCTGAACTGACTTTATTAAATAACTAACTACAGTGCTGGGTTGTGAAAGCTAAGATGGTTTATAGTGAATTATTTTGGTTCCTTTCGGAAATATTTCTGGCTTTTGTAGGCGGATAATATGAGGCATTCAGGTATAGATAATTTCCCTGTCTTCTGAGAAATCATAGTTGAAAACTATATGATGATACAACTACTATGGACCCACAAAAACTAAAAATTAAAAAAGGGAAAATTACATGACAGAGTTATTTGGTAATGTAAAGCTTTCGCTAAGGAGCCATTTAAATGAACGTAAGGAAAAATGTTGCTGTTGAAGTGAATTTGTGTTTTACTTTTGTCAGACAGCGGTAGGGAGAGACTCTGGAGTTGATTTTCAGTTCCTCTCAGAACTGTTGGTGGATGCTGAACAGTGAGGTGACAAGATGACACAAAAGACACTTGGTCACCAGAAGGCGGACCTAAGGCCGTCTCACTGCCACCATCTAGGTGACCCATGCAGAGGGCTGCCTGGTGATAGGGCTTCCATGGTGATGATTAGCAATTACTTATTTACTTGTCTATCTCCTCAATCCCACAGGGAGAGCCCACATGGAGAGAGACTGTGTCTTACTCAGAATCAGCATCCTTAGGGAGACCAAGGCATCTTTAGGATGTTCAGGCTGCAACTATTTAGGGGAAAAGTCAACCACTGGCATGGATGTGCGCACCATTAATCTGTATAGGGTAGGCTGCTTGGAGGAAACAAATACCTGAATAGGAAGCAGAAATTCTGAACTTTGAAACCTGATCTACCTACTTCCTCTTTGAGGAGGATTTTTAAGTATCAGAAATAAAATTATTTCGAAATCGCTCTTTTACATATGTTTAATTACACTTCATAACAGTCAACACAGGAGGATTTTTTCCATTTTTATAAATGAAAAAGTGAACGGGAAGATTACGCATTATATCCTGCTTATTCAAAGTCACAGTATTGTCTGGGACTGACTCTGGTATCTGAATCTCCAAAAAATGTAAATGTTCATTTCATCAAGTTACTTCTGTTGTTCTTTGTCTCATACATGTGGGCCAATAATGTTGTCTTGCTTCCCTTGGAGAATTGCTCTATAAAGCAAATGAGAAAATGTAATCAAAGTGCCCTGAAAACTCAAAAATTCCCTAGCAATATGTTTTTATATTATTGTACCTGGATAATGGAAATAAAAAGAGGAGTTGGGCACCAACTGGTGAACTGACTACTCGCCTCAAAACTATTCTTTCGCTGTATAGCTATCACATAAAGCCAAATGAACCTGGGTTTAAGGGAATTACAAGTGTTTTCATTATGTGCTTGGGTAGTGTGCAGGTAAACTGTTTTGTCACTTTCAGAGAAATTTTTTTTTTCATTTTTTCACCAGGTGTCATTAGCTTAAGACCCCATCACACTCTCTTTCTCCAAGAGAGGGTTGCTGATAAATGCCAGAGATCTACTGTGGTACGAGGTATATAGAAAGCTGGTGAAGTACCAAAAAAGTGAGATCTGACAGAAACAGGAGAAAGGCATTAACAGGAGTCAGACCATTACCTGATATGTGGGCAGACTGTTTAAGGATTAGCCACTTCCTCCCTCCTTCTCCTCCCCATAGCTTCAGGTACAACAAAACGGGATGTAGAGTCTTTAATAAGAAGAATAAAGGGGCACACACATTGGAGCCCTTGCATAATTTCTTCCTTCCATCTTTCCTTCTCTCCTTCTTGTTCTCTCTCTACCTTTCTCTTTTTCCTCTCCTTCCTCTTTTCTCTCTCTCTCTCCCTCCCTCCCTCCCTCCCTCCTTCTTTCCTTCTTTCTTTCCCTTCCTTCCTTCCTTCCTTTCTTTCTTACTTTTTCTCTTTCTCTCTCTCTGCCTCCCTCCCTTCCTCCCTTCCTCCCTTCCTCCCTTTTTACTTCTTTTATCTAATAATTGTGAGTGTGAGCTGTGAATGAGACGTCTGAAGGCTTTAGGGGTCTTCATGTTGTGAACCTCTGGCCTCATTCATTTGGAGGCCCATTGATTTGAGACAAGAAATCCCTACCTTGTTCATCCCTCTGTTCCTCTTCCTTTCCCTCTCTCTCATTTGAGCTGAGCTGACTTCTACTCCTAACAATGCAGCGGACCATGGAAGGGTTAGGAAATTGAAATAAAAATCTAGCTTAGGCTCAAGGAAGAGAGGCAAAGCTGCCGCCTCCCCTTATATTTTTGAAATTTCCCAAGCCAGGGCAGTGGGTGAAGGGAGAAAGCAGGACTCTGAGAGCTCAGGATGAAGAAAAAGCTTTTTCATTCTGCTATAATTCTTGAGAAAAGTAGAGCATGGCAGATGGAACACAGGAGGGTGAGAAACCTCAAAATCGGCAGGCCTGAGTTATCCATGTTCTCTTCCATTGCTCATGTGTGCCTGAAGCATGAGAAGTATTGTTAAACTATGTTTTGTCCTTTGTTAAACTATTTTTTGTCTTTTCTATGTTGTAGATCAGTTTGAGTGGGTACAGATCACGTGCCAGTCTTTATAGACTGGGAATTGTTGGGCAGTAATCCTCTGTCTGATCATCGTTAGGAAGTTTGATCAAGGGTCAGAGGGCATGCTTAATATCCACCTCACCAGCCTCTTCCCCACCTCACCCACCATTGTCCAAGCAAAGGGTCAGAAAGTGAAAGAAGGTGGGCTTTTTTTTTTTTGAGTAATGAGTCTGTTTTCTTATGTGAATATTTGTGCCATTTAAAATGATAAGCGTAAAATCATACTGCTTGTAAACACCAGAATAGATAAGAATTCTGAAAAATTAATGCTTTCTTATTAATACATGTTCATATTTAGGATTTACTTATAAGGACCTTGTCCTGATTGTTCCCACCGTACTTTTCTGGGAAGGATAGATGTTGGTACAAATAATGCTGATGCTAAAATGGTCTGTCCTTCATACTGTATGTTCCCTCACCTGAGACAAGGTGCCACATACGGTCACTAAACAAAGGGTATGAGACAATAAGGCCTGTGCCTACATTCTGGAGTAGCTTTGAAACTCAGATGTGACTTGCTGTTTTTGTAAGTCACTGTTATGGACTGAACTGCATCCTCCCTCAAATTTATATGTTGCAGACCTCACCCCTGGTTCCTCAAAATGTGACTGTATTTGGAGATAGTGTCTTTAAAACAGTGACTAGGTTACAATGAGGCGGCTAGGGTAGGCCTTAATCCAGTCTGACTGGCCCTTATAAGAAGAGAAAATCTGGACACACAGAGATATACCAGGGACTTGTGCACACAGAGGAAAGGCCATGTGAGAGCCGAGTCAGAAGGAGGCCACCTGCAAGCCATGGAGTGAGGCCTCTGGAGAAACCAAACCTGCTGACACCTTGATCTTGGACTTCCAGCCTCTAGAACTGAGAGAAATTAAGTGTCTGTTGTTTAAGCCACCAAGTCTATGGTCTTTTTCACTTGGTTGGTTTTTTGTTTTTGTTTTTATAGCAAACCTAGCACAGACTAGTATATTTATCAGCACTTTTTTTTTTTTTTTTTTTTTTTTTTGAGATGGAGTCTCGCACTGTCACCCAGTCTGGAGTACAATGGCGTCATCTCGGCTCACTGCAACCTCTGGCTCCTGGGTTCAAGCAATTCTCCTGCCTCAGCCTCCCTAGTAGCTGGGATTACAGGCATGCACCACCACGCCTGGCTAAGTTTTGTATTTTTAGTAGAGAGAGGGTTTCAGCATGTTAGTCAGGCTGGTCTTGAACTCCTGACCTCAGGTGATCTGCCTGCCTTGGCCTCCCAAGTGGTTGGGATTATAGGCGTGAGCTACCATGCCTGGCCAGCATCTTCTTTTTTTTCCCCCCAAGGGCTTTGAAATTGAAAATAATTTTAAAGGAAATCACATATATTCAAGTAATATTCTCTTCTAATAAGATTCCGACTTTACAGCACAGTAATTTAAGATAAGCCAAGAGGAATTCACTTGAAATCTTGGTTTAGACAGCAGAGTTCCGTCAACACAGGAGCGTTTCTGTCTGTTTTGGGTAGACTCTTGAACCAGTGAGGTGCAGTGAGGACGCAGGCAGTTGTGTTTTGTGACTACATAAACACAGATGGAAGCCACAGTTGGCAGCATCCTGTATACCCAGCTGGTGGTCTTTAAGTGGGGATGATGGGTGCAATGAAGGGTTGTCATAAAGGCTTTTGGGTTTGCCACATAGTTCCATCTAGACTTACAGGAGAATTGTTCTCAATCACAACTGCTGGTTCAACAATACAATCATTGTAGGCAAAAGGTAACACTTAGAGAAGGCTAAGATCAATGATGTGCTATTTGTGAGGACACCCAAGGTAAACCCACAGCAATGACTTCCAAACTTTCCCTTAATTCCACACCATATGGAGAGAATCATAATGTCAAAGGGGTGGAATTCAGCAATCTTAATATGAAAAAAAGCATGCCTGGCTCTAGGTCTCACTGATTGACTTTTTTTTTTTAGGTTCCAAGGATACTTCCTAACCTGATTTTCAATGACTGTTTCCATGGAACAGGGAGATATCTGAATCAACTCAGTGTAACATGGTGAAAACTGAAGCCATCGTTACGGGTAAGAACCTTAAAGGGAGGGAATTCCACTGCTGCCTACTGATTCCATCTGTCTCTAGATGAGGCCTGTGCTGAGAGGTGAGTGAATGTATTAAATTTACCCTCTTCTTTCCAAAAGGAATTTCAGACAATGTTTCATTGTGGCAGAGAATCAATCTCATTTAATGATTAAAAAAAAGAAAACCACACAGGAAAATAATGGTTTTCCATTTTGTTCCTCTCAAGGACTCAACTTACCTGGTAATGGTAAATATATTCCAATGATAACCATTTCGGAAATGTGATAGAATTACAATTCTCCTATATTTAGTTGTTGTTGTTTTACTTCAGTTCATGGAGATATATATATATATATATATATATATATATATATATGTGATATATATATCATATATATGGTATATATGTATATATATCATATATATGTGTATATGTATGTATATGTGTGTGTGTATATATGTATATCATGTCCATGATTCTAATGAATAACTCACTCATCCAATGATTTGTTCATTTATTTCTTCATTTATTTGTAAAATGTGTAGCCAGATACTGTGTGAGGCACTGGGATGTGCCAGTGAGCAAGAGATACACATCTTACTTTTGTAGCTTTTATTTTAGAAGGGGAATTGGTCACGAACAGGAAGACGGGCATTGACATGTCAGAGTGAGAGGCGAGGAAATTCCTTGCTAGGAGGGCAACTTTTGAGCAAAAGCCTGAAGGTAATGAGAAAACCACTCTAAAGATATTGGGAGAAGAGCGTTGCAGCCAGGGAAAATGTAATGTCTAAGGTGGGAGCAGCCTAATGCTATTTTTGAGGAAGAGTGAGACTGAAGTTGGGTGAGCTGGGCTTGGACTGGTAGAAGATGAGCTCAGAGAAGTGACGGGTGGATTCGAGCAGATCACAGAGGGCCTTAAGGGCCACCACAGGGCTGTGGGTTTTATTCTGGGTGAGATGGGAAACCACTGGCCATCTTTGAGCAGATGAGTGAAATGATATGACATATTTCAAGAGAATCCAGCTGGCTTCTGTATTAAGAATAGACTGAAGGGAGGAGCTGTTGCAATAATAGGCTATTCCAGTAAGAGTCTATTTCAATAATCCAGATGAGAGGTGATGACAGCTTTGTACAGATTAGTGGGACTGGGATGTGACAAAAAGTGATTGAGTTCTCGATAAAATCTGAAGGACTTCAGCAGGATTTGCTGATGAAGCATAAGTGAGAAGAATGGAGTCGAGGATAACATCAGGTTTTTGGCTTGAAATTGCCATTGACCAAGTATAATAATAATAAATAAATTAAAAAAAAAAAAAAAGAAATTGCCATTGACCAAGATGAGGAGTGATGCAGAAGGTGCTTGACTTGGGACATGATTCTTTCGTGCTGCCTACTAGAAGTCCAAGTGAAGCTATCATCCTCAGCAAACTGCTGCAGGAACAGAAAACCAAAGACCACGTGTTCTCATGTATAAGTGGGAGCCAAATGATAAGAACACATGGACACATAGAGAGGAACAACACACACTGGGGCCTATTGGAGGACAAAGGATGGGAGGAGGGAGAGGATCAGGAAAAATAACTAATGAGTACTAGACTTAATAGTTGGGTGATGAAATTATCTGCACAGCAAACCCCCATGACACATATTTACCTATATACAAAACTGTGCATGTACCACTGAACTTAAAGTTTTTTAAATTATTTTTTTATTTTTTTAAAGTCCAAGTGGAGAGGCCAGCTGTGAAGTTAGATATATCAGTCTGGATCTTATGGGGGAGAGATTGGGCCTAGACATAGAAATTTGGGAGTCATCACCATAAAGGTGGCATTTAAAGCCATGAGACTGAATGGCATCACCCGGGAGTATGTGTAGATTTAAAGAGGCAGATGAGTCACTTGAGGTCAGGAGTTTGAGACCAGACTGGTCAACAGGGCAAAGCCCCATCTCTATTAAAACACAAAAATTAGCCAGGCATGGTGGCGGGCACCTGTAATCCCAGCCACTCAGGAGGCTGAGGTGGAGAATTGCTTGCATTTGAGAGGCAGAGGTTGCAGTGAGCCGTGATCGCACCACTGCACTCCAGTCTGGGCGACAGAACAAGACTCCATCTCAAAAAACAAAACAAACAAAAACAGACAGAGACTAGAGTGATGCAGCCAGAAGCCAAGGAATGACTGAGCCACCAGAAGCTGGAGGAAACAAAGAAATGAATTTCTCCTAGAGCCCTCAGAGAAAATAAGACCCTGCTAATACCTGGATTTCAGGCTTCTGGCCTCTGGGATCTGTGAGGGAATAAATTTCTGTCATTTTAAGCCACCATTGGTGGTAATTTGTGATGATAGACACAGGAAACTAATGCAGTATCTCAATTGTCTTTAGGAAGTTTTCATATTGGTCACTTTTAATTGCTGTGTTTCTTTTCTCTTCGTAAAATGCTATTTTATTCAGTTCTTCAAATAGCAATTTTTAACTCTCGAGCATGATTTATGCAAATATGGCACATAGCTGTACTGTACAACACACTGAGTTTTTTGTTTATGGTATTTTCCTATTCAGAATGTGACAGGGCCAAGATACCGTATGTATTCTAACAAAGCTCGCTTGCTCCCTTAACTAACTTCTGTGTGCCTGTTGTGACCATCTGTGAGGTCATCCAGGAAGAAAGGTAAAACCATTAGCTGACAATCAAGACATGGAAAGTGTTTGTAGTGTTGACTCCTGTTTTGCATTCCTGTGGAATAATAACCATTCCAGAAGCTATCAACAGAAAACAAGATGGCAGTTTGATCTATTCCTTTGCTGATAGCTGCTCCTTAAATATACAATATTCTATTGCCTCTCTTTATTGCCACATCCATAATTCTAGTTTATTACATCATAAGCAATTTACTATAGGCCTATATTTACTGCACCTTTAATTCCAAGGCTACAGATTTAAATTCTAGGATTCCCTTAGATAAATGCTCTCTTCCTCACCCAGCTTTCCTATTTTTGGTTTATCTTTGGAGCTCAACACATTCTTGGTAAAGATCCCATGCTGGATGGATTTGGATGGGAAGCAGGTGTTTCTTGACCTGATAGAAAGTGAATGGACAGAAGAGATTGCATTTTTACCTTTCAGAAAGTCTCAGCCAATAACAGAGTTGTGGTTAAGGACAAGGACACCTTCAACTGCAAACTGGCTCTGACCCAGTCTGCTACAAGTGTCTTCAGGTATTGGTATCCTTTGAGGAGGGAGAATGGGGTTGGATGTCATCCTTGAGAAAATAACCACATCCAGGCTCACTCTTTGATGCCTTAAAGAGATTTGCATTAATTCACCAGGAATGGCCTTTGAAGAATTAGAAAATATGGAGCAAGGAATTATGGATGTACTTCAGAGGACAGCTAGTAAGAGAAAGGCCGTGGATTATGCACAGTTTAGTAAATACTACTAGTAATTTTCCTTAATAAATTTGAGTTGCACCATAAAAACTACCCAAAGCCAAAGTTACTCTTATTCCAGTGTTATTCAATACTCAGTTTAACTCATAAAACATTATTAGCCATCTATTAATGTCTAAGAGTATGCTAGGAGAAGTGGAAAGTACAAAGATGAAAGATGCTTGCTTCCTGCCCTCAGCAGAGCTTCTAGTCTTTTGGGACACTTCGCATTACTGGTGTAGAGTACAGAAAAAGAAAATAGGTATAGCAGTCAATTATTCTATCAGCAAAGCAAAAAGCCTGCTTTTTGTCTCCTCCTATGTGGAATCTTTCCTGATTCCTCCAGCCAAAGGTGAACTCTCCCTTTCTTTTGGTAGCATAAAATCTACTACGTATTTCAAGGAATTTATTTTTGTGTAAAATAAGCCTACATCCTGCTCTGCCTGTTCCTCGAAGATCAGGACAGCGTCTACCGAAATGTGCCTTCTCCTTCAGAGCTAAATGCAGTGATTTGGTCGTAGTATGTTGTCCCCAGTAAATGGTCCTTCAGTTGAACTTATTCTCCTCTTTGTGCGTTAACACTATGCCTCACAAAGTAGTGTGTTCTGCCAAGACAGAGGCCTTTGAGATAGGCAGGAAAGATGGAAGGTGGTTATTGAGGTCTGTAGTGAGACTACTTGACTTTTTCCATTACTACCTTTTAGTGATGATTTCTCACTCTCTCCCAACAATCACGGCCCATTGTCCCCAAGCACTTTCAAAGCTTGCTTTTCATCAGGCTGCCAGCCCCTTAATATCATGGAGGTATGGCTCATCTCCTGTTCAACAGCAGATTTTAGGCAAGAGCCAGGAATATTGCCAAAGAATTCATGCCAAACTTTCATTCTTATGAAAGTCTGATCCCTTTAATGTCTCTTGAGAGCAGTTATAGTTTTAGCTTTTAACATCTCATTTAAATGACACATATTCACGCTGAAGAGCTCATGATTCTATTTATCTCCTTATTAATTAAAAGAATGGAATAAAACAAGTTCACAACCTGTGGTTCCAGGGAAGCTATATTATGTGTTGCATCCCAATTTTCTAGTTTTCTTCTTCCATATTTGTTATTTCTCAACCTGAAATTTCTTGCTGAGAAGAACATATTGCTGTTAAAGATTAGAACTGATGTTTGAAACCAAAATAAATGGAGGTTCAGAGCTCCCACAGAGCAGTATCTACCAATGTGTGTGCATAGATGTTGCCCATGAGATCTTATACATTAAGAGAGTTTAGTGGTCAAATATGTTTGGGAGGCACTGCTTCATTTCATCCTTCTTAAAAATTCACACCATACAATAACATTTGTCTCTCAGAAGTCCTGCAGGAAGGAAAACAATTTGAGTGTTTAACTCAGTATCTCCCAAATTCATTTGATGACAGGACAGTGTTCCTTGTAACTGTGACATACGGTGGGATTGTTGTCTTAAGAAACACATTTTGAAAAGTTTGATCCATAGATCTACTCTCTTTGGGACTGTCTAAAATAATTTGCAGTCTTAAATATTGTTTTTGAAACAATATTTTCATTTTGTTCATTTTAATGAAAATGAAATGAAAAGTTAGACATCGTTTCTTGATCAGAAATATGACCTTTAATTATGACACTACTTTTAATCTAATTCATATCAGATTTACATCATCAAATCTTACGTCATCTTTTCATTTACAAAAATACCTAAGCATTAAGATGGTCTGTATGTCTACGAAAAACAGCATCTTTTTTTAATCAATCATATCTCACAGATAGGTTGCAAGTAAGGTGCATGTCCTTGACATTTAATGTAAATATTTAAAATGCATTTGTTATATTCTTTTCTCTCTCTCTTTTTTCTTTTTTCTTTTTTTTTTTTGTGACAAAGTCTTGCTTTGTCACCCAGGCTGCGTTGCAGTGATACGGTCTTGGCTCACTGCAACCTCTGGCTCCCGGGTTCAAGCGATTCTCCTGCCTCAGCCTCCTGAGTAGCTGGTACTACAGGCGTGTGCCACCACACCCAGCTAGTTTTTGTATTTTTTGTATTTTTGTATTTTTAGTGGAGATGGGGTTTTGCCATGTTGACCAGACTGGTCTCGAACTCCTGACCTCAGGTGATCTGTCCTCCTCGGTCTCCCAAAGTGCTGGGTTTACAGGCATGAGCCACCGTTTCTGGACTCTTCTTTTTCTTTCTTAATATTTTCCAGTTGGTTTTTAAAACATCTCTGTATTATTTCTAACTGTTTCAGTATTTGAAAATTAAAAAAAAAATCCTTTTAATGACATTATTCATTTACTGATTTTAAAAAAGTATGCAAAATGATACGTTAGGCAACAACAGTGTTGTAGAACATCTAAAAAGGTTACAGAATCTTAGATGTAGCATTTACATATTTACTATGACACTTTTCCTTTAAAGTGTCTGACTGAAACTCTGTATTTATTATTGTCCGTAAGTTACCCCAGAATCCAGAAAGTACTTCTGTTACTAATACCTTCCTAGATTGCTCTCAGTTTCATTCTAAGATCCAACACTTTAAAATGAACTGAGAGTTTGCATTGACATGAATAATGAATGAGTTCGATGAAAGTTATTTCTCAGAGAAAATTTCTTTGTGAAGTAGTTAGGTCCCAGATGAAGAGAGATAAGCTGGACTAACACAGATATCCAAGAAAGCTTCAAGTTGACCGAAAATAAAGGGCAGTTAAACGTCATATCACAGAGGGATCTGTGTTCAGAATGCTGCAAATAAGACCTTTTGGAAATACACACCATTTATTTTTAAAGTAGTAGCATCTGAAAGTCCACTTGACTGCTCAATACATATATTTTTAAATCTGCTGCACTCTGTGAACTCCCACAATGGATATTCAAGGCTTTTTTTTTTTTTTTTTTTTTTTTTTTTTTCTTGAGAGGGAGTCTCCCTCTGTCGCCCAGGCTGGAGTGCAGTGGCGCGATCTCCGCTCACTGCAAGCTCCACCTCCCTGGTTCATGCCATTCTCTTGCCTCAGCCTCCCAAGTAGCTGGGACTACAGGCACCCGCCACCATGCTCAGCTAATTTTTTGTATTTTTGGTAGAAACGGGGTTTCACTGTGTTAGCCAGGATGGTCTCGATCTCCTGACCTCGTGATCCGCCTGCCTTGGCCTCCCAAAGTGCTGGAATTACAGGCGTGAGCCACCGCACCCAGCCTATTCAAGGCATTTTACTTTCTGGTGTATCTGATGTGTGTGGAGACATTTTTTATTCTAAATAATTTTATTTTAAAAGCACACATACAATTATATATTGGGTAATACATTGAAAGAAAGGGAAAAAAACAAGATGCAACCGTAACACTGTGAAATAATCACTATTAACACAACAGTTTGGTGAATTTCCTTCTATTCTTTTCCTACACATACCTGAATTTTCTCTGAAATAGTTAAGATGACTCTATCCGATTTTCTTTCTTTCTTTTTTGTTTTTTTAGACAGTGTTTCACTCATGTTGCAAAGGCTGGAGTGCAATGGCACTATCTCCGCTCACTGCAACCTCTGCCCCCTGGGTTCAAGCGATTCTCCTGCCTCAGCCTCCTGAGTAGCTGGGCCTACAGGCATGTGCCACCACACCCAGCTAATTTTTGTATTTTTAGTAGAGACAGGGTTTCATCATGTTGGCCAGGCTGGTCTCAAACTCCTGACCTCAAGTGATCCACCTGCGTTGGCCTCCGAAAGTGCTGGGATTACAGGCATAAACCACCGTGCCTGGCCTGACTCTATCCATTTTCTCCTGTCATTTTCACATAGGTATCTTTTCCTGAACATAATCCACCTTTTTAATGGCTGCTTAGTATTTCATTGTCTGGATATTCACAGTTTTCTTAATCCACCCCACTTTTTTGGGTAAGTTGTTGTCAGTTCTTCACTATTATACATTCTATTATGATTGACATTAAGCATTTTTGGTGTTTTTGGAGAAAGTAAAATGCCTTGTAATTATGAAACATAAGGTATAAACAGTTTAGGCTTTTATTATATAATGCTACATGGACCTGCAGAAGTGAAGGCTGAACAAATTTATATGTGCATGCATCCACCATGTGGAAATGCCCAACTGAATTGCAACCTCCCTCAGAATCTGTATGATTTTAGGTCAATGTATTATAGAAAATATTTATTATTGCTTCAATTTGCATCCCTTTGATTACTGAGTAGTTTAATTTTAAAATTTATTTGCTACCTATTTATACATCTGTAATTTTAAATCACTTGTTCCTCCTGTCTTTTGCCTTTTTTATATCCTGAGATATCATTGTTTTTGTTATTGATATGTTACTTTCTTACTCATAATGATATAAAATGGTCACTATTTTTTATTGCACATGTTTTCTCAGTTTATTATTTAGTGCTTAATGTTGATTAGGTTTTTGGGCAGAGAAATGTTTACATTTCTAATTACAAATATATTAATTTTTTCCTGAAACATGAAACATTCATAGTAGTTATTACTATTTCTGGTTCTTTCCCTTCTGAATACATGCGTGGATTGTACCTGACGTGGGGTAGGTTGGGGCTGTGTGACTAGCTCTGTCCCATGACTTGTGAGCAGAAGTCTCTGGTGTCACTTCCTGGCCGGAGAACTTCACTACTCGTGAGAGAATTCCCAGACCTCTCTTCTGTTTCCCTCTGCCCAGTGACTGCTCTTTCAGCCTGAGACGTTGGAGCAGAGCCTGCAACAGACTCACTACAATCATTTCAGCAAGAATCCATCTTGTAAGCCTCTATTTTAAACCTCATTTTTTTTTGGTTGTTTTTTGTTTTTTGTTTTTTGTTTTGGAAGAATCATTTGTTACAGTAACACAATCTAGCCTATGTGGGACTGTCGGAATTCAAAATTTCTCCTCAGCCCACATAATTGATAAATATAATTGATATGAGGGTTTTTAATAAGATTTTTGTGTTTTCATAATTTAGCTCATTTAATCCATTTGAAATATCTTGATGTGTGGTATTAGAAGAAAGGCTAGTATAATTATATATGCAATATATAATTTTATACCACATGCTGTTTATAATTTTACATATATACATACACCTACACACATATATGTCTATAATCTCCTACTGATCTGTTATACTACCTTTGTGACATAATAATTATCATATAATTTAATTTTTGGACTCTTCTGTTCCATCCATCTGTATAGTAGCATCACACTGTGTTAATACTGGTTCTAAAACTTGCTGGGTAAATGACCCTTTCTATAGGATCCATTTACTCTTCTTTTTTTTTTTTTTTTGTGACAGAGTCTCGCTCTGTCACCCAGGCTGGAGTGCAGTGGTGCGATCTTGGCTCACTGCAACCTCCACCTCCCAGGCTCAAGCAATTCTCCTGCCTCAGAGTCCCAAGTAGCTGGGATTACAGGTGCCCGCCACCATGCCCGGCTAATTTTTGTATTTTTAGTAGAGATGGGGTTTCACCATGTTGGTCAGGCTGGTCTCGAATTCCTGACCTCAGATAATCTTGAAAAGATTTGCTTATTCACTGGAATTTTGTTGAGAATATCATTAAACTTATAAATATTTGGGGAAAACATTGTTTTAAATTCCATCTTTGTATCTAAGAACATGGGCACATTTATATTTACATCAGGATATTTATATGATCAGTTTTATTTTATAGTTTTCAAAAACAAAATCATACAATATTTTTTCCTAGGTATTTTGCAGGTTTTTTTTCACAATTGAGTTTGATCTTTTATAATATATATTTTTTGTTATTAACTTAATTTTATGTGTGTGTGTATTTACATTGGCTCACCTTCTCACATTATGAAATACTTTAATTTCCTCTTCATTATTTTGAGTTTTCTCATAATGTAATACTCTTCAAATATTCATTACTTCTGTTTTGTTGATTGCATTGGTTAGAACTTTCAGAGTAAGAAAATGACAATGGGTCATCTTATTTTGTTCCTAATTTAAATATAAATGCCATTACTTATGGTTTGGAAGGCAGATTGAAATAAATGCTATATTATTAATTTAATATAATATAATAAATGCAAATTAAAATAAATATTATTTATACTCATGTCTCAATATGCACTGAATTTTATTAAATATTTTTCAGAGTTCAATTTGCCCTTCTAATGAGTTATTTCATATGAATACAATTCTTTACATTAACTCATCCTGGCAATTCTGGGATAAGCTGTATTTGATCAGTAAGAGTTTTTCTTTCAATATGCTGCTGAAAGTGATTTGTTGATACTTTATGTAGCGTTTTGCATTTATTAATAAATTAGATTTGATATAAGCTTTCTTATTTTGTGTATTGGCCTTGTCAATTTTGTCATTAGGTTATCTAAGCTTAATAAAATGTGAAGGATAGCTTTCTAATGATTTTTATGTCCTAGAAAAGTATAGAAATTCCATTCAGCTTAAAAAAACTGATCAGTATAACTGTGTAGCTCTGAATGCTTCTATCAAGAGTTCTTTGATCAAATGAAAAACATTTTTCTTTAGTTATTGATATTCTTGAGTAGACTTTGAGAATTTATTTTGGACTGTTACCTATTTCAATAAGACATTATTTTAATTATTATTTATTTTAGACTATTATCTATTTCAAAAAGATACTATTTTAATTATTTTTCATATACCTATTTAAATAATATTATATAACAATTATTATTGGAATTTAAATTGTTATGCTACCATTTTTTTAATTTCAACTTTTGCCTTTCCCTCCCTCCCTCCCTTATTTCCTTCCTTCCTTCCTTCCTTCCTTCCTTCCTTCCTTCCTTCCTTGCCTCTTTCCTTTTCTCTCCCTCCCTCCCTCTCTCCCTACTCCCACCAACCACCCTCCTTCCCTTTGTTCTTTCCTTCCAGCAGTTTTATCTACTTTAAAATTTAAGGAGTAACCCATTCCTGGATTGATGCCTTCCTATTTTGATTTTTAATTCACTTATTTGGTTTTGATTCTTGTTTTGAATTTCTCCTTATTTACTCATATTTAATATTTCTTGATATATTTCTAACTACTTGAATTAAATGCTTAAGCTATTATATAGTTACTTCAGTGTTTTTTTAACTCAACTTCTTAAAACATGAGGTAGAACATCAAGCACATTCATTTTCATATTACAGTCACACATCATATAACAATTATTTTGGTCAATGACAGACTGTATATATGAAGGTTATCCTGTAAGATTATAATGCCATATTTTTATGGTACCTTTTCTATATTTGGATATATAAATACTTACCATTCCATTACAATTGCCAAAAGTATTCAGCACAGTAACATACCATACAGGTTTGTAACCTAGGAGCAATAGGCTACACCATATAGCCTAGACGTGTAATAAGCTATAATGTTTGCATGACAAAATTGCCTAAGGATGCATTTTTCCAGAATATAGACATGACTGTAATTTTTCAGGCAATAACAAGATAAATATCTAGTATAAGGAAGCAGTAGCCCCTTCCCTTACAATAGACACCATGGAATCTTTTTGTCTTTTTGACTGATTAGCAGAAAATAGTATCAATGTGACTTTTATAGGTCTCTGCTTCCATGCAATCTATACTTTCTGTCATTTTAGCTGTTGAAATTTATCAAAGTATTTACCCTTTAAAAAAATTTGTTAAAGCGTTGGGTTTGTAGGTTTACTTCTCTATGTAATTCTGGTTTATTTCACACATTTTATTGTGGGTATTTACATTTTTATTTTACAGATATTTTAAAATACACACATTATTTTCTCATTGACTCAAAACTTAGACATGTTTTTAAGCTTCAAAAGTTTCAAGATTTTGTAAATTTTTTCTAATGAAAAATAAAGTAGCTCAAGTACAATACTGCAAGCAAAAAGAAAACTTGTGAAATTTTTCTTTTTTGAAAATAAAGAATAAAGGATAAAAATAATAATTTAAAATTCTACTACCTAGAGAGTTAACGGTATTAAGATTTGGGTGTATTTTCTTCCAATCCTGTTTGCTGTGTATTTATAAATATGGTGTGTGTATATATACATATATACATGCACATATAAATATATGTGTGTATACATACACACACACACACACACACATACATATATGTGTCCTGGAATCATATTGCATATAAAATGTTGTATTTTTGTGTCTTTTTCTTGATGACATTTTCATGTTATTTAGTATTTACTCAAATATAATTTTAGTGATGTACAATATTCCACCTAAAAACACAAAAGTTTATTTATATAACTCTATTGCTAAACATTATATTCATTTCCAATTTTTTGCCATAAAAATAGCATTTCAATGAATAAATTCTTGTGAATAAAATGGTATTGGTACATCTCTTTGTTTCCTTAATTCTTTTATACAAAATTATAACGTATTATGAAGAACAGGTTCATTTTTAAGGATCTTGATACCTGTCACCTAATTGCCTTCTAGAAATATTGTATCAACTTACATGCCTACCACAAGTGTATGAAAGTGCACATTTCTCTAAATTTCCAAGTATTGTAAATAAAAAGAAATCAACTTCTTAGGAAAAAAACTTTGCAATTTATGGTTATTTAAATTCATATTTTGTTGATTATTAATGAAGCTGAACGTTTTTCCACAATGATTTTATTGTATTTTGTTGGATTGCTTCTTTGTTAGTTCCTAAGTCTTTGTCTTGCCCATTTTGAATGTTCATATTTATCTTCTTTTGCATTTATGCATTAAGGAAAGAAAGGATCTTCCAATTATAGTTGCACATACTTTTTCTAGTTTGTAATGTCTTGTAGCTCCATTTGAACTCTTTTTCTGATCATGACACTTTTATAGTTTTATGTAATTCAGTCTGTCTTCTTATAGTAAAGATATTTACTCCACCACTTTTTGGAAACTGTTTTTTTTTTTTTTCTTCCCACTCATGCTTCTATACCATTGTTCAGATTGAGGTAAGAGTGGCCTCGTTATGCTATGTTGACAGCTGAGTGTTTCAACATGTGCTAGTGTTTCTCTTGCTGGACTTTTGTACAAGGACCAACAGTAAATGAGTCTGTCTCTCTTCAGGTACCCAAGCCATCAGGCTTAAAGCTGAGCAGCTGTCAGCACACTGCCTTTCATCATATTGATTAGAGAAATAGAGGGAGCTACATCCAGTGATAAGAGTGAAGGAGATGCAGAGAAGAGCAGGGATCTAAAACAAAATTCTTAATGGGCTTCAGGTCTCTCCTTGTTATTTCTGGAGTCCAGCCGCATTCTTGTCCTCACATCTTAATATCCATATCATACATTCTCTTTTTAAACTAATTTGATTTGCATTTTTGTTAAATGCAACCATAGTTTTAACTGATATTTTATTTTTCTGGTTTTTTTTTTTTTCATTCTTGTAATGCCTATGGAATTATTCTCTGCTCTAAGATCAGAGAAATATTGCCTCATATTGTTTTCCGCAGATTTAAAAATATTTGCTGCTGTCACGCATTTGGAATTTATTTTGGGGCATGGCATGTGGCAACAATCTTTGTTTTTTGAAATAGGTAACTGACCATAAATACATTAATAAATATGCCATAATAAAACAAACTCTAATTGTGGAATTTTAGACAAATTGAATAGTAAATCTTGATTGGGGGTTAAGATACACTCCCTGAACTCTTTAAGCTTGGCTATGAAGGATATGTGAAATTTTGGGACGGCAGAAATGGAGAAAGTACATTCTAGGCAAAGCACTAGAAAAAAAATCTTTGAAATTTGGAACATATTGACTATTTGGGGATAGATATTTCTGGAAATACAGCTGAACGTTTCCTCTGCCATTATTTTTTTTTTTGCTCCAGCTGTACAGTCTTTGGTGTAGCACCTCTTAATTTGTATTGCACTAATTTGTTTACATTAGTCTGCCTTGCTGAGCCATAAGCCTGAACTGTCTTGTCTTTATAGTCTCAGCAACTGTACACTGCATAGCATATAAGAGGTGATCAATTAATGTTTATGAACTGGATGAATAAATGAGTGTATGTTTCAACTGGCAAGAAGCAATGGAGAAATAGCTCAGAGATTTTTCCTAGAATATTAACATGATCTAATCTGTATTTTAAGCAGGTTATTCTTAGTTATAACTCCATAATATATGTTTAGAGTATCTAACTTTTTGCTCTGTTTTATTTCATGGTTCTTTTCAGACAAGTGAGGTACAGTTTGCTCTTTACACAGTTCTTACCATGATTGTCTCTGGTATATCTAAGGTTGTGTCTCTTAAGTCCAAAGTATTAACTAAGAGTAATGATGGATCTTAATATCAAATGCTATAATAAAACTAAAAAAATTGTAATTTGTGTGAATCACCCAAAAGGGACATTAACCAGGAAAAGCAACAAGAAACGAAAACAATGTGTATTTTCAATGTGGACAACATCTCTGGTTAGCAACGAGGGTTACTGACCTGGGACTGAGTGGCTTTCCAGGAATGCAGGACATTTGGTGCTAAAACCAGGACAGTAGGTCACCCTGTAACTTGACCAATATGAACATCTTTGGCTTCACCAAGAGTAGGTGGATATTTGTGGGCAGGACTGGGAAGTGCCACCTGAATGCACTGTGATAAATTTTATTCTTTCTAAGATGCAAATCAGAGAGCACCTCAGGCAATGTCATTGCAAGGGCTGGGGAAAGGATTCCAAAACCCAGCTGTAAAATTACCTCTAGCTGTAAATACTTTTTTATAGCTTTGATTCTAATTTCCCCTGAGATTCTTTATAAATCAACCAATCTCTTTGTTCCTCAATTTTTTTAACTTACCAAATGGGGATGATAACACTAAATGAGGGCAATCAGAGTTATGATAACGCTAAATGATTGAAAGCATTTTGTAAGCATTATGTCAATGTTCTTCTAATACCTAATCTTTCAGAATGGAAATTAGTTGGAGAGTTCATTATTTTCATTAGAATTCAGAGTCCAGCTCCCCATAGGACAAGGAACAGTGAATTGTAGCATGATATTGGATGAACTCTTAAATGATCTGGGGAATTGAAGATCACTGACCAACTTATGTCTCATAAATGTCCTATAGGGTTGGGTTGAAATCCCTTCCCATTGCTACATAATTCAGGGTTGTTCAGGAATGTGTGTGTGAGTTACACTGGCTCACACTATGCACCATAAGTTGAGCTACAACTGCACTCAACTTCATAGCACACGGGGATTCACTAGTGACTGCTGATGGTCAGTCTGCTGAGTTAGCAATTTCCCCTAGGACTATCATAATCTGCTGACGCAAGGCAGCTCAAGGTGGAAAGGGACTTACACCATTCTAAATGTACTAGGAGGAGAGATGAGAGGCCAGGGCTGGGACTAGGGTGAGTCAAGGAGGCATTTACCTTGCAGGTACAATTTAAACTTGTGCCAAAATATTTAGTAATCAAGATAAGTAATATTTTAATGTAATATTTAAAATCAAATTAATGCAAAAATGTATGGGAAACAAAGTATCTAAATTGTGAGTGAAGTCAGGATCCAACACTGCACTTGCATGTGGCTCACATCACTTGCCTCTCTCTAATCCTGAGCCTGCCAAGATCCAGACTTAGAGAGTTAGGGCCATAGTCACATTACAGAGTAGCCTTCTCACCAATGTATGTCGGACCATCTAGAATGTAGTATTCTACTTCTATGGTGAAGTAGAAAAATTACAAATGCTCCCCAACACACCCCTTTCTACCTAAGAGTAGCTTAGGCACTAAAAATATTTCTAAAAATATAAATTGGTACTCTGGAAGTGTCAAGCACAACGTTAAGTTCTTTAAATATAGTATTATATTATTATAATCACTACAATAAATTACTGTACAAGATAGATGTTGATATGGTTTGGCTATGTCCCCACTCATATCTCATCATGAACTGTAGTTCCCATAATCCCTGTGTGTGGTGGGGGGGACCTGGTGGGAAGTAATTGAATCATGGGGGTGGTTACCCCTAAGCTGTTCTCATGATAGTGAATGAGTTCTCATGAGATCTGATGCTTTTATAAGGGACTTTTCCCCCTTTGCTCAGCACTTGTCGTCTCTGCCGCCATGTGAAGAAGGACATGTTTGCTTCCCCTTTCACCATGATTGTAAGTTTCTTGAGGCCTCCACAGCCATGCTGCACTGTGAGTCAATTAAACCTCTTTTCGTTATAAATTACCCATCTCAGGTATTTCTTCATGGCAGCATAAGAATGAACTAATACAGTAAACTTGTACTGGGACAGTGGAGCGGGTGGTGGTGCTGCTATAAAGATATCCAAAAATGTGGAAGCAACTTTGGAACTGGATAACAGACAGAGGCTGGAACAGTTTGAAGGGTTCAGAAAACGACAGGAAAATGTGGGAAAGTTAGAAACTTCCTAGAGACTTGGAGGGCTCAGAGACAGGAGGATGTGGGAAAGTTTGGAACTTTCTAGAGACTTGTTGAATGGCTTTAACCAAAATGCTGATAGTGATGTGGACAATGAAGTCCAGACTGAGTTGGTCACAAGTGGAGATGAGGAACTTCTTGAGAACTGGAACAAAGGTGATTCTTGCTATGCTCTATCAAAGAGACAGGATTTTGCTCCTGCCCTGGAGAACTATGGAACTTTGAACTTGAGAGAGGTTATTTTGGGTATCTGGTAGAAAAAATTTCTAAGTGGCAAAGCATTCAAGAGGAAGCAGTGCATAAAAGTTTGAAAAATTTGTAGCCTGACGATGCGAAAGAAAAACTCATTTTCTGGAGAGAAATTCAAGTCCACTGCAGAAATTTGAATCAGTAATGAGAAGCTGAATGTTAATCACCAAGACAATGGGGAAAATGTCTCCACGGCATGCCAGAGACCTTCACAGCAGCCCCTCCCATCACAGGCCTGGAGGCCTAGGAGGGAAAAATGGTTTTGTGGGCTTCTGCTCTGTACAGCCTCAGGACATAGTGCCCTGTGTCCCAGCAGCTTCAGCTTCAGCTGTGGCTAAAAGGGGCCCAAGTACAGCTCAGGTCATGGCTTCCGAGGGTGCAAGCCCCAAGCCTTGGTGGCTTACACATGGTGTTGAGCCTGCAGGTGCACAGAAGTCAAGAATTAAGGTTTAGGAACCTTCACGTAGATTTCAGAGGATGTATGAAAATGTCTGGATATCCTTTGAGAATAAAACAGCTGATGTGCATAATCAGAAACTCTCTGTTATGCGACGTTTTAGTACTCAGTGCCTTTGCACTCCTTAGCTCAACTCTTACTGCTCAAAGATACCCTTTAGGAGGGTGTCCCTTCTGCAAGGAGAAGTTGTGAAACCATTTCTTTAAAAGTTACACTGTGCAAAAATCACAGTGACATTTCTATTGCATTTGCACTTTCCTTCAACTTCTGTTCTAGTCAAAATAGATTTGACTGTGAAGATACAGAAATGCACATAATTCACGTCCTTGAGTCGGTAGTTACAGTAGAAAGGTGTGTGTGTGTACGTGTGTGTATATAATATATGTGTGTGTGTGTGTGTGTATATATATATATATATATAAGGTTGGTGCAAAAGTAATTGTAGTTTTTGCCATTGAAAGTTATCTAGATAAAAGCTTTTATAATTATGTACTACTTAATATATATATGTACTACTTTATATATATGCCTTTAATCTAGATGAAATTTTTTTCCTTAACAATAGTGTAATTTACAAATTTTTCTGTCTTCAGCTATCACTCACCTAAGACTTGAGGAATCATTCTCTGAGTCAATTATAAAAGCAATTGATAAGGCAAGATCCTAAAACTTCTGGGATTTTCCATCAATAAAGTAACTTTTAAGCCTTAGAGAGCAGAGCTTGTTCCTTCATCTTCATCGGTTTTCACATTTCTTTGTCAAAAATATAACTCTGTAAAATTAAGGCTAAATTCCTTGAGAAGAATTTAAAACATATAGGTTTCAAATATTCAACTAAGCCTCAAAGAAAGAAGAAAGAAACATGGGCTCATAGAGGTGATTTTTTTTTTTTTCTTTCTCCAGCCAGCATGGTCATCGTTCCCTGCCAGGCATCTCAGCTTTAAAAACTCTGCAGCATGTCTCTATCCTCTTTGACAACAGCTTCTGTACATTATAAAAATCCCATTATGCATATTAAGTAATGAGACTCACTCTTTCCCAAGGGGATCAGTTGGAATTAAGCTTTCTAATCGAGAGATATTTCCCGAAGGAACAGTTGGCATAATTCATGTTTCAAGGCTCCTATGCAGTTTGGCCCTCTCCCCTTTATTAAGGGAAAAAGGCTATTTATCTTGATTCACTTACATAATACATTTCATAGACTATAACATATTTCAGAAATACAGGTTAAAAGCTAATCACGGTAAAGTCATTTCTGAATTTTCCTCTCTTTCATTTGAAAAATACTTTTAAGTAGGAAAGGGACCCAACCTGCTCAAGACTTCATTAAAATTTGAACTTTGTAATTTCCAATTAGATTTCTTCTGATCATGCTTTCACATTGATAAAAGAAGAAAATTATTTATCCCAGATAATAAATAAAGCCCCTGCCATGGCTCCACAATCCCTGAGCCACAAAATCACTATTGTTAGACCACTGTGTTTTTTAAAACAGTGTGCACATTTTTCTCAGATTATTATTTTATGTTATTGTTTCACTGTCTTTATAAAATATGACTGACTTTATTCTGCGCTGTTTGCATCTATGAACACATTTTCTTATTTACAAATTAGTACCAGATGTAGCCTATCAGCCTCTCTCTGATTCAGAAAAATCTTGCTACCTCTTATTGCCTGTTCCAGTTAATATGTCCTTGGGGTATAGTCTCTCCCTACCAGGCACTAGATTTAGCTTGTTCATTTGAAGTTAAGTGATAGAGCAACCAGTTGCATGTATGTGTATATGTGTGTGTGTGTGTGTGTGCTGCATGTGTATATGTGTGTATGTATACATCTCAGTGGCATACGGAGCTCATCCAACTGAGAAAAGACTGAAACTTCCAAGCAGCATCTGGACTAGCTGGCCAGCTCATGGAGCTTCAGTTTATAGCAGTTGCCTCTTCTACTTCCCCTGCTGGAACACCCTTACTCAGCTTCGATCACCTCCGTGAGAGATTACTGAGTGCTTCCTAAATGTACACACACGCTCCCCAGAAATGTTGTTACAATTCACACCCTGATAACATTTCAAGGTTTCCATCCTTCTTATGAAGCTATGCACCTTTACTTTATACAAGCAGATAAAACTGAAAGAGTTCGGGAAATGTCCCCACAAACAGGCTCCTTTGATAGATCCCCCAAAAGGAATGCAGTGGTCTAGAATCCTCTCCCTGAGAATCTCATTAACCAGGTAAGATTAGACTCCTATCACAGGAGAGGAGACTGGAGGTTGACCCCACTGCCAGACAGACTTTGTCTCAGGCTATCACCTATTCTTCTGAAGGCTCATTCCTCTTTCCCCAAAATCATTTACTCTGCCCTAAGTTGCCTACATCCCCCTCCCTTCTCCCGTATGAAGAGGGTATATAAGCTGCTAGAGCTCATGGGGTTATTGAACGCTCGCTTTTCTTTCCTGTGGTGTCCTTGAGCATGTAAAAATCTGCATATCTTTTTTTCCTGTTGATGTGCCTGTTGCCAGTTTGTTTCATAGACTCAGTTATTGAACCCTCAGAGGGTAGACGGAAGGTTTTCCCTTTTCTACATAGCTCTACAGACATTTATTAGATAACCGCATGATAAAAGTCAAAGGTTTGGGGAACATTATGGATGAAAAGGGCAGAGAAAGACTGCAGTGAGAGACCAGCCACCTTCTCTTAAAAGTTCACAGCAGGTTACACCCACAGTGGCGCAGGGCTGTAGTTTGGGGATCTGTAAATCCTACTTTCATGAAAAGGGCCTTAGGAAGCTGAATCGACAATAGGCAAAATGAAAAAAAAATGCAAGTAACTAAAAAGAAATCAACTGACAATAGAAAGAGAATGAATGAGAGTAGCACGAAAAAAAAAATAAAGGAAGAAGAGGTATGAAATAGGCAGATATTATGTTCCCTAAGTTTAAAATATACAAGTCAACAAAAAACTACCTTAGAAGCAGGGTGTCCCAGGATCAATAGCCTGTAAAATCTCTGACTGCAATGAAAAAGAAACTCTACTTATTGAAGTCTAGAAAAACTATACAATGTTTAAGTCTTGGTTTCAGGCCCCTTCCATCTACCCTTCAGTAGTCTCTCCTGCATCTCGTTACCTCTAAATGTCCATGCCTTCCTCCTGAACTACTCTTGTTCTATTTCAGGGAATGTAATAGACAAACTAAGGGTTGCATGACACTCATGGGTACAAGGCATTTGGAGAAAGAATTTTTTCACAATAAAATTATTAACAATATATTTCCTGTTGATGAAAGGAAGAAGATTCTTATTTCCTAAGCAATTTGGGTTTCTCATAAGGACCCTTTGAAAATTAGGTCTTATTAAAATAAATCTCTGACCTTGGAAGAGCTTGAGTATGCTTACCTCTGTCATAACATACCCTGAGATATGCTGCCTTCCCTGTGATCCTCACTGATAATGGATGCTCTAATTAGAAGAAGGACATTGATCAAGGCAGAGATGACTCACAGCAGCTTTGTGGTCACTTTCTTCTAAACAACAGCCGGGTTGGAGGGTATTATCATAAAAATTAAAAAATTTAAAAAAACCCCAAAACTAATACTTTTGTTTTCTTTTTTAGCCACTGTAAACTAAGATTAGGTGGTAGTTGAATGATTTAAAAAATGAAAATACATGCTGTTACATACATTATATACAGATTATATGGAGAATCAGAAAACAAAAATATTATTAATTTCCTATCCATTTCCCACCAATCTATTCTTCTATTTGCCATTGTGCTCTTTCCTATGCTACAACCACATAAGAAGACAAAGCAAAGAGATTGAATTGAGATTTGCTAAGAAACTAAAATCAAGATTTTATGTCTAAAAAAAGTTTAGAAATATATTGAATGAAATGTTAGTAGCAGTGAATTTTAGGAAATTTGATCATAGAAGATTTGTAATTTACTATTTATGTCTATCTCAATTTTAAGTTTTCTTCAAGAAACACTTACTAGTGAATAAAAAGATACTGAAAAATATTTGGGGCCAACACAGTAGCTGACATACCTGTAATCCCAGCACTTTGGGAGGCCAACACGAGAGGATTCACTTGAGCCCAGCAGTTCAAGACCAGCCTGGGCAACATAGGGAGACCCTGTTTCTACCAAAAAAATATTATTACTCGCTAAAATTTATAGTTTGGAAATGCTATCCTTTACATGAAGAAATAGATAAATTCTAATTCATTTCTTTAATTTAAAATTTGAGAATGCTATTTTCCAGTAAATAAGTAAAAGCCTTAGCTATTGGAATGTAATTCTCATTATAAAAGCATCTGGAATTGAATCTTAACTGTTATAATTATTAAAACTATTTTTAAAAGCACATTTTTATAATTCAAGTTTTCATCATGCTTTACAGATTTAGTAAGCTATTGGGCTATATTTACCTTCCGAGTAGTTTTAGAGTAATTGTTCCCAAATTTCTCTTAAGAGAGGAATCACAGAACATGAGGGAAAGGAGAGCTTATTGAAACAAATAGATAAACAGATTGTCAGGATTTCCAAGTAAAGCACTTATAAATTTGCTTTGTCCTGTTTGTTTTAATACACTTCCAGTTGATTCATATCAGAGATGTTGGGAAACCTATTTTAGAGTGCAATTTTTCTAATAGTAGGTAATTTTCTAAGTGTAGTCACAATTAATGCATATGGAGCAATGGACCAGCCTTTAGAAATCTTCCTGGTGATGGATAATGGAGTTATTGCATTCCTGTAGTACAGGAGTACATTTTGACTCATTCTTTTTTTTTCTTTTTGGAACTCCAACATTGTTTTTACTCTATCTATACTTTCTAAAGCTAACACAAGCAGCTCTAAGCAAAGAAACTAACTACCTTTTCTTTCTTAGTATTACTCTTGATTTCACTGACGTGTAAATTCAAGCAAATGTTAGAAAAACACAGTTGATCCATAGTCTTATCCTGCACTTTCCATTCATGAACCAATGTAATCAGCAAGAATATTAGCCCACGAATATTATGCCCAATTGGTTTGAAATGTTGTGTCCTCTTTTAGAGATGTACATATATAATTTTTATAAGATCCACTTGGGCTCTGTATATGTAGCAGGGGACAGATTTAATATGAATACAACCACAACTACAAAATCGATCGTCATGGCCAAGTAATTAACCAGATAATTCCTTTAGCACGACATCAGTCAAAATGGTTGTTTGAATGTCCCAAATTTTGCAGCTGATTCATTTTTATGATGTGGAAGATGAGAATGAAATAATTCCCTGTGGGGCAAAAAGCCTACATCACTGGTGTTTCCTATGTTGTAGGTGAGAGTTAGGTCAGGTGTCTGAGATACGACTGTTGTTGGGCAATTATCAATCTGGCAGGATTCATTTCTTCATCCACTGAGGGCTGTTCCTATATTTGGAAATCCATACTCTCGTCTTCATTAGTGAATTCTAAAGCATTGAGTGAAAATAGCCTGCAATCCCCCTATTTACAGCTTTATAGAAGTGTTAAAATATGCAAGAACTGGGAGTCTTAAAGAGGGAAGCCAAACGGATTCTACAACCAAATATGGGAGAGATGTTTTATGATACTGTTGACTTCTTTTTAAAGAATACATTAAATTTTCTTTGGAGGCTGCATTTGCACAGTAATGATTTAAAGATACTTAGCTCACATTGATGAAATAAATGCTTTCCCCAGTGGTGTAGAACAATTTGATAGAAGAGCATATGTCCTCTAATTCCTGGGCATAATAGAGTCTGAATTAAGGGGCTAAGTAAGTGCCGCTTCTCACGTCCTTGCTTTGTGGGAGCATGTAATCTTTTCTTAGTGTATGTTTTGTTTTCTCAATTAGAGTTTCTTCCTTTTCTTGGAGGTCATTTAACATGGGAATTTGACACTCAATCAGTGCTTAATTTCACTTTCACATTTTTATCATTGACTTTAGTTGAATTCCTTTACAAAGCTACTGAAACCTTCGTCCCTTTGCCACCTAAAAAAAAAACAACGACACTCTACTGCCACATAGGATGTTTAAAATTAGTAATTACACCTTTTCTGAGAGTCTACTCAGTCAACGCTCTCCCCAGCTGGAGAAGTGCGTTCTTACTGAATGCTCAACTGCAAGAGATTGCGAACAAGGTCACCATCTCCAACAGCATTTCAGTAAGAAACAATCAAAACCACAGCCAATGCGGTGAAAAATGACCCTTGGCACATGCTCACAGATCATTGCTAGTAAGTAAACATTGGAGAGTAAGCAACAACCTGCCAATTCTTATCTTCCTCGTTGGGAAAAAGGACAAGTGACTCGCTGTGTTTTATGTTTTTAAACTTTCAGCTGTCTTCCTTGGCAAAAAGAATATAAAATCACCAGGATGATCTTTCTCTTTGATGGCTTTGTGGCTCAGTGAGGCAACAAGCATATACGTTATTTAAATACAAATGGATTGATAAATCCACATAACAGTGTGAGGCAAGCAGCTGTTTTAAATCCCACCCTCCTCTTCCCAATAGTTTATAGTAGAAAATCTGAGCGACTGCATACCACCAGGTGTAGCCATAATGTAGTCCTATTAGAACCATAGCTTCATTGTCGGAAACTTCATTTAAACGTCCATAAAACCATCCTGATACAAAGAATGAACTGTAATAGCTTATAATTATGAGAGTGCATAAAGTATGCCTCACAACCTATTACAAAGCCATAATTTTAGCATAAAACCATAAACCAGGAGAACAAAACTTGAGGACTTCAAAATAAAATTACAGCTTTTGTAAAGGCTCAGTAGAGCATACCTTTTTTTCTCCACAATAAATGATTGTCTCGTCTGCCTCCCACACACAAAACAAGGGTGGGTTTCTGATTTTTCAGACTTTACACTTCAGCACGTTCCCAAAGGTATCTTACAACTAGAGCATTAATACATTTTCAAAAGGGATTTTAATGGCCATTAGAATGAGAGCTGGTTCAGGTGGAAAGATAGATAGTATTCACTCACATCAAAATGGGGAAATTAGCAGGAAAGGCTTTTGTGCTTGGTCTGCTTAAAAAGCCCCCTCCTGTCATGAGGAAGAGGAAATGCCTGTTTTAATCATCAAACCAATGCAATTAGGACTGAACGAGATTTCTCAGTCTTTATGTGAGCAGAAGGAAATGAACATTTAAGAAATGTATTTTATGAAAATAAGGATAGTTTCAAGGCCAGAATATTTAACTCTTTGCCAGCTTTCTTGATGTATTTTTGGGGTTTTGTAAAAGCATTCTGATTTTTTTCTCATAGATGAAATACAATTTGCCTGACATCAACAAGCCAAAGCGACTTTTATACCTAATTATATATTAAACATACATACACACACACACACCCCTTCTAATTTACACAGTCAAAATATGTGAGCTTCAGAATGTACTTTTAAAATGTCATTTGTTATTATGCTTATGTGAATAATATTGTACACAAAGAACAAACTTAAAATCCCCTATAATTCCATCACGAAGACATAACTCTGCTTAATATTTTGGAGTATTTCTTTTGAGTATGTATTTTCACAACAGTGTTAAACTCTATATAGTTTTATATAATTCATTATTCATAAAACAACATCGTAATCATTTTTATATCATTACATATCTAACATACTATTTAATGGTTACATAAAACCCTATTATATAAATTGATTATAATTTATTTAATCCTTATGTACACTTAAATTATTGTTTACAATTGTTATTGGTACATGTAGACACATATATATGTGTGTATATATATGTATATAAAAGCTTTACTTCTAATGTCAGAAAGTTATAAACAATATCCTAAATGTTCATGTAATCTAAATCTGTCTACTGTATTATTTTGGGGTCAATTTTCGTATTTATTTTTATTTGTATATATTTTTTATTTTTCCTGAGACAGGGTCTCATTCTGTCACCCAGGTTGGAGTGCAGTGGTGCGATCTTGATCTCAGCTCACTGAAACCTCCTTTTCCAGGCTCAAGCGATCCTTCCACCTCAGCCTTCCCAGTAGTTGGGAGCACAGGCATGCAACAAAATTTTTTTGTATTTTTGGTAGAGATGGGGTCTCATCATGTTGTCCAGGCTGGTCTCAAGCTCCTGAGCTCAGGTGATCCATCTGCCTCAGCCTTCCAAAGTGATGGGATTATAGGCATGAGCTACCGTGCTTGACCTTGGAGTCAATTTTTAGAAGTGGAGCAAAGGATAGAAACATATTTTTAGGGATTTATATAAACTATTCAATTACAATGAGAAATTTGCAGTGTTTTGTTTATCACATTGTTTTTCTAGGACAATGAGTTAGACATAAGAAAGAATAGAATTTTCTGTACTGTATATTGACAATTGCTTTGGAATCCTTTTCATTCTGTGCTGTCTGCAGTAGAAACCACACATTTGCTCTAATCATATGGGGTTCATTTGGCCAGTGTCTGAGGAGAGGGCCAGGCCACCCAAAGTGGGGATGCAGAGAAGACCTAACTGCATGAGTATGGGGAAAGAGAGGTTTATAAATGGGGGCAGGCGAAAGTTAAGGGAATTCACACGTAATAGTTTCTATTCTCTCTTGTAAGAAGCTTGGAGTGTAAATGTCTGGAATTGTCCATGTAGGGAAGTAGAAACTGGACAGAGAACATGTCAGTGACAAACTGTATTAGTCAGGGTTCTTCAAAGACACAGAATCAATGGGATATAAATAGATAGAATGAAATAAATTTATAATGAGGGATTGGTTCACACAGTTATGGAGGCTGCTTTTAGCCTCCATCATCTGCCCATAATCTAATTACGTCCCATAATCTGCCTCCTGTAAGTTGCAGCCCCAGAAAAGCCAGTCTGAGTCCAAAGGCCTGAGGACTGGGAGCACTGCTGTCCAAGGACAGAAGAGGGATGTCTCCACTCAAGCAGAGAGCAGATCTGCCCTTCCTCTGCCATTTTGTTTTGCTTAGACCCTCAGTGGGTGAGATGAAGCCCACCCACATTGAGGAGAGCAGTCTTCTTTACTCATCTACTGATTCAAATGTTCATCTTCTCCAGGAACACTCAGAAATAATGGCTTATCGGCCAGCCAGGTATTCCTTAGCCCAATCAAGTTGTCATATAAAATTAACCATTGTATAAACCTTGCCAAGCAACATTGAGGTTCAAACTGAAGTTCAAAACCATACTATTGTAATAGCCTCCACATAATTATATTTTCTCTGTTGGTGATTGGCTACTCATGTGCAGGATGGATTTGATTATTTAGGTTTGGGAAACTGCAGGGAATACGTGATAGGAGGTCAAGGTCAGCAGGGCTCAGTGAACTGGTGAGAGAAAACTTGACATGAAGGGGGATAGGGCCTAGGACGAATAAGGAAAAATGTAAGAATACAGTGGACTCAGTGAAGAGATGAGTGAAGGGCCAAGGGATGCAGATGGCTGGACGAGGCCCATGAGCAAGTGCTATAAGAGTGAGAATGTGAGAGTTAGCCCTGTCAGTCATATTTCAGTGCTATAAGTCATTACATCACAGTGTTGGATGAAGGGTTGTATCATAATAGCTTATAAGTGGAGAATGCAGTATGTCAATTAGATTATACATTTCTTTAGTCAATAAATAATTGATGAACATTCACCATGTGCTAGGCACTTCTCTGGGCCCTAGGGATACAGAGGTAGACAAAACATATAAATTCATTGCCTTCATAGAACTGTAGTCTAGCAGAACAAGGGTAGATAAAACAATAAACAGAATAAACGCATAACATATGCATCTGACCTAAGAGATGGCAGCTGGTAACAAGAAAGCAAAGAGAAAACTAGAAAGGATTAAGTAAGAGGTAATTTGCAGTTTTAAGTAGCATGGACAGGGAAGAAGAATAGGAAAACTTGATTAGCATGATGTGAAAGAAGAGGTGATGTCATATAAGCAGACTCCAACTCGTGAATGCATTGAATGTGTGGCTTTCCAAGTTGTCATCTGAATTTTGATTAGTTGGAATTCAGAGGTTTTTTTCCCCAAAGAGTAAGATGAGTGATTGTGATTGGGGACCTAGTCAATCCTCATCCCGTTCCCCAAAGCTTCCTTGACTCATAATGTGTTGGAAATACCACCATTTGTAACTCTGGGCTTCAAGTCCTTTCCCGTTTCTCTGACCATCAAGTCTAGAGGTTTCTTGAGTTCTGAGGAAAGAAGGAAGTTTGGTGAATGGGTGAGGCTGGACATTTCTTATTATGTTATGCCAGAAAAAGCCCTACTCAGCAGAAAAGTCAAAAAAGGGAAGGTAGGAGGTGGACAATCTTGGCAGCAGTGGTACCCTTTGGAAGCCTGCCCTATTGTTTTCCCCCAAAATCTACTGCTCAGGACCTTTCAGTTAGGAAGGACATAAGTCAGACCACTAGTCATGCTGTGGTATTTGTCATATTCAGTATCATTTCTGCAACAAATAATTATTGAACACCTACAGGCACCTCTTCAGATGATCAGTGAACAACAGGCAAAATCCTTGCCATGTGAGCTTACATTCTACCAGGGTAGACAGGGAAATAAATAGGCAACTGAATAAATAAATTATATAGGCTGTGATGTAAGAACAATGGCTTAGGTAGTCATAAGACCTAGTGAGTGTTCTGAAACTTCATTTATCCTAAAGGACCTAGGCTCCTTCAGTTTTCACCACTTGAAGGTATTTTTCATGTCTGTAACTGTGGTAGAGAAAGATAAAATTTCTGGAGATGTTACCTATATGTAAGAGCATGGATCTGTATATTTTGAGTTGAGTTTTCATCCTAAACTTAAAAAGTGATTTTGAGTCTGAGGATTCTGAAGAGCAGCTTTGGCTGTTTTTACATGCTGTGGATGACTATGAAAAGAATTAAGATATTGTAATACCTATTTTCTACTTCTAATCACTCCCTGGATTGAGAGAAGAAAGCAAATGCCAGGATGCATGGCTTCGACACAATTATCGCAAACTTTGTGTCACAATCACTACATTTTCCCAATGGTTTTGTTACTTTAAGTGTGGTCTCCTTTTCCAGAAAAGCAGAATTTATGAGTTATGGCAGTTCACCCAGTAATTTGTAAATATTGCTTAAATCCCTAGTTGGCCAGTCCGTACATGAAGGAACTGTTCAATTCTACAAAGTACATAATTGTAGTATAAATTTATTTGTTCACTTTCTACAGCAAAAATGAACCACTTATAATAATTATTGTATTTTTAAAAATAATACCACCACTCAGAAGGAAATTTTATCATGTTGAGCTCCCTTCTGAGAGGTAGGTATTTTAGAATATGCATGCAAAACAGGATAAGCAGAGGAAATCTTAACACCAATCAAAATGTCTCAGGAATGGCACAGGAATTCGTTTTAAACCAAAGTATTTGTGTGTCTCAATATTCTGAAGAATGGTTTTCAATGTAAATGAGCTCTTCAGAGTGAAAATTTCTGAGAAACTGCACATAAGATTTCAAATAACTGATTACATCAATCAAAGGGAAATTTCATCTGCTCGCAGATATAGCTATGGGTTGTATTTGCAAGACAGAACTTAGCTGAACTTGCATAGCTGTTTCCTGGCTCTCTTTTTATCCTCTAACTTCTTGTTTTATTAGTTTCTCTTCCTCAGCCTGCTCCATAATATTGATATTTCCTGGGCTTGTTTGCTCATTTATTTATTTTACCATTCTCTCTTTCCTATTCACAATTCCTGGGTGATTTCATTGACCGTCATGACATTCATAGCCACTATATCTTTAGCCTACACCTTTGTCCTATGTGACATGAGGGAACTTCAAAAAATTCATTAAAAAATGAAATTAAAAGATAAAAATAAAAATATAAACCTTATTTCTCATCATATCATTCAACAAGTTTAAGATAGTTCTGTAAGCAATGATAGCAGCCATTTAGTCTATCTCTAAAGAACTGAGATTCCTGGGAATTTAACCATGTCAATGCATTCTTTTTCGCATTGCTAATGGAAGAAAAATGGGTTTCCCCTAAAGATTCTTTAAGATTAGGAAACAAAAAGAAGTAAGAAGGAGGCAAATCAGGACTGTAAGGTGGATGCCTAATGGTTACCCATCAAAACTTTCACAAAATTGCCCTTGTTTGAGAAATGAGCAGAAGCATTGTCATAGCAGAGGAGGACTCTCTGGTGAAGTTTTCCCAGGTACTTTTCTGCTAAAACTTTGGCCAACTTTCTTGTAACACTCTCATAATAAGCAGATGTTATCATTTTTGGCCCTCCAAAAAATCGACAAGCAAAATGCCTTGAACGCCTTGAACATCCCCAAAAACTGTTGCCATAACCTTAGCTCTTGAGCAGTTTGCTTTTACTTTGACTTGACCACATCCACCTCTTGATAGCCATTGCTTTGATTGTGCTTTGTCTTCAGGATCATGCTGGTGAAACCATGTTTCATCTCCTATTAAATTCTTCAAAGAAATGCTTCAAGATGTTGATCCCACTTGCTTAAAATTTCCATTGAGAGCTCTGTTCTTGTCTGTAGCTGATCTGGGCACAACAGTTTTGGCATCCATCATCTGGAAAGTTTGCTCCATTTTAATCTTTAAATCAGAAATGCGTAAGCTGAACAAATTGAGATGTCTATGGTGTTGGCTATTGTTTCTGCTGTTAATTGTTGATTGCCATCAATTAGAACACAACCAGATGAATTTTTTCCTTACAAATTGATGTGGATGCTCTACTGCTAGAGGCTTCATCTTCAACATCATCTCTCATCCCATCTTAAAATGAGTTATCCATTTGTAAACTGTTTATTTCTTTGGGGCATTGTCCCATAAACTTCTTGTAAAGCATCAGTGATTTTCATCATTCTTCCGCCTAAGCTCCATCATAAATTTGATGTTTGTTCTTCCTTCAATTTTAGCAGAATTTATGTTGCTCATATAGGAGCTCTTTTCAAACTGATGTCTTCTTCTTCTTAGTGCCTCAAACTAGATTGTGTTCAGATTTGTTATAATAAGTTAACATGAGTTTATTTTGGTGCAAAAAATTGAAATCCTTGCATAATTCTTTCTCGTAATAAGCATTTTCCAGGAACTCTTTGAATGACCCTTGTAATTTAAACTGCATTTGGATCTCTACCTAAAGTAGAGCAACAAAATACACCAGTTTGCCTGAAACTCCCAGCTCTGCATCCTGGGAAAGTTTCTTTTCCAGATGTGAAGAATCCAGGCTTTGGGGGAT
The DNA here is from genome assembly GCF_003255815.1 of Theropithecus gelada. NCBI lineage: Eukaryota > Metazoa > Chordata > Mammalia > Primates > Cercopithecidae > Theropithecus > Theropithecus gelada. The sequence goes on along the minus strand of NC_037670.1, from coordinate 33,203,660 downwards.
GGACATGGAAGTTTGGGAGAAAGATACAAAACCCATCATCACCTTCAGACGTAGGGGCTAAAGGCAACACTATTGTTAGTGTCAAATTGATAATGGCATACATTATCCACCTTACATTGCTGCAGTCACTGTTTTTCCCCAACCACTGGCACTGGCAACTGTAATTTGGGACTAACAATAATAGGTAATTAACTGTTGATTTTCTTCAAGTGATGCGTCGTAAACGGGCAACTTAAGTAGATTGCAATCATGATTGTTGACAATCTGTCTTTGACTTGGCCTGTAGATTAACTTTTGAGTTGTATTAACATAGAGAAGTTTTAAGTTGTTAAATGTTAAATATCATAAATATCGCTTTAAGAGAGACATGCCATTGACTTTACCCCACAGATATCAATGATATATTTAAATAAAGAAAAAAGTTCTCAGAGGATTGGGAGAGAATAATGTCTATCCATTGGAGATGTATTTGTGGATATGCTAGTAGTGGAATAGGGTTAGTTTATTTGCCTCACTCAATTTTGGATGAAAACAAATGGGATCTGATTTTCTGTGAGATTAATATATTCCTTTAACTACATCCTAGTTCTGTGTGACTGCACGTCTCAGAAGATCAAAATGGCAACAATTTAACCAGCAATATCTGTGGTTAATTTTCATGATGAGCAAGACAAATGTGAAAATATGCAATGGAAAATGGTATTATGTTTAATGATTTAGATTAGAAGTATTTCCATTTAGGTAGCATGTGGCATTGAACTTAATTTATATAAAAATATGAGTGAAATTTACGTTTTACTTCTACAGCCGATTATGTTTGACTGAGGGAGAAGCTTTTGCAGTGCTGTTCCTTGGGGACTTGCTACTACTAATTGAATATCTGCCATATATTTTGAGATTTTTCTATGCTTCAATTTACCATGTATGGTTTGTGTACACAATTTTCAAATTCTAAATACCAACATAGGAGAGCTTTATCCAGAGATGTGCTGGTAAATATTTAAGAATCAGCTCTCAAAACTATACATATGTTTACATACAAATTTATTATAAATTTTACTGATATTAGAATGTATACCAAAAACTTATATATAATAATAAAATACACAATGCTATTTATCGTAAATTCTATATAGCCAATTGAGTCTTGCTGTATTCTAGCTATATGAACATTTTTCCCGATGTTTGCTAAATTTGTATATCTGTACCCAGCTTATAGTTGAAATTTGAACAGAGTTTTATAAAGCTGCATCCTAATCCACTAATTTTTTTCCAAAACATCGTTGTAATTGCATCTGTGAGTTACTTTAAAACTATCTCCCAGTCTTATGCAAATTATGTTCATTAAACTAAAACCTCTTTTAGCTTCAGCACTTGACATGGTGCATTTTTAAGTTAAATCTGAATTATTTTTGTTTTTTTTAATTTAAGTTTTGAAGAAGATGATTGTTTTGCTCGACAATCACATCAACCTCTGTTAGTATTTATAGATGTAGATTTACAAGGGGTAAATATTTCCATGATTGCCATGGGAATATTTATGTACACAAACCATACATGGTAAATCGAAGCATAGAAAAATCTCAAAATGTACGGCAGATATTCATTTAGTAGTTACAATTTACTAACATAATGTCACTCAGTGCAGTTAAAAGAGATGCACAGTAGCACATCATTGTATATGGCATTTTTAGTATATGGATATAGTAGATGTAAAACTGCAGGGCATAGGTAATAGTAAAATACGGTAAAATAATTAGTTTTCCTATTATATTTACTATGTATTTTTAATATTTACTACTTTTATTTTAATAAAAGATACTTAATTGTAAGTTTATGTAATTCAATTTTTTCATGATGGCAGTGTTTAACAATAGGCTTGCAACGTTCCTGAAAATTTAACAGTTGGCTCTTTTGAGCCAATACAAACTGGCTCCAGAACATCATTGGCCTAATCTGAGGAGGCTTATTTAATCTGAAGAGGCTTATAAATAAAAATGCCCCACTTCCAAGCACCTCCATCACTACCACTCCATCCAGGCTATTGGCCTTCCTTTCTAGAATTACAGCGTAGCCTTCACTCTGTCCTTCTGGCTTCCACTCTGGCCAATTGGTCCACTTCTCACACTATAGTCAGAGTGATCCTTTTAATGGATATACTGGATCATAGCCCTTTCCTTTCCCCTTTCCTTTCCCCCTTCCTTTCCCCTTTCCTTTCCCCTTTCCTTTCCTTTCCCCTTTCCTTTCCTTTCCCCTTTCCTTTCCCCTTTCCTTTCCTTTCCCCTTTCCTTCCCCTTCCCCTTTCCTTTCCCCTTCCCCTTTCCTTTCCCCTTCCCCTTCCCCTTCCCCTTCCCCTCCCCCTTTCCCTGCCCTTCCCTGCCCTTTTTTCCCTTCTTTTCTCTCTCTCACCTCCCCTTCCCTCCTCTCTTCTCTCTCTCTTTCTCTCTCTCTCTTTTTNTTCCTTTCCTTTCCTTTCCTTTCCTTTCCTTTCCTTTCCTTTCCTTTCCTTTCCTTTCCTTTCCTGACAGGGTCTTACTCTCTTGCCCAGGCTGGAGTGGAGCAGCACAATCACAGCTCACTGAAGCCTTGACTCCAGTGATCCTCCCACCTCAGCCTCCTGGGTAGTTGGGACTATAGCCACGTGACACCATGCCTGGCTAATTTTTTTGTTTTTGCAGAGATAGGATTTCACCATGTTGCCCGAACTAGTCTTGAACTCTTGGGCTCAAGAGATCCGCCCACCTGGGCTTCCCAAATTTCTGGGATCACAGGCATAAGCCACTGAGCCCAGCCTCCTTTTATCAAAGTTCTTTATTCTTTATTGGCTTCCCTTCTTACTCAAAATTGAACTCAACGTTCTTGTCACCATTGCCTCTTGGACGTAGCTCCAATGACCTTTGCTTGTCCTGTTTTCTACCAATTGCCCAACATTTTGCTCTCATTTCATTTGCGTTCTGTTTTCTACAAATTCCCCAACACTTTGCTCTCATCTCTTTTGCTTTCTTGTGGTTCTTCCCACACAGCAGAGAACTTGCCTCAGTGCACGTTGTACTTCGCTTTCTTGGCCTGATATGCAGGGACCTCCAACCTGCACACTCCTAAAATTGCCTGGTCTCCAAACTAATGTTACCTTCTCAAAGAGACGTCCCTGCCTATCTGAGTCAGAGCACACTCCAAAACTCTAGACTGCCTGTTTTCTTTCCCCATACTCTACATCTCATTGGTCTTCATAGCATGGTTCAGAACCTACTATGTCACATATTCTTTTTTTTTAAATTTTCCATCTCCCCAACAAGAACATAGATTTCATGAAATAAAGGACTTTGCTTTATTCATCGTGGATCTCCAGAGCCTAAAAAGCTATCTGACATAGAATGCTAACTGATAAATAAATATTCATTGAATGCATGGATGGATCCTTATTAGAAATGACTCTGAAATGTGTTCCTTTTGGGTGAATTCCATCCCTGTTTCTCTCAGCATAAGGGTGGTTCAGTGGCAAGAAGGGGTCAAGTCTTACTAATAAAGAGAGGCTGTGTCCATTTAGAGGGGTACCTGTTTCTAATTCTCACAAAGGTAGAATATGAGCTGGTGACAGTCCTAATTTCATCCTATTGATGGATATAATTTTATGTCTTTAATGCATATAAAAATTATCTCAATTATGAGATAATTTCTTCCTCATTGCACCCCAAATCTTTTAGTGGCTTAAAACAACTTATATATGCTATTCTCTCTTGGGGACAGGTGGATATGACTAAGTAACCATATTATACTTGTATGCAGGGTGAATCTGGATAACCAAAAGTTGAAAACATCGGCCAGGCATGGTGGCTCACGACTGTAATCCCAGCACTTTGGGAGATCAAGACAGGTGGATCACCTAGGGTCAGGAGTTCGAGACCAGCCTGACCTTGGGAGTTCGAGACGAGTGGATCACCAAAGGTCAGGAATTCAAGACCAGTCTGACCAATATGGCGAAACCCTGTCTCTATTAAAATTACAAAAATTAGCCAGACATGGTAGCATGCACCTGTAGTCCCAGCTACTTGGGAGGCTGAGGCAGGAGAATCGCTTGAACCTGGGAGGCAGAGGTTGCAGTAAGCCTAGGTCGCGCCACTGCACTCCAACCTGGGCGACAGAGCAAGACTCCGTCTCAAAAAGAAAAAAAAAAGTTGAAAACATCTTTGAAGAGATTGGTGCATTGCCAATACTAAAGAAAAGGGAATAAGTAAAAGAAATTAAGGAAGGTCACAACATATAAAGAATATTAAGTGAAATAGAAAAAGAAATCAAGCCAAATGTTTTCCCCTAGCAAGACCCCAAAACAAAATTAAGTCTAAAGACATAGAAAGCAATTAAAATTCATTGTAGTGATTGGGCTCATAGAATATTTGTAAACAGCCTATTTTCTTTAGGCCTCGGTTTCATTACCTGTGAAGCAGGCATTGTTGTATTGATCTCCTCAGAGTTATAAAAATCAGATACTGTCTGAAAACTGGTATTTTATTGTTATTATTATTTTTTTTTTTTTGAGATGGAGTTTCTCTTTGTTGCCTAGGCTGGAGTGCAGTGGTGCAATCACAGCTCACAGCAGCCTCAGCAACCTGGACTCAAGTGATTCTCCAACTTCAGCCTCCTAAGTAGCTGGGACCACAGGTGCCTGTTACCACCTGGCTAACTTTTTTTATATTTGTAGAGACAAGGTGTCACTATGGTGGCCAGGGTGGTTTGGAACTCCTGACTTCAAGTGATCCTTCCTCCTCGGCCTCCCAAAGTGCTGGGATTGCAGGCATGAGACACTGTACCTGGCCCTGAAAACTAGTATTATTAACCTTAAGAATATGTTTTATAAATTCCTTTAAATATTTATTAAGTGGGCATTTTTATGAAAGGGAAAGTTTACCTAAGACTTTAACAATGCTTGTTTTGGTCTTGACATTTTCTTTTTCTTTCTTTCTTTCTTTTTTTTTTTTTTTTGAAATGGAGTCTTGCTCTGTCACCCAGGCTGGAATACAATGGCATGATCTCGGCTCACTGCGACCTCTGTCTCCTGGGTTCAAGCAATTCTCCTGCCTCAGTCTCCCAAGTAGCTGGGATTACAGCCATGTACCACCACGCCCAGCTAATTTTTGTATTTTTTAGTAGAGACGGGGTTTCACCATGTTGGTCAGGCTGGTCTCGAACTCCTGACCTCAGGTAATCCACCCACCTCGGCCTCCCAGAGTGCTGGGAATACAGGCGTGAACCACCACGCTCAGCCCAACATTTTCATTATTAGCAATTATTTCTTAAAGATCACTTAAGAAAATGTGAGGTTTTTTTTCAGAGAACAAGTATGTTCATACTTCTAGATGTATTCCCCATTTATATTCTACCCACAATATAAAAGTCACCTATGCTTAACAATTTCCAATGACAGCTTGATGTTTCCAAGAAGTCCCCTTTTAAGCGTGGCCTGTAAGACCTTGCCCAGGTGGCTTACTGATGGTCTTGGCGAGACTCTGGCCTGGGCAGTAATTCTGCCTCTAACATTTCTGCTTGAAGCACAAAGAAACTGTAGGCTCATTTCCCAGAGGATGGGGGAAGTTGTAGCTCTAACTGTTTAAAATCGGATTTTATTGGGTAATGTTTCAAAGCGCTCACTTTGCATTTCTGCTAACAAAGCTGAACATTCAGCCAAAATATTGGAAAGGAAATACTCAGGCAGAATGAAACGACAGAGGAGGCTTGAAAAGTGGGGAGCCGAGCCAAGAATGACAAAATAAAAGGGGCACATTCCAGAAGGAGACGCGAAAGAGAAAACTGTTTTTAGCACATCAGTTTGAGCCTTTTTTTCCCACATCCATATCCAAACCTTGGGAATAACTAATGTTTTAGTTGGGTTTTTAGCTTTTCTTCTCATATACTCACTTCAAATCTCATGCTAACACATTAGAGAAGGCTTTGCTGGCTCATCTGGGGCAACCCAAGCCTTTAATTCAAGTTGGCTTTTACCATTTCATGGCAGGTGCCAAGGATGGAGGTCACATGAAGGTTTTCTACCCTCCACTCTGGAAACATGAAACAAAAATGACTTTAGCATCGATGCAGTGAACAAATATTCCTGTCAGATGTGACCATCATCTGAAACACAATTCTGGGAAGTATTTTACGTTCCCTAACATGACTTTGAGGGTGAGCACATGTATTTGTTTATCTCCCACGAAGGCAACTTTATTTATACTCTATTGATTTTTTTTTTGTGAACTATTCTGCTCCTTGAAAAACTCCATTTATTTGATTGTAGGAAGCAAATCTCCCCCACACTACCTGAGTGGATTATTTAGAAACAGCTGAAAGCAATCGTAGAGACAACTCAAGAAGCTAGTCTACAAAGGCAAGTCAGGAGGCTGCAAAAAATGGAATGGAAGTGCGTTGCACTGGACAGACACAGAGTTTGGATGAACTGACTTCAGTGAGGCTCCTCACATGCGAAATGTTGCTGGTGGTGACTCACTTGTGTTCCTAATTATCCCACCTCATCTATTTGTGTCGGGGGTGTGTGTGTGTATATGTGCTCACGAACCTTCATATGTATATATTCGTGCATTTCTCTTATAAAGCCATCTTTAACAATTACAACCATCTTCCCACCTTTGAGAAGATTCCAAACTACATTGAGAAGAAGGAAACAGTTTTTGAGGTGTTACCCCCATCATACCAAGAGGATGGATTTCAAATCTTCTTGCAGTCACTTGCAGACAGTTTACTTCTTTTGCAAGTCTCTTGCATTGCTACATATCCCACAGAAATGAAACTCGCAAGGATAAAAAGCAAAAATGATCCTTTGTGCTTAAGACACTGAAGAAAATAAGTTGTATGGAAACAATAAATGATTAATTTGAAAATAAAGCAACGACTTTTTCTTTTCTCTTAGATATGGCAACATCTCCGAGTGGTTTCTGTGGAGGAACTATATTTCAGAGAATACGAATTCACAGATTGTACATGGTGATTATTTTTAATGCATCTTTCTATCTTGAATTATCATAAAGCCATAGAATGTAAAAGGAACTTGATTATCTAGTAAAATTCTTATTCTTTATTTTGCTCCTTTTAGAAACAAAACCACTTGTCATTTACTAAAATATCTTCAGATAAGGAAACTAGATATTGCTCTTGGAAACAATAATGCAGACTTTTGTAATATCTTCAAGTCAGTACACATTTATTGAGAAATTAAACTGTGCTGGGGACACAAAAATCATATTAGATATTTTCTCATTTATGTATGCATTCATTTGAAATATTTATTGACTGCCTACAACATGCCAGAATGGTTTTGAGGCAATAGGGGTACAAGAGTGAAAAAGGTAGACCAAGTTGCTGCCTTTGTGAAAATTATAGTACATTGGAGAAAAAGGACATTAAAATTATAATATAATGACGGGCAGTGAAAAGTGCTGTGATTACAAATAAAGCAGAATGAGGTTAAGAGTGATGGAGACGGACTCCTGTTTCAGATAGGATGGTCCAGGTAGGGCTCTCTGGCAAGGTGACATTTAAATAGAGATCTGAATGTGATGAGAATGAGAAGACATTCTAGGGAAAGGAAACGGAATAAGGAAAGGTGGGAGACGAAGGATAGTTCCGATAACCGGTGGTTCTGTGTGGATGGAGCTTGAAGTCATGTAAAATTACAGAAGTAGAGACAAAAAAGGGATGTGGGAGAATATTTGTAGGGATTGCAAACTGCACTGAAGAGTTTAGATTTTTCCTAAAATCCAAAAGGCAGTGTGGAATTGAAGAAGTTTAAGGAGAGATAAGACCAAGCTAGAGCGTTTAGCCAGTTACTCTGGCAGTAGTATGAAGATTAGGAAGAGTAAAAGAACATCCTGCATTCATTTTATACGATACAAAGCAGAGGTCTTCAGACATTTTTGCTCTTTTCTCCCCAAAAAAGTAATTTTGAACAATATTTAAACGAATTTGATAGTGATTTTAAATACCTGTCAAATATATAATTTCCAACATCCTCAAAATATTGGCATTTAAAGGTAATTATTTTACTCAATTAAAAATATGCAATAGAATATAAATGCCAATGTGATTTGAATTCCACCAACTTCCACTTAAAAATATACACTAAGTCGTTTTTCACTCTTTTTATGTTATCACCTTTCTCTTTGAACTTCTTCCACCATAATTTTATCCTAAAATATTTTTATGATTTGGAGATGTTTTCTAGATAACTGTCATATGTTTTGCAACACACACACACACGCACACACACATACACACATACACAAACACACTGTTTATAACACGCATTCATTTTAGTTTTCTGTGACCAAAATGTTTTCAATTAAAAAAATTTCTTCCGGATTAAGTGACTATTACATTGTTTATTAGTACACAATTCATCAAGCAACATAAATCAATGATAGTATAACAGTAATAATAGCATCAATCCCCCACATAGTCCTTATCACATGGCAGCCACTGCTCCTGGTGCTCCCCTTATTTTCCTTTCCTTTTTTTTTTTTTTTTTTTGAGACAGAGTCTCCCTCTGTCACCAGGCTGGAGTGCAGTGGCATGATCTCGGCTCACTGCAACCTCTGCCTCCAGAGTTCAAACGATTCTTCTGCCTCAGCCTCCCAAGTAGCTGGGAATACAGGTGTGTACCACCACACCCAGCTAATTTTTGTATTTTTAGTAGAGACGGGGTTTCGCCATGTTGGCCAGGATGAACTCAATCTCCTGATCTCATGATCTGCCTGTCTCCGCCTCCCAAAGTGCTGGGATTACAGGCATGAGCCACCGCGCCCGGCCTATTTTCTTAATTAACTGAAATCCTCACAACGAGCCCATGAGGCAGCTCAGAAACCTTGTTCAGAGAAATAAGGAGGTGGGAATGGAGAGACTTCTGCCAGAACAATGTCTTTGAACTCCTTCAGTGCCACATGCCGAAATCAAACAGCAAACTGCCATCAAAGAGTATCTTTAACAATCTATTAGCCAATTCAATTAGTTACTCCTTTAATGTTTTGATAGTGAAATATTTGAAAGTGCTCAATCTGCTAAAAGATTTGTTACATGGGAACCATGGTTACCAATCACAGAGGGGTCATTATACCTATGACGAGGCAGTGCAGACGACTGGGGGGTTGAGAGGTTGGCCTCTTCTTTGCTGAGGGAGGGAAGGGCAATTCACCAAGTAGATAACTGAAGCGTTCTACTTTCTCAAGAAGATCGATTTCAGGAAAGATGACTATGGAAGCTGAAGATGTAGGAACCAACTCCCTTAAACACCTTACTGCTCTTGTTTCTCTCGGAAAGCCTTTCTGTACTACCAGGGCCATATGTACTCGATCCTCAGATACCTGGTTAATCCCAGCCCTTCCCATTGCCCTTTTGCCAGGGCCTTCTTGGAATGCATACTCAATGTTCCTCTAAATTATCCTTTCCGGTGCTTTTCTTGTCCTTAAGACACTTTGCAACCTTTTAAAACTTTACTCTTCACAATTTAGGCAACTGAGTTCCTAAGATATTAAATGGCTCTCTCAGGCCATGACTTGAAACTGGAGACCAGATTTTTATTATATTGATCAGTTCTTCTAATGATGTTCAGTCCTGGACTGGTTAATTTATGTTTTTTATTAGAGCATCAATGCATATTTTTGTCACTGCAAAACAGCAATAGTGACATTTTAAAAGGGAACAAACTGTGAGAAAAGTGGGAGATGGCGGGGGGCATTTCTGAAATCATTGTGAATGTAGCTGCTATTTAGTACCTTATCAGCTAAGAAACGTATTTTTAAAAATTGTAATAAGGAAAACAGATTTTCCTATTTCTACCTTTGGAATTCTAGAACCATTTCAAAATTATATTGATAAAAAATAACTAAATTTCAACAGCCTACATTCCTACTAGAAGACACATATTTCTTGAAGGATACAAAAGCCATCTTGCTGTATTAATTTACATATAGAAGGTTTCAGAGCTTGCTAGTTGAATGATCTGTTGGAATATGACCATTTTTATTAAACTATCATATTTTAACTTCTCCAACACTTATGTTTATAGTGTAAAATCTCATTGGGGATTTTTACATGTTTCCACAGGTGGAGTGGTAGAAAATTGATTGCTGTTGTTTCATTTGACAAATTCTTGGATTTTCATATATTTTCTTGCATTTACCCATCACTAGGAAATGGACTGCTGTTACTTGCCAGGCCTTTGCTGTGAGAAGGAAACAGAGTCCTTTTGAAAGCTGTGGGTGATGTTTGTGAATATTTAATGATGGAGAAGTTACAATGGCCTCATTTACAGTGATACATCAAAATTAATTTCATGGTATTTTGTTAAGGAAATACTCTTAACCATATGCCTTCAAATAAAAATAAATTAGTTAGCAAAACTCTGACAAGAAAAATATCTAATTCTGCAAAGTCTTTGGATGCAAGATTTCCTTAAACAAAAATAGAATCATTCATGCAAACATGATTGAGTTCAATTTATTTCTGTTGTTCAAAAGGAATCAGGAAAAAAAAAACATTTCTGTCTTCTGATGCTTCCAACTCAAACGGAAAGTCTTTAATTGAGTCTCATGTTTTTATTAGAAATATATTAAATGCAAAATTAAGTAGAAAGAGAGAGAACCACACAAACATAGAAGGATATTAAATACTTGGATTGGAGACACTGAGCAGATCCTTCAAGTACAACATCCATTTCCTGGGCCCAGAACAACATTGTATATTATTGAGTCACCCAACCCATCTCTAAAGGCAATTTCAGAGAAAAGAGCCTAGCTCCATCTAAACTCACGGAACATTAATCCCTGCTGAATAATAAACCTCACTGCGTGGTTCAGTAAACATATGGACTAAAAGTGGTTTCATGGATGAATTTCTTGTACACATTTTACTTTTTGCCATGTGATGTTTTAAAATCATGTATACAGTCAAATTTATCAGTTTTTGAAATTGTACCTGGATTTTCTTAAACTTAGATTCTAAAGAAATTTACTCACGCTTTCTTCTAGTATGGTTTCATATTTTGCACATTTGGAGTGTATTTTATGTACATAGTGAATCTGAGGTTACATTTTTCCGAATAGCTATCCAGTTTCATCCACTCCATTTATTAAAAAGAACATTTTTCTCATTGCTTTGAGACGGCACTTTAATTGCTTCTAAATTTCCACAAACAAGCTTGAGTCTGTTTCTGCATATTCTATGCTGTTTCTCTGATATGTCTGTCTAGGAATGCTCTAGTACCACTGTTTTAATTATAGAGCCTTTATTGGATGGTTTCATGCTGGACGGGGCTAGTCCCCTCCCCACCTCTCTTTTTTGTTTTTTTTTCAAGGTGTTCTTAGATATTTCTGCATGTGTCTATAGGAGGTTTCAATCCTAGGGGTAAAGTGTCAGAATCTCTGTACCAAACTCCCAAATAAATATATGTAAATGTATACATACAGAGCAAGATGAAGCAAATGTGGCAGAATGGTATCAAGTGATGACTCACTGAAGGGCATATGGGGTTTATAGAATTCTTGCAACTTTTCTCTTTCTTTAAAAAATTTCAAAATAAAATGTTGGGAGAAAATCAAAGAAACAAGTTGGAGAAAAGTTAAAGTGGTTACCATTTGTGCTTTGGAAGAGGGCGGACAGACATGGGAGTGGGAAAGTGGTTCTTCAGCATGTACTTTAAAATAATATTTAGTCTGGGCATTACAGGCCATGCCTGTAATCCCAGCACTTTGGGAGGCCTAGGCGGATGAATTACCTGAGGTTAGGAGTTTGAGCATAGCCTGGCCAACATAGTGAAACTCTGTCGCTACTAAAAATACAAAATTAGCTGGGCGTGGTGGTGTGTACCTCTAATCCCAGCTATTCAGGAGGCTGAGGCAGGAGAATCGCTTGAACCCGGGAGGCAAAGGTTGCAGTAAGCCGAGAGGGAGCCACTGCATTCCAGCGTGGGTGATAGAGTGAGACTCTGTCTCAGAAAGAAAATATATATATATAAAAGTAATAATATTTTTTTTGGCCGGGCACGGTGGCTCAAGCCTGTAATCCCAGCACTTTGGGAGGCCGAGATGGGCAGATCACGAGGTCAGGAGATCGAGACCATCCTGGCTAACACGGTATAACCCCGTCTCTACTAAATAATACAAAAAACTAGCCAGGCGAGGTGGCGGGCGCCTGTAGTCCCAGCTACTTGGGAGGCTGAGGTAGGAGAATGGCGTAAACCCGGGAGGCGGAGCTTGCAGTGAGCTGAGATCCGGCCACTGGACTCCAGCCTGGGCAACAGAGCGAGACTCTGTCTCAAAAATAATAATAATAATAATCATCATCATCATCATCATAATAGTATTTTGTTTTATTTTGAGCAATCTAAATGTATCAGTGATTCAAAGGAAAACATAAATCAAGTGAAAATTAATATAATTACCTCAAAATATGGAAGTTATGAAATGAATTTTAGGCTAATGTCAAATTTGGCCCGTGTTTAAACGGTGTCATAAAATGCTTGAGGAATAACACACCCTGGGGCTTTTCATCAGACAGAGCGTGGTAGAAAGGAGAAGATCAGGAAAAATAACTAATGGGTACTAGGCTTAACACCTGGGTGATGAAACAATCTGTACAACAAACCCCCATGACACAAGTTTACCTGTGTAACAAACCTGTACTTGTACCCCTGAACTTAAAATACAAGTTAAAAAAATAGAAATTCATGTACATAAGTTATAAGTTATAAAAATAAAATTCTTGAGGATGGATGAGCCAAGGGAGTTCTTCTGGGGGTCGGCCTCTCCCTGGTCCGGGGAGCCACTGGTTGAGAGGAGCTGGGAGCCGGGTGGCATCTCACTCCCAGAGGAGGCACCCCTGGAAACTTAGAGAACTTTTTCATCTAGAGATGACAATTCTGACTCCTTTCCGCACTTTCATCCTCTTCTTTCTCACTCTCTAGAGATTTCTGTATTTATTAAAGGCCAACCAACTTCCATTGGGTGGAGTCCTGTGTAACGTGTCCTTGCGGTGGAGTTGACGCATGCAGATGCACATTTGCACACTTCTGACATCACTTCTTCTCTCTGTGTTCCACTTTTCAAAGCAGACATTCTGAGGAGGAGAGGGGGCAAGAAATCCTTCCTAGTTGTCAAGCTATCTGGCACTGCTACTTTCCCTTAGCTAGACTTTTTCTGTTTTTTCTTTTCTCCCTGGAATCCTATTGTCTTGCTTCTTCTTCTTCATCTGATTACAGCTCTCCTTCTTTCAGGTCTCAGGATAGACTTCACTTGTTCTGAAAATTTTGACTATATGTTTCAAGGCCTTGTTATCTGTTCTTTCCAGGTACTCCCATAGTCCTTGGGATAAGGACAGCATAGGACATTTTGTGATGTGTTGTAATAACCTAATGATGACCAACATTTACTGAGCACTCACTATATGCTCAGGGCTTAAAGTACTATTTGACTTCCACATCAATCCCATGAGGAGGAGACATTTTGACCTCTATTTTATAGAAGAGGAAAGTCAGCTTAGAGAAACGTAGTCACTTGTGGTGACGAGCAGTCTTTAGGGTGGCCTCCAATGATCCCCACCTTCTGGCATTCACAGTCTTGTATAATCCCCTTCCCTTAAAAGTGGGGCTAGTAACTTTCTCCTCAATAGAATACAAAATGGTTAAAGGTCACTTCTGTGATTTGATTATAGAGGACTGTGATATGTATCTTGGTGGCAGATTCTCTCTAATGCTTTCTGAGCTTGTACCCTTTGATAAAACAAGATAGTATGTTGGAAAGGCTCATATGGCAAGGGACTGAGGGTGCCCTCTGGCTAACTGCAACCGAGGTCCTCAGTCCAACGACCCTCAAGAGTTGAATACTGTCAATAACTGCATGAGTAAACTCAGAAGTAGATGTCTCTGCTGTTGAAACTGCAGATGAGACACTACTCTTGTGTACGACTGCAGCTTTGTGAGAGACCTCGAGAAAGAGGGCTCAGTTAAGTTATGCCCAGATTCCTGACTCAGAAATTGTGAGATAATAAATTTGTGTCGTATTAAGCTGCTGCATTTTGGGGTAAAGGCAGGTAACTTTGGGTAACTGATAGGTAACTTAGCAATAGATTGTTGGCAATGGACAACTAATACACTTGACTTAGATCCCACAGGTAGAAAGCGTACAGGGTTAAAATCCGGGACCTCTGATTCCCTCAATGAATACTTACGTCATGCTTCCTGGCTACTTACCAATTATTATTTTTTTCATTTCAAACTTGTTCTGACTTTAATTCCTGGCATTTAGCCTGAATCTGGTATTTTTTGCATCCTTGATAGTTATGGAACGACTGTGGGTCATGGACAGTGGATCCATGAAACACAAAATATTGTATGGTAAATTGGCCAATCAAAGTAACATTTTTTTAACTTTGTATTTCTTAAAATTGAGAAAAGAGAGGCCGGGCGCGGTGGCTCACGCCTGTAAGTAATCCCAGCACTTTGGGAGGCACTTTGGGATCACGAGGTCAGGAGATCGAGACCATCGTGGCTAACATGGTGAAACCCCATGTGTACTAAAAATACAAAAAAAATTAGCCAGGCCTGGTGGCGGGCGCCTGTAGTCCCAGCTACTCGGGAGGCTGAGGCAGGAGAATGGCGTGAACCTGGGAGGCAGAGCTTTCAGTGAGCCGAGGTCTCTCCACTGCACTCCAGCCTGGGCGACAGAGTAAGACTCCATCTCAAAATAATAATAATAATAATCATAATAAAACAAAATTTAAAAAATTAAAAAAATTAAAAAATAAAATTGAGAAAAGGGAAGAGCTACACATAGCACAATGCTTGGAACTATTTTGCACTTTTGCACGCTGACTGCTATGTTAGGTTGCATGGTTAATTTTAACATCTCTCTACATTAGAATGGGGATTGGGTACCACACATGGGCCCTGATTTGAAATGAATTACTTTATCAAACATTTGTTAAACACCCTGAAATTTCTGCCTATGTGCCAAGCCCTTGAAACACAAAGCTGGATAAAGCAGTGTAAGGGCAAGAACAAATACAAATAGTGACATCATTGCATGATGTGATAAGCGATTTAATTACAATTTGAACAAATTACTATGGGAATAAAGGATAAACCAATAGTACAGTGGGTAACCTTCCTTCGGTTGTCTCCCTGTTTCTTTCTCTCTCATTTTCTCTGTCTACACACATGTGCACATTGACACATATATTGATATAGTTCTGGCTAATTCAGAAAATCATGAATGTTTACTCAAGAGAATTAAGATTTTACTCAATGATTTTAATTGTAAAGTGACTATGAGAAAAAGTTCAGGTGAAATGACTTGGCCGATCTGAAGTAGGTTGTTATCAATTTTAATGAATCATTGAGCAACAGGTTTAGAGACGACATTAAAAGAGATGACACGCAAATAAAAACCAGAGAACTGCCAATTGAAGGGAACAAGCAGAAAAGCAATTTAAAGGGTTGTTCTTCTGATGTTCAAAGTAACTTTTGGTGATTTTTACACACAGAGAAAAAGATAATGTTTTTTTCCTACTTCAAGGCACTGCCATACAAAATAATCAAAAAGAAAAAGTATGACTTTCAGGTAGCCATTTTCTACACCCCGATCAGATTAAAGGTCTGATTTTCATTGGTTTACTTACAGTGAATTTGCACTACTACATGGTATTGTTAGTCTATGTGGGATACCATAAGGTGTCTCCCAAGAACTTAGGAATAATGAAAATAAAATTGTTCCCTCAGAGCTAAACTTTGAGCCAAACAAATAATAAATAAAAGTGGAGAATCACAGTTACCTTAAATAGACAAAAGAACTCCCAGACTGCAAGACTTGATTGTAACCAGCCCGAATGTATTAGAGTACTAAGGAAGAATGTAGTCTCAACTGATGTCTGCACAGCCTTGGGAGGATAAGGGAAAAGAAAGTCTCAGAGCAATATGGGCATGCCATTTAAGCATGGTCATAGCTAGGGAGTAAAAGCAGCCTTTTGAGTAGGATGTGTCTGGCTCTTACACATCAGATTAATCTCCCAAATCCTTGTTGTGTGCTCTTTACATGTCAGGAAGGAAATCTCCACTTGTGATCTGGCTTCCTGTATGGGTTAAGGTAAGCAAGGCAGACCCTGAGAAGAGGCGAAGGAAGAAAGTATCAGTTTGTTGAAGAAAGATAATATCAATTTGTTGAAGAAAGAATAGAAAGCACGGGCCGGGTAAAGTGGCTCACGCCTGTAATCCCAGCACTTTGGGGGGATGAGGCGGGTGGATCATGAGGTCAGGAGATCAAGACCATCCTGACCAATATGGTGAAACTCCGTCTCTACTAAAATACAAAAATTAGCTGGGTGTGGTGGCACATGCCTGTAGTTCCAGCTACTGGGGAGGCCGAGGCAGGAGAATCGCTAGAACCTGGGAGGCGGAGGTTGCAGTGAGCAGAGATCGCACCACTGCACTCCAGCCTGGCGTCAGAGCGAGACTCCATCTCAAAGAAAAAAAAGAATAGAAAATATGAATAGTGATTGCAGACATAAATTTCAGCAGTCCATTGAAGAAATATTCTGTGACTTAATGTTAGTCTTTTTAATGTCACAATTTAGAGCAAACGTTTTCTCCCTTAGAATTTTAACATGCTTAATCCCCTTTCATCTTAAACAATAAAATAAAAGAACCATGCCACCTCCACTTTTTCCAACACCCCTTTCCTGAGTTCCAGCTAACACTGTGAAAGCAAGGTGTATGTTTCTTAAGTATTCATCTAAGTTCTTGGATTTATTTACGTATTGTTTCCCCCGGCATTAATAAGAGTATTGTTTGAATTTTCCAGCGGTATTTCAGTTACACTCTGTTGTTTCAAAAGAAAATTGTTTGCCCAAGTTTGTCCAAGTCAATTTCAAGAGGCTCAGCCACCAAAAAGTTAATCAAAGAGGAAGCCAAGGTCATCAGTGAAGCCTCACAAGAGGTAGGATCACATGGGTGAAGTGGGCACCCATGGGTCCTACCATCCTTGGCATCAGGTAAGTCTCCATTCTAGACCACCTTTGTCTGTCTGAACCATTCCTCTCAGATTTTAGAGTTTGGAAATTTCCTGAGTAGCTTAAGAGAGGGTAAGAGCCGAAGTTTCCAAACTATAGAAACAACCCAATTGCATGACTCTTTTTATTTCCGTAAATTTGGCCAGAGATATGACAATTTGGGCAACTCTGTGCAATATTTTACATTTAATGATTTTTATGACCCAAACCTCTGCTAGGCAGAATAGTATAAGCATTCGTAATCCGTACTAAAATAATCCATTGGGTATAAAATCCAAATTTCAAAATTGGATGAAATGGTGTGTTCTGGGCCTACCAAGATAGTTATTACACATATAAGAACTCAAAACACTAAAGCAACTGGTAGAAACAATTGCTCTTCTCCTTGCTGTAAACATGAAAGTGAGAAGCAGCAAAGAACGATCAACACATTAACACCCTTTTCATATTTTTTGTGACAGCTACCTGGAAAAGGCAGGAAAGAAAAATGCAGATAAGAAAATTAAAACCACAGACTCCTGGGGGACAAACAAGAGCCTTCTGATCCTAATTTGATCTGAAGTTAAGAATGAAGGGGATTTCTGTAGCAGTTTCTTTTGCATAGCAGAGCTCCGACTTTTCCAGCAACAGCATGTCCCTGGAAGCTACACAAAGTCCTCTTTGATTGCCTGTGATCAAAGCCACGGAGGCTCTCCTGCAACATCTTAGCTTCAGAAAGCCAGGAAAATCAGAATGCTGAGAGATTAATAATTCCTAAACACATTTTTAAGGTGAGTGGTACTTCTAACAGAGCTTCATTATTACTAAAAGTGATTTGTTTCTGACTCTCCTGTTGGGGAAAAAGTTAGCCTTAACTTTCCGACGAGCAAGTTGCATGTTATAGTAGATATTGAACAATATAGTCAGTTGTTTTCCTCAGAATTTATGCAGCTGATCACATAGGGATAGGACTGGATGATAGAAACCTCACTAGACTGGAAGTCAGGAGACTCAGCTTTGTCACCAATCAGATATGGCATAGTGGGCAGGTCTAATAGCCTTGGCCTCAGCATCTCCATCTGTGAAATGGGCTGAAGGGCTTGAGCTCTCTGTAACTTCTTTGGGATGTGCTAGTTAAGGAGGCTCCCACTGGATTCCACATATCCTTGTTTATGGCCATGACTGACCCTTCACAAGACTGCCAGATCCCAAGCTGCCTTCTCTTCTGTACCATTTCTGCCACTTTTGGGTCTTTATTAGCAGGAGAGTGCAAACACTTTAATATGAATTCACATGCAGCACTTGACTGAGGATTATTTCTACCTTTTAAAAGGCGGCAAGCGAAAGCATACAACTTGACATATGGGGGTGGGAAGGATCATATTTTAAAGTCAGAAGAACTGCTTATATATTTCGACTATAAAATATATTATCTGTGTGAATTTCATTAAATTATTTAACTTCTCTGAGTCTCAGTTTCTAATCAGTATAATAAAACATAGTCTACATGTTGCAGTGAAGTTAAAAAGAGTCTGTTTATGAAAAGCGTAAATTTCTATTTAATATCAAAAGTACATAATCTAAATTGTGAAGTCTTTATTATTTTTACTATTTATTTTTATTTATTTGTATATTTCATGAATATTACTAGTAGTTGTTATATAAGAGTATTAGTAGTAGTAGTTGTAGGGATAAGAACCAACAAATTATTTTTTAATGATAGCATTTCATATACAATGAGGAATCAGGATAGAAGAATTAATTGGGGAGAGGGAAGAGTCTTTTTGTGGTAATTAAAATATGTACAACCATACCTAAACTAGTCACCCTATTTTCCTTCCTTCTGTCCCTTCCTTCTCTCCTTCCCTCCCTCCTTCCCTCCCTCCCTCCCTCCCTCCTTCCCTCCCTCCCTTCCTCCTTTCCTCCCTCTCTCGTCCTTTATTCCTTTCTTGCTGTGTTGCTTTCTTTCTGAATATGCACCTACTCTACATTTGCAAACTCCAACTCTGGATCGATTCTAAAGGAAAGACAAGCCAACCACATGATAGAAACATCACCCTGAGCCAGAGCTCTGGGTCAACAGTGATGACAGGAGGCATCTGGTAGAGAGAAAAGATGTGGCAATTTTACTTGGAACTGCAAAGATTTGAGACTCACAATCACGCTGACATTTGGGGACCTAGCAGGGGTGTATAGACAAAATGTGGCACCACATTTGTCTGGAATTACTGATTGCTGAGGCAGATTTTCTAGTAAAGGTAGGACACCAGGAAGTATGGTCCAATCTCTCCTTGATTTTCTGATGAGGGTCAATAGAGAGAGAGAAGGAGAGAGAAGAATGAGAGAAGCAAAATTTGGAGACTGTTGCAGAGTCAGCTCTCTTACAGATTCTCATAAGAAGAAAGAAAACCTGTGATACTGATATATCAAATAAGAGGTTTGATATATTATTAGATATCAAATTGATATATCTAATAAGATAGGTTTGATATTTTCACTCACGTCTGTGTGAAGAGACCACCAAACAGGCTTTGTGTGAACAATAAAGTTTTTTAATCGCCTGCGTGCAGGTGGGCTGAGTCCGAAAAGAGAGTCAGCAAAGGGAGATAGGGGTGGGGCCATTTTATAAGATTTGAGTGGGTAGTGGAAAATTACAGTCAAAGGGGGTTGTTCTCTGGCAGGCAGGGGTGGGGGTCATAAGGTGCTCAGTGGGAGAGCTGTTGAGCCAGGATGAGCCAGGAGAAGGAATTTCACAAGGTAATGTCATCAGTTAAGGCAGGGACCAGCCATTTTCACTTCTTTTGTGATTCTTCAGTTACTTCAGGCCATCTGGATGTATGCGTGCAGGTCACAGGGGATATGATGGCTTAGCTAGGGCTCAGAGGCCTGACAGATATAACAGTTGGTTATATTTGATATATCTTATAATAGATATAATATATATCTTATAATATATATTTGATAAATATATAATATATATAATATATATCTTATAATATATATTTGCTGTATATTAGATAGGTTTTAAACATGATTAGTTGGCAAGAAAGCTGCCTCACACCACCCCTACTGCAGCCTTTTGCACATTTCTGTCCTTAGCCTACCTCCATTTCATCTGGTAATAGTAATGGTGGGACTGGACCTTTTTTCCAGATCACCTTCCTTTAGCTGCCTCTTGGTGCCACTTTTCCCCTTCAAGGTTGCTCTTGCTGCTGAAGGCTTACCATGACTTCATCTCTGTGGATGGGAATGGGGAGTGAGCCTATGTTATTAAGGAGCCACCTCTTAATGATATAGTCCTGGGCCCAGGGAGAACTTGCAATTGCATGCTCCATAAGTCCTTCTTTATTCCTTCCATGCACACAGCAGCTCTGCTAATGCCTCTCAGCCTGACACACCCAGTCAATCTGTTACAGGCAAGATGGTTTTTACTACAATGGGAGGGAATCTGCATATGTCCTGGTGGATACTGGTGCCTCTGATTTTTTTTTTTTTTTTTTTTTTTTTTTTTTTTTTTTTTGAGGCGGAGTCTCGCTCTGTCGCCCAGGCTGGAGTGCAGTGGCCGGATCTCAGCTCACTGCAAGCTCCGCCTCCTGGGTTTACGCCATTCTCCTGCCTCAGCCTCCCGAGTAGCTGGGACTACAGGCGCCCGCCACCTCGCCCGGCTAGTTTTTTGTATTTTTAGTAGAGACGGGGTTTCACCGTGTTAGCCAGGATGGTCTTGATCTCCTGACCTCGTGATCCGCCCGTCTCGGCCTCCCAAAGTGCTGGGATTACAGGCTTGAGCCACCGCGCCCGGCCCGCCTCTGATTTTTACATAGGTTGCAAGTAATTTGACCAGTTTGTTAATGACCTTTTAATGTGCATTTGCATTATGATTGTTCCCATTATTTGCCATTCTAATTCCACTTATGGGAGTTTTCTTTTGAGAAGCTAGCTGTCTTTCCTACCTGCCTGTAACACATTCCCAAAGTTAATGAGGACATGTGCGCATGGCAGTGGGTGTCACCATTTTAATTGCTTCCAAATATGGTTAGCATATGTCGTCTCAGTATAGAAAATCTGAATTAAAATGCTAAGCCTTTTTAGTACTGGCAAGAGATAAGTCTCTAGAGCTAGGGCTCTTCTGAGAAATTCATGATGTCTCCAAGGTTTCCCTAGGGTTCAAGAAGAAGCTGGTTTTTCTGAAGCAACTCTATTATCCTTTTGATGCCCTTGGACTTTTAACGTTTCTGTAGATAGTGATCTGGTAA
Source organism: Theropithecus gelada (assembly GCF_003255815.1). Lineage (NCBI taxonomy): Eukaryota > Metazoa > Chordata > Mammalia > Primates > Cercopithecidae > Theropithecus > Theropithecus gelada. The sequence goes on along the minus strand of NC_037670.1, from coordinate 33,182,367 downwards.
CTTCCATGAGATAAGGTCAGAGCTAGAATGGGCTGGGACTTGCTTTCATTAGTATGTGCCTAAGCACTTGGTCCAGGAATGATATCCTTAACAGTAGCTTTCCTGTTCAGTCATTTTACCCCTAATTTAACTATTTATAAGAACAAGGAACTTAATTTTGTTGAGGTCCTACAAAAAATTTTGCGTATTCTTTGGTTATATGCTGTAAGCATGAAGGATGTGTGAAAATTCTCGAAAGAGAAAGTCTGTTTCTTCTTCGCAAGAAGCTTCCTATTTCTTGGATGAGACCAAATGGCCAGAAAAAGGAGCTTAACAATATTGCACAAAGTAAATTCAAAGAAAAAATATGGCCAAGCACAGTGGCTCACACCTGTAATATCAGCACTTTGAGAGGCTGAGGTGGGAGGATCCCTGGAGGCCGGGGATTTGAGACCAGCCTGAGTAAAATACTGAGACTCATATGTCTACAAAAAAAACTTAAAAAATAAAATATTAGTGAGTGTGGTGGCATGTGCCTGTAGTGCTAGCTTCTTGGGAGGCCGAGGCAGGAGGATTGCTTGAGCCCAGGAGTTCAAGGCTACAGTGAGCTAGGATCGTGCCACTGCACTCCAACTTTGGGTGACAGAGTGAGACCCTGCCTCCAAAAAAAAAAAAAAACGTGTATATAGGTAATGCATCTGTTATTGAAGGGTACCAGGAAAGGAGATTTCTTAAATGATTGGAGAAGGTGGGAGTGGAGGACTCTGCTTAGAAATGCCAGACAAGGCCGGGCGCGGTGGCTCAAGCCTGTAATCCCAGCACTTTGGGAGGCCGAGACGGGCGGATCATGAGGTCAGGAGATCGAGACCATCCTGGCTAATACGGTGAAACCCCGTCTCTACTAAAAAATACAAAAAACTAGCCGGGCGAAGTGGCGGGTGCCTGTAGTCCCAGCTACTCGGGAGGCTGAGGCAGGAGAATGGCGTGAACCCGAGAGGAGGAGCTTGCAGTGAGCTGAGATCCGGCCACTGCACTCCAGCCTGGGTGACAGAGCAAGACTCCGTCTCAAAAAAAAAAAAAAAAAAAAAAAAAAAAAAAAAAAAAAGAAATGCCAGACAAGTTCAGATTTGATATGACAGGCTGCTCTAGTTCCTATTTGGAGAACCTGCAAAATAATACGCACAGTACCCTATGCTCTTGTCAGATGATAACATGCCAGAGGCAAGAGCTCTTTTTCAGGTGAGTGCGCGCATGTGCGTGTGTTTTGAGTTTGCAAGCTGTCTTACTTCATCCATGTTTAGTGGAAAAGAATATTGGCCCATTGCATAATAGCAATTATTAATAGTTAATAACAATTTTATAAAATACATTGTCTAGTGCAATGTAACAAAGGATATTCTCTTCTTCATGCATAATAAAATATACTTTGATTGAGAAGCAAGCCCTTCGTCTGCATTATAAAATAGATAAGAGGTAATTAATGGGAAGATTTTCTTTTTTCTCTCTAGGAAAATCAATCACGTACTTGGCTTCCTTGGCTGCCTGTCAAGAAAACATCTTAACTCTCCAGGCACTGAAATATCTTAGAGGCAAATTGAATGCTCAAGACATGAAGCCTGTGACGAAATCAGTGTTGGACTCTCCGCAGATGGGGCCAGTGTAGCAAAGCCCTCTGGCATAGATAGGCTTCTTATTACTGTTAGCTACCATCAAATTGTCCCCGTGAAACCACAGAAAATTTTACCAGCTCCCTTTAGGTAAAGAAAGAGAAATGGGAACAAAAGTAGAAAACAAATCATTCACTCTGTTCTAGAGTGTAAAAGCAGATATTGACAGGCTATTTTTAAAAGAGTTACCTTTAAAATCATCCTTTTGCTTTATTAAAGAAAGCAGTCTTTGATTTCATGTACAGCTGTAGGAAATATTTTTAGGTAAACAGTATGAAGATCTAAGGGAAAAGTCTGTGTGCCTCAGAAGAGGGAATAGTGTGTGCGATTGGATTATTGGATGTTCTGTGCCCTTGTATAATTATGTAGATCATATGTACATTGAGCAAAACCTACCTGGATCAGAACATATGGAAATCTCCATGAACCAGTAAGAGGTATTGGGATCCTTTTTCTTAAGGAGAAAAATCCTTCAAAGTTAGGTACCCTTTGCTAGGCAGGCAGACTCGTTACCAAAACTGCAGTATGCAGAGAAGTCTTGGGTGTTTGAAAACTGGCTTTGATAGGATGACAACTCTGTGTGTAAATTAGTCTGCATAGTAAAATATTCTAATTTCTCCTGCATAGTAAAATACCAATCAACAACAAAGACAGATTACAGCTGGAACAAATGCACTTAGTACACTTGGATTTTTCCATACTAATGAAGTTAAACAGAAAAATAAATAAATACAGCAATAGGAAAGTCCAAAATAACTCATGTTTGGCTTTGTTATGTACTTGGAGGTAGATGCTTACACGTATGTGTCATGCCTACAGAGACTGAGGTCCCAGGCAGGAGACCGAGAATACGGAAGGAAAAGCTAAGCTTCCTATAGAAAATGCATGTAAAACAGGTTTCAGAGCCAAATAATCACGTGTTCAAATCCTGTTTCCTACTATTTAGTTGAGTTACACAGTATTTCAGATTGTGAAACCATAATTTCCTCTTACGAAATGGGGAGTAATCCTCACCCTGTGGGATTTCTGTGAGGAATAAATGCAAAAGCACACATCTGACACAGAGGACTGTGATTGTCATTTCAATGTGTCAGCTTGACTAGGTGACAGTACCCAGTCATTCAATTAAGCACCAACCTGGGTGTTACTGGCAAGGTTGCTGAAATACTGTGTAACTCACCTAAATAGTAGGAAACAGGATTTGAACACGTGATTATTTGGCTCTGAAACCTGTTTTACATGCATTTTCTATAGGAAATTTAGTTTTTCCTTCCGTATTCTCGGTCTCCTGCCTGGGACCTCAGTCTCTGTAGGCATGACACATATGTGTAAGCATCTATCTCCAAGTACATAACAAAGCCACACATGAGTTATTTTGGACTTTCCTATTGCTGTATTTATTTATTTTTCTGTTTAACTTCATTAGTATGGAAAAATCCAAGTGTACTAAGTGCATTTGGTCCAGCTGTAATCTGTCTTTGTTGTTGATTGGTATTTTACTATGCAGGAGAGATTGTTGGCATCTGCAATCTGTTTACTTTCAGTAAGGCAGATTATTTTCCACAATCTGGGTGGGCCTGATCCAACCAGTTGAAAGGATGTGAGGGTAGAACTGAGGTGTACCTGGGGGACAGGAAATTCTCCCCGTGGAATGCAGCATTAGCTTCAGCTTGGGAGTCTCCATTTTCTCCTTCTTGATGGCCTGCCCTATAGATTTCAGACTTATCTAGTCTCCACAGTCATGTAAACCAATTCTTTGTACTCTGTCTATATGTCTAAATCTATCTAGCTAGCTACCTAGCTAGCTATTATCTATCTGTCTATCCTAGTTATATGTTTCTTTCATGGAATGCTAATACTAGTAAGAATCCTAAAATATTATTTTCCATATAATCCAAATATGAAGGTTCATATTTGAGTACACCAATTCTATATTTCTATCACATTGTAGTGGTGGATAAAAACAAATATTTGTTTTCTGCTCATCTCCTTTAAGCTAGAGGAGAAAGAAAGGGTGCCTGGAAGTTCTCAAGTCTTTTCCTGTTAGTATATTAGTATGGATTCATTGATTTGAAGCATGATCATCCTACACTTTAGCCTTGAGGAAATCAGGCACAAGGCAGGTTAATTGCCCTGGTTGAGAAGGGAAAGGGAGAACTTAGGGTAAGAACATCAGCATCAACATCAACATGGGACACCATTTACCATGTGCCAGGCACTGTTCTTAACAGTTAACTAACAGGCATTCACTTATTTCCTCTTCATGGTGACCCTAAGAGGTGAATACCACTATCATTCTCACATTCCAGGTAGGGGATCTGAGGCATGAGGTTTAAATTGCTTGTCCTGGAATGTGGTAAAGTCATAGTGGCCACAGCAAGAACAAGGCTCCAGAGAGCAATGTGTCTGTAGAGTGGAAGCTCCTTTGGGTGCCTCTTTACCTGCAGAGACAGGAGGCAGGTGGAAGAGTGTAATCCCACAGAGCAAGGAGCAGCCACAGGAGCCCTCTGATATGGAATGAGAACTAGAGGAGAAATAAAAAAATAGGGAGAACTAAGGGCAAGGAATATGAAAACAGGATTGTTAGATAAAATGTCAGTGTAGGGACAATGTCTTGGTCTTTCTGGTCTCCAGAATTTAACTCAGTGCCTGGAAAGTAGAATATATCCCAAAAATCTGTCATGAATTAAGTAAAAAGGTTAGGATAACATTTTACTAGGAGCTGGCCTAGATATTCGGGTTATAAGAGAAATGCAAAGCGTATTTTTACTGTCTGTGATTGAGGCCATGGTTATTAAGGTAGTCTGGCTTACAAAAACCTCTTAAAGACTAAAAAAAAACGTTTTTGAGTTCTTTAAGTGGATGCCTCAAGGAACATTTAGGAAAAAATTTTATTATGAGCATGTGATATTTAAAATAAATGAGAAAATTCTATCATATTTGTACCTTTTAGTTTGCCACTTGAAATACAAACCAGTGGCCGGGCTCGGTGGCTTACACCTGTAATCCCAGCAGTTTGGGAGGCTGAGGTGGGCGGATCACCTGAGGTCAGGAATTTGAGACCTGCCTGGCCAACATGGTGAAACCCCATCTCTACTTAAAAAAAAATACAAAAATTAGCCAGGCGTGGTGGCGGGTGCCTGTAATCCTAGCTACTCGGGAGGCTGAGGCAGGAGAATCACTTGAAGCTGGGAGGCGGAGGTTGCTGTGAGCCAAGATTGCACCATTGCACTCCAGCCTGGGCAACAAGAGTGAGACTCCATCTCAAAATAAAAAATAAAAATAAATAAATAAATTTTAAAAAAGAAATCAGTGACTGAAATGGATGTATCCCAACCAGGGACTGTGCCAATATCACATTTAAGAGGGGTTGGTGGTCTCATTTCAATTCCCGTCACATACGCTGTTCCAATTGGTAAATCCCTGCAGACAAAGCAGGAACTCAAAAATCAGGGTAGAAGGTTTCCTTCAGCTTCTCAGATTAACTATTTTGGTAAACAGCATATGTTTTCCTCACATAGTGCTAATGTTATAATGGTCAACCTCCAGATTTAAGTGCATCGATTAATTAAACTACACTACTTCTGTGAATAAAAGATGTTCGTTTTACTAAATTTGCCAATTTAATTAACGAACACAATTTCTTATATATAGAAAATTTGAAACATAAATAGTGATTACTTCTATGACTAATTTTTCTCCTAATAAATTCCTGCTTAAAAGATGGTCGGCATGAGGATAGCGTAATTTTTTAAGTTCTTTCTCAAAGAAGCCAGTCAATCAAGAGCTTACTGAGTGTGTACCAGATAATCATTTTTTTCCCCCAGAGGACTTAACTTTAAGCAAGATTTTTCAACTTCTGCATTAACGATATTTTGGGTTGAATAATTTTATGCTGTGGAAGACAGTCCCATGTTTTTGAATTTTTAGCAACCTTCCTGACCTCTACCCATTAATGCCAATACTACCCCTCCCTCAGTTGTAATCTTAAGTGTGTCCAGACATTTCCATAGCCCTAATTGGCAAAGTTATTCCCAGTTGAGGGAAGCTGCTTTATATTCTTGAAATAGATTGCACTGGACAGTGTAGGCTATCTATGACAAGTGTTTCTCAGATCTTAGCTTGAGATAATAGAAATTTATCTTTTGCTCTAATCAGAGAACAGTGAAGGTCATGAAGGTGGGAAGGAGTAGCATGTTCCACATTAGAGATCTTCCACCTTTCACCTGCTGGAGTCACATTCCATTGGTCAGAATGTAACCATCCGTGCCCACCTAAATGCAAGGAAAGCTGTGAAATATACTCTGATTGCATGCCAAAGAGGGAAAAGAACTAAGATTTGGGAAATAACATCAAGTCTCTGTTACTGGGTGTATTAGTCTGTTCTCACGCTGTTAATAAAGACACACTCGAGAATGGGCAATTTATAAAGGAAAGAGGTTTAATGGACTCACAGTTCCACATGGATGGGGAGGCCTCACAATCATGGCAGAAGGTGAATGAGGAGCAAAGTCACGTCTTCCGTGGTGGCGGGTAAGAGAGCTTGTATAGAGGAACTCTCCTTTATAAAACCGTAAGATCTTATGAGACTTATTGACTATCACAAGAACAGCATGGGAAAGACCTGCCCCCATGATTCAATTATCTCCATCAGGTCCCTCCCACGACACATGGAAATTATGGGAGCTGCAATTCAGGATGAGGTTTGGGTGTGCACACAGCCAAACCATATCACAGGGATTATAACAAAATAAGGTCAAGTCATGACAAACAGCTTATTTTGATGGTGTTGGAAGGAATTGGCCACAAAACATCATTAAACTTATTTACTTCCAGTCAAAGAAGCCTGTATTTGCTTACATAGTCCTAGAACACTGAGCAAAATTATGAAAGGACAATCACAAAGCCTCTTCTTCTTAGGTCATTAGTGTGTGTTTAGTGAGATAATGCACCCTCTTCCAGTCCAACATTCTCTTCAGGTTCTTCAAGCCTGTCTCAGAGCTATCAAGGAAGCAGCAAAAGGGATGCCTGTGAATCCAGAAACAGCAGATCAAAGGAGCTCAGAGAAACAACCAGGACACAGAACAGAACAAAACATGGAGCTCTAATTTAGGGGTTTCAGTTAAGGGAGCCACTCAGCATCAGCACTGGGAAGGAGGTAGGTAAGTCCCGATTCAGTTTCTGGCTTCAGAAGCTCCTCTCTGTGAGATCTTCAGAAATCTTTTTAACGGGAAAACAGCTTCAGTTCCCTTATTTTCTAATGCTATGTTTTCAAGGTTGTTGTTAAGATTAAATGAATGTATATAAAGCAACTGGTGAACAGAGTGCCTGGCACAGCAGTATTTACTTACATACTTCTTAAGTCTTTGGAATCATAGATTATACTATTGGCAGACAGACTGACAGATGCATAGACATGATACGAAAGAGAATGGCAAGAAGATGTGGAGAGGGAGAACAGAAGTCAGAAACCCGAACAAAGGAAGACAATAGAGGCACTGTAACATTACTGGAGAGTTATAGAATACTGGGTTTAATTTTAGGTAGAATGCATTTCATTAACTCTTTCTGGCTTGTCTTTGATTTGTCCATTATACAAAGCTGACCTCTCTTCCCTCTGCTGTCTACTCCTCTCCTCCCTGGAAGGTAGGCAGTGACAGATGCGAAGATTGATTTGTCCTAGGCTATCTCAATAAGGACATTTTCTCTACAGAAGTTTCTAATTCCAATGAGCCCCAAACCACAATTTTGAGCAGCTGTTCAAACCTTTTTGTAATGATAGTAATAAAGAGTACTACCATTTATTGGTTGTCCATAAAATAATCTTTATTCTGTGTCTGTTCCAGTTCTTACAGCTTCCTTTATGAGAAAGATTTCTTCTTCTGTTTATAGGTGAGAAATCTGAGACCTAAGAGATTAAGTGATTGGCCTGTGGCCAAGGTCCTGAGATTTGAATCCACTTTTTCTGACTCCAAAGCCTGATCTGTTTCTTCCTAACATGTTGCCTGCCTACTCTAAGCATATACAGTGTTGGGAATGTATGACACTGTTCTAGATGGAGCCTCATCCTCTTTTCACCTCTGACATCCTCTTGTTTGTGGCCTGGTTGTCAGATTATTTGCGCTGGGAAACCCTCATTGGCGGAGACAAAGTGGCAAGTGAGTAAAGGTGGCAATTTCCAGGGGGACCTCATTGCACGTCAGACACAAAGTGTGACTCAGGCATGTGCCCCAACATAAAAGCCAAGAGAATGCCAGGCCTTTAAATAAGAAACACTGGTTGTTTTCTGCAACTGAAATACAAGTAAGCTTGGGGGGTAGGGAGGGAAATTGTTGTATTTGAAGCGAACAGTGTTTTGAAACTTTCCCATTTCACCATTAATGGTGGCACATAATCAAATTAGCCTTTAAGAGCAATCATCACTCCATGGGTGGCACTGTGGTATGCGAAGATGCCTCGGAGATTTTAATTCTCTCTAACAGCTTTCCACAATAAAACAGCGACCGAATTTGAAAGTCATTGAGAGTAATTCTAGTAGGTCTTGTTCATACACGGCCTTGCAGAGGCGTCTCAAGAACTAGTGGCTTAGATTGAGTCACTTTATACAGTTAAAGCTGTAGATACAAGCACAGACAGAAAACTGTACCTCTGTACACCTGTAGATGTCTGTCAGTGGTTCACAGTTCATACAAGGCCAAGATTCAAATTTCTCTTGAAAGGGCTTTTAGTAATTCAGATGAAAAAAACTTTCCAGACAGATTCCAAGGGATTATGTTTGGGGACTGCAAAGGTGGAATTTCCAAAATTTTGTGGGCTTACTTTTTTAGTTTCACAACAACACTTACCTTTCCTGTGTGATACTTGCTGATTACAAGGGCAATACCCTGTCCTCGGTAATCCACTGTGGGCTTGCTCTTGATGATGATAAATTTCACCATGAAACCTGTGACTTACCCAAGTTGTCAGAAACTACTAATTTCCCTGATAAGCACTTTGCCAAGCTGGTAAATGCCCCTTGGAGACACAGTGCCCCTGTTGCCTGCACCCTTTGGACCCTTTCCATTAGCTTCTGACCCATTGCACTTGCACTCAGCACATGCTCTGATGTGAACTTCCAGCTCAGAAACCAGGTTCTTGAACTCATGAGCGCATTCAGCATTCCTTGCTATCACAACCAGCTTGACAGAAAGACCATAGGCCAAGTGCAGCAGAGTTCCATAAAGTGAATGCAGCACAATACCCTTGCTCTCTCTGAGGTACTGAAAACAGGCCTGCCATTTAGCCTAAGTCGAAATCTAATTAATATGTTGAAGAAATAGATCAAATATTACTGTATAACTTTCAACAAGAAAATCAATTCTGAAATGAAAAAAAGCAAATCATGCTATATATTAAGATAAATATTTATTTAGAAAAAGTTCTTGTATTTCACAAGTATTCACTGTGTGTGGAATTCAGTTGTCTTTTAAATCAAATTCTATTTATGCCTTTACAATTACAGTTAGAATTTTAGAAATGTTTTTCTTCTCTTTCTTTCTTTCTCTCTCTTTCTTTTCTTCCTTCCTTCCTTCCTCCCTTCCTTCCTTCCTTCCTTTCTTTTCTCTTTCTTTCTTTCTTTCTTTCTTTCTTTCTTTCTTTCTTTCTTTCTTTCCTTCCTTCCTTCCTTCCTTCTTTCTTTCTTTCCTTCTTTCTTTCCTTCTTTCTTTCCTTCCTTCCTTCCTTCCTTCTTTCCTTCCTTCCTTCCTTCCTTCCTTTCTCTCTTTCTCTCTTTCTCTCTTTCTTTCTTTCTTTCCTTTCTTTCTGAGATGGAGCCTCGCTCTGTCACCTAGACTGGAGTACAGTGGCCCAATCTCGGCTCACTGCAAACTCCACCTCTCGTGTTCATGCCATTCTCCTGCCTCAGCCTCCCCAGTAGCTGGTACTACAGGCACCCGCCACCACGCCCAGCTAATTTTTTGTATTTTTAGTAGAGACAGGGTTTCACCATGTTAGCCAGGATGGTCTCGATCTCCTGACCTTGTGATCCACTCGCCTCAGCCTCCAAAGTGCTGGGACTACAGGTGTGAGCCACTGCACCCGGCCTCTCTCTCTCTTTTTTTTTTAGATAGAGTTTCATTCTTATTGCCCAGGCTGGAGTGCAATGGCGCAATCTCAGCTCACTGCAACCTCCGCCTACCAGGTTCAATCAATTCTCCTGCCCCAGCCTCCTGTCCCAGCCTCCCAGCTGGGATAACAGGTGCCTGCTACCACACCTGGCTAATTTTTGTATTTTTAGTAGAGATGGGGTTTCACCGAGTTGGCCAGGCTGGTCTCAAACTTCTGACCTCAGGTGATCCACTTGCCTCCCAAGTGCTGGGATTCTAGGCATGAGCCACCGCTCCCAGCAAGAAATGTTTCTATTACACAAAATAAAGTAAAGCTATGCAGTACAATATTTTTTCCACATGGCAATGTTTGAAACATGGAGATTTTCAATGTTCACAGTTTCCTTCATGCAATGCTGTATCCTAGTTCAGGGGACATGGTTTCTCTAGTTAAAAAATATTCTGTCTTTGGAAATGATAGATCTAAATGTCAGTCTTCATGTCTTTCCAGGAGGGCATCATCATCGTAAGGTGCCATGTGAATAACATTCTGAGATCACCTGAAAGACTAACTTAAAAATCAGACATGCTAAGTTTTAAAACCACAGCATTTTCTCTCATTTTAAAAATGATTACTTTACCGTTAAAGAAACACTAGGTTCACTGTTTCATTCTGCAAATTGTGAGGAATTACATTTGAAGGTAAGTAGGCCACTTACAACTTATTCTTCCTAGTCTCCAATTATTACAGCTATCTAAATGATAATTGCTATACTAATTTCACTAGAATTCCAACTATAACAGGAAAAGAGGTAAATAACTTTTCAGGGGCTCATGCTTGCATTTCTTTGATTATACAGGAGAAAAGAAGACAATATGTGAGTTTCTCTTCACTCACTTTTGGCAACTTCCATCCGTGCATTAAGAATTCTAGAGCTGTAGTACCAGGAGGACAGGACCACCCTGCATTTAAATTGGGAGCCTCTACAAAGTCACCTTTAGACTGCAGAGTCGTGCTTTTCTCATCAAATCAGCCAGCCCTAATTTTCTTTCAGTGTCATTTGTTTTCATTTCAAAATGAATAAATTCCTGTCAACGTGTTCAATGTAGTACTTGAAATGAAATACTGGATGTGTCACACAGACAGCTGAGATTATCTTTTGAAGTTCTAAGATTCTGATTAATGAGAAAACAATGTAACACCAGATTCTTCTCCCATTCTTCCAGGTTTCTAGCTTGAAATTTCCCTTCTGAAACTAAGCCAACTTTTCTCCTCCAATGCAGTGCCAGGTTTCTGTCTGCTAAGGGGACTGATATGGTTTGGCTCTGTGTCCCCACCTAAATCTCATCTTGAATTGTATCCCCATTTGTCGAGGGAGGGATCTAGTGGGAAGTGACTGGATCATGACGGTGGTTTCCCCCATGCTGTTCTCCTGATAATGAGGGAGTTTTCACAAGATCTGATGGTTTTATAAGTGTTTGGTAGTTCCTCCTGCATTCATTCTCCTTCCTGCTCCCTTGTGAAGAAGATACCTGTTTCCCCTTTGCCTTCTGCCATGATTGTAAGTTTCCTGAGGCTTCCCCAGCCGTACAAAATTGTGAGTTCATTAAACCTTTTTTTTTTTTTTTTTTTTAATAAATTACCCCATCTCAGGCATTCTTTACGTGAAAACAGACTAATACAGGGACAAAGTGTCATAAGAAGGCATAAAGCCTTCAGATTATTGCAGCTCTGTCCAATGGTGGTCAAATTATTTGAGGAGTGGGTGGGCTGGGGTTAGTATTAGAGTTTATGTCATGGTCCTGTCTTTTGACTTTTGTCCTTCCCTTTCTCCTGTCCTCAGAGTATCAGAGCCAGGAGGGTGGCTGACTCTGATGATAGAACGAGAACCAAATATGCTCCTGCTGCTCCAGTAGAGTGGTCGTCACGTGATCGAGATTCTAAGCTCTCAAACCAAGGCAAGAATAAGGAAACTGGAACAGGAGGGCATGCCGGGCTCCAGCCTCCCATGACAGTGAAACATTGCCTTAGAATGACTGCTGTTAATACAATTGAGTAAATAGAACATGTAATCTTGTGATTAAGTTATGCACAATTTGATTTAAATTTAGTTTCTGGCAGTTGCTAGGTTTCACTCTGGCGTACTCTCTCGGTGTGGAAGCTGCTGATTCAGAAAGAGATGTTCCAAAGCTCATGTATTTCCTGAACACATCTAAGTACTGAATAAAATGCTGGTTAAATAAATGAGTTAATTTTCCAAGAAAGACACCAATTACTTTTAGATTCTTTTGCTTTCTTAAACAGATGTGTACACATTCAGAAACATAATTGGAGGGGGGACAGAATGGGGGAAAATATGAAACTGCTGGGAGCTCAGCCAGAGACTGAAGATGATGCAGACACGTATTGAGAGGACCACATTGGGTGTCTGGAAACTGAAAGAACAAGACAGTTGGATTCCTATTTTTTCACAAGTTGGTAGGATGGGGACAGAAGAATGGGTGGTGAAAACATTATCTAGGATTAAATACTACTTTCAGTTTACTACTGCCACAGAAAACACTTTATTTTTCCATGGATGTTCAGAAACCTTTATTCATTTCCTCCCTTAGCAATGTGGATTGTGTAGGACAGCACCATCCTAATTTCATGCAGCTGCTGGGACTGTCTCTAGGCAGAGTTAATTAGTGTTAGTTAACAGCGTTAGCGTACCCACATCCATAAAAAAGTAATTTCCCTGTTGCAAAGTCATCTAAAATTTTGTGTCAGCTCAGACTTTCCTATTTCCCCTGAATGTCATTCAAAGGAAACACCACTAACAAAAAGCTAATTAACCTCCATAGAAATAATTTTTAAATCCAAAGTTTGATGTCCATATTCCCCTAGGCAAGGTCAATAGTGAAGCCACACAATCACTGCTGATGGCTGTGTCTTCATAAACAACCACATCATAAGATCATAAGATAACTGATTTCTAGATACTTACACAGTAGCAGAAATCAGAAAGGTACCTGCTCCCCACAAAAGCATCAGAACTAAAAGCATTGTGAACTCCCTTTTGTCAGTTTGGATGCAAAAATTAAATATATTATAAATGTGACTAAACTTCACTTTATCTTTAACATGCTAGATACTGGAACTTAGAGATATTAAAATCGTGAATTCAGAAAACTTAGGGCTTTCAGTCTTCAATTCCCAGACTATTTATAAAATGCATTCCAAGCCCTTTTAGACATTTTACACATTTTTATTGACTTGAAAATATAAACCTAACAGGTTGAAATAAAATATGATTTTCAAATGGAGAAAAAATAGTGAAATGTATTTCCTTTAAAAGATCAAGACCTCTTTGCATTTCTGCCTCCCTTCTTATAGCTCCTGCCTCTGGCAGAGCCATATGCTCTTAGAAGAACAGAGGAATATGCTAATATAGTACCAAGAAGTCAAAGACCTTTATTTATTTCTAAGTTACTTGAGCACTTTGCACACACCACACTTGAGTGTGCAGGATTTTTGTCCCTCCTACTTTTATTTTATAATAAAATCTAATATGTCTCTTTTTTTCTGCTTGCTTTTATGAGTAGAGATTACACTTTCAGGTAATGAGAAAGGCTCATTTCTTCACTCTGCAGTTTCCTTCTAATCTTTTTTATTTTTATTTTTCCACCTTGAGAGGTCTCCTTGCTACCTTATACCCTAATGGATTCCTCAGCGCTCCATAGACATGGCTACAGATGTATTTAAGTTATTGCATTCCTTCTGTCTTCTGTCATTCAACTGCAAACTCTGTAAAATTCTTTTCTTTCTAGCCCTAAATTGGCTATTTAAGATCATTTTTCCCAGTAGTTACCTAGAGGGCTTTTAGGGAAGGAGATGCTCTTTGGCTGGCCCTGAACCACCATCTGCCAGGGGACAGTTAATAATGCTTCGAATGGGAACTAAGAGGAAGGATGTAGAGCAGAATAAGAATCCTTCCCTCTGACAAATACAGCAAACTGGCTTATATTGTCTACCTGCACATTGTCCACCTGTGAGAGCCAGGAGCAATGCTTCTTCACTTCCCTTCAATATTTCTTTACTACTGTTCTTGGCAGCTTACATATTGTCTAAGAAAATTCTTCTTTAGACAACTCAGTATGTTCTTGGCATATCCTACACTCAACCACAGGTCTTAAACAAAATCCTTCCAAGAACGATGTTCTTAATATAAAGCGGTAGTTCTGAATCAGGGATGATTTTATCATCTCCACCCCTAGCTACATTTCGGCATTATCTGAAGACACTTTTGATTGTTACGATTGGGTAGGTGCTACTGGCATCCAGGGGGTAGAGGCCCGGTGTTGCTAAACGTTCTGCAATGCGCAGGGAAGCCCCCCACAATGAATAATAATCTGATCCTTGTGTTGAGATTGAGAATTCCTGAGACAGAGGTCTGACTCCCATCTCTTCAAGCCAGAAATTACATAAGACCTGGTTGAGAAGCGTGCAAAGTTTTTGATAACACTAAATTTTGGATTTTATTCCACGGACAAAATCAAAACCAGCACTATTGCATCCATGACTCACTCACACACAGTAGCATTGCTAGAGTAAATAGCAACCTGTTTCTAAATATTCTTTCTTATACATACGGACAGCTGTTCATGAGCATGGTACGATATACTTCATCAGAGGGACTGCTCTGAAAACTTGTTTGTATAAGGGAAAAGAATAAATGAAGTTGCTTTTCTCCCCCAGGGATGCATATACTTTGAAAACAGTCTCTTTGAAATGGCTTCCCTCTTCCAAGTCTTCTTGAGGTTACAATGCAGAGTATTTTCTTCAATGTTTCTTCCATCTGTCTCTCTTTATGAAAGAAGCTCTTCAATTGCATGAAAGGCTCTGTTATGGGATCGTTTTCCAAAGACTGAAGATTCTGGGGTCTTAACTCATTTAGTAGTGAAATAGGAGTGCACTTTATAGGAACCGCCTCCTCCTAGCACTTTCCTGAGTCTGCCTAAGTGTAGAAATTCCCAAGCTAGCTAGATAGCAACTTTCTCTGTGGGACTGTGTGACTCTCATATACTTCATCCAAAGGAGCGGTAGAATGGTGCCCATGGAAAAGGGAGAAAGAAAATTAGAAAATTCACAAAACCATTGAAGATTAATGCATCATAAAATCAAGGGAAATGGTCAAATTAAAGAATGGGACAGTGCGTGTGTTTTAAAATATCCTGTACGTCTTTTTCTGGATATTTCCAAGATGTGTATGGATGTCAATTGTAGTAAACAGAATTATTATCTATACATTACAGCTTCTTAATGGGATCTGCAATAATAATGGAATTCTTTTGAACATTTTCTATAATTAATCTAGATAGCAATTTGCTCGTATGTATGTGGCTTTTAGAACCATTAAGAGAATGCAACCTCTGTGCATTATGGAAGTTGGTGTGACCTTCATATAAAAATTTGCTCAGGAGAAAGATGAAAAAAAAAAAGAACTGCAATATAAAAATATTCTGTAACATAAATTTTTAAAAATACAGGACTTTGGACATTGTGGGAGGAAGAAGTACTCCATTAATATATTTATTTCTCTACAGAAGGAAAGTTTCCAGAAATCAGAGAACAATTTTAGAGGTCCCAAAAGGCTCTTGTGCTTCGACTTTTAATTTGGTAGTGACAGAGGCAATTGAAGTAGACTTGCCTTTGAGTCAGAAGTCTCTACTCTTCTCTTTCATTTTGGTTCAAGTTAATTTCTCCTGAGCTGAAATTCATTTGTGTGTGTGTGTGTGTGGTGTTCCATGTAATGGAAAGACAATAAGAGACAGAACATTTGCATTTTACTTCCATGACTTGCCTTTTTAGCATCACTTCAGATAAAAGTATTTTTAAGCTTGTTCTGTTGCACTGGCAATGGGGTCCCAGCTACCCCTCTTCCATGCTGGAGGTGATGGTGTAGAAAGGAGCAAAAAGTGCTTTCCCTCATGCGAGGCACTTGAAGGTGTTTATACAGGAAAATGATTATCGAGACTTTTCAGACTGGATGACCTCTTTTATGGGGAAGATGTTCTTCAGGAAGCCAAGAGACTTGGGTGCTAATTCTCGGTATGCCTAAAGCTTCTCGGCTTTGAAAAAGACACTGATAAGTCAGTTATTTTCGTCTCTGACCTGGGATAATAAAATCTGATGCCAGTGATCTTAGTCTCTTAAAAGTGGAACCTGAGGCCAAGGCTTTTGTGCGAGTCTTTTGAGATGGGAATTCTGGGGAGAATTATAGGGTAGGAGAGTAAAATAGAAAAGGAGAGAAAGACCACACAACAATGCATTACTGAGTTGTCCACCACTATAAATACCTGGTGCTTGATTCTGCAGGGACCTTCTGAGAGCCTTCTGAATGGTGTGTCAGAATTGTCCACCCAGGGCACAAAAGGAGGAAGCATGATGTATCCGTTTTCACTCCCATCGGTTAGGAAAGGCACCATGGGTGTTAATGTCCCTCCACCCCTGGGTTGCATGGGTGTATGTGCAGGGGGGATACCACCCGAACCCCATGCTGCAGACCGGAGGATCCTAGGCAGGAAGAGAGAGGCAGGCAGACAGACCATGCTGAAGACTTGTCTATTTCAGCCTCCTAAAACCAGAGTTGAGCACGTTCTGTTCCCCACACACACATTTTCTGTCCTCAACTTATGCAGTTTTCCTGATGTGTCTTCTTCTTTGACTGAAGAATTACAAGTCTATTCTTCACACTCAAGTCAAATATAACTTTCCACAAAGCTGTTTCTAATGATAGTGAATACCCTGCTTACTTCAAAATGTTGCTATGAGGATTAAATGAGAAAATGCTTGTAAAGCATTTAGCATAGTGTCAAGCACAGAGGTAACGATCAATCAATTATTGTTCTTTAAAATTTTTTTCTCAGTGATTATTATATTTGCTAGATTATTAAGCACAATGAGGGCAGAAACTGTGTCTCAACCATTTGTGAGTGGCTCATATAGTGTTTGGCTACCAGTAGGTGTTACAGTTAGAACTGGGTCAAGTAAAAAAAGACACCTTGTAATTAGAACATGACTTTCTTAGGAGACAAGGTCTTTATAGATGTAATCAAATTAAAACGAGGTCACTAGGATGGGCCCTAATGCCATACAACAGGTGTCTTTATAAAAAGGGGACATATTGATATGGAGACAAATGCGTACAGAGAGAAGATGATGTGAAGATACAGGGAGAGTTCATCTACAACAGCGGCCCCACCCTTTTTGACACCAGAAACCGGTTTCCTGAAAGACAATTTTTCCAAAGACTGGAGGTGAGGGGTGGTGGGAGCTGGTTTTGGGATGAAACGGTTCCACCTCAGATCATCAGGCATTAGATTCTCATAAGGAGTGTGCAATCTACATCCCTCCCATGCACAGTTCACAATAGGGTTTGCGCTCCTAAGAGAATCTAATGTCTCTGCTGATCTGACAAGAGGTGGAGCTCAGGTGGTAACGCTCACTTACCCCCTGGCCGCTCACCTCCTCTAGTGAGCGGTTCCTAACAGGCCATGTACCGGTACCAGTCTATGCCCCTATGCGATTGGGGACCCCTGATACACAAGCCAAGGAATACCTGAGGCTTCTAGAAGCTAGGAGGGAGACCGGGAACAGATTCTCCGTCACAGCCCTCAGGAGCAACCAACCCTGCTAACAAATTGATTTCAGCCTTCTAGCCTTCAAAACTGCAAGAAAATAAATTTCTGTTATTCTAAACCACCCAGGTTATGGTACTTTGTTATGGCAGTCGTAGGAAGCTAATATAGTGTTCACTGAAGTTTTGAGTTTTTGGAATGAATAGATGAGTGACAAAGATGTGAGTATGATGTTGTTTTTTACAGTAGTTCACCCAGCATATCTTTCAACATCCAGATAAATTCCCACAGGTGCTATTCTCTAGTCCTTCCCTCATCTTTTGGATGCGGGGAGATCTTCTCTATCAGTAACTGCATAGTCTTTCTTTCAACTGATACAAACACTGCTTTGTGACTTTTCTGGAATGGCTAGACAACTCATGTTTTAAACTTATGGTCCAAGAATATATTAAGACTTCATCTGGAATTGGAAACACGTTTTGTCACCCGTCGTGCTCAGTTTCACCGAGTTAAATGCCCTGAAGGTCCTGTGTGTTAGTAAATGCCTCAATCTGCTTCTCTAGTAGTGCCCACATCTGGGTCTGATGCTCTGCTTTCTTCCACATCTGACATTTCTAACATCAGCATAATAAAGTGAGAGGGTGCAGGGGTGCTGATGACTCTAACAATGACCCTTGTCAGCACTCGTGGGATTGGGACAAATGACTACTAATACTCAGATATACTTATATAAAACATGCACATGTAGCCACCATTGTCTCCTGGCAGGGAGGTGACCAGGCTTGCTGGAAAGCAGAAAAACTCACATCCATTTTTTTGAATACCCAAACCCATATACTCCCAACAGGATTTTGATAAATGTATTACTCAAATAAATCTAGTTTATTGTTGTTGTGCAAGCAGATAAATATCTTCCTACCACTTCTTGTTCCAACTTGCCTCAATAAGAACAACTAATAAAAATATCTTATTTCAGCATTTGTTCATGGCTTGTGCAGATATTATCTTTGAAATAATGGTCTTTAAAACAGCAGTCTCAAAATGCTTCCATGAGAAATTCATAGAGGCAAAGTATTCACTTGCCTAGGTCCTCTGTAGTGATTGATAAAAATCTTAACAATTAGTGTCACCTTATTTCAGTATGAAACAGGAAACAGTGATGTTCTTATTAATAACCTTTCTAAATTAGTAAGTGGGATGAGTCAGGAGGGAATTAATGACACCAAATGGTAAAAATAATGCAGTGAATATGGTTGTTTTCAGAAATTTTAATTAAATGTGGTTTATATTATAATTGGTTCTAATATTTTATTAACATGCTTCTGCATGTAACTCTATCAAAATATGCATACAGTCATGCCAACAGTTTTTAAACATTTGAGGTTTTAATAAATCCAGTACCTACAGTGACTCTGATAGCTGCAGTGTTTAAATGAAAAACAATGTCAAGCTTTTATTTTATCCGAATTATGTAGTTCCAAAACTCATACTATGGCTGCCCTAAAAACAGCTACTCATTCCATTTTCTCCCAGAGAACTTTATACATATATTTGGTAGAGCAGGGACTCACTATTGTTAATAAATACAAAGGCCCTGATGTCTAATGGAGTAAGAGAAATAAAATGTAAGCTTTGTGGGGGAAAACAAGGTACTAATTACATTTACTTATATTTTCATTTGATACTAACTGACTTTTGTTTCAAGATCAGTAGAATATGTGATCATCATGCTCTTGCGTTTAGGACTAGCTGAAGTCTTGGTTGAAGCAGACAGTATGCTGGTCAGTGAAATGTCATTCTTGGACTTCAGTTTCTTCTTATATAACAAATACTAGTAATGGTTGGTACCTGGTTCATGGGAAAGGTGTTCATACGCTTGATGTCACACTGATGGGAAAATGTTGATCTGATTGGCTGCACAAACCCAAGCCAGTGTGGGCTGGATATCACTGATGAATAAGTGATATTCCCTTGGTGAGAATCACAGGATGGCATAACCCAGTAAGCACCTTTTGGCTATACTAGTAGTGAAAATATTGAAAATACTGCTGTACTGCTAGTTGGCAAATAGCTGCTGTCTTAAGACTCCGGGAGCTCCTCCTACTCCTGTCACTATGCCAGGCCCCCTATTCCTCCAGTTCTACCAAATAAAAGATGAACACTCAACAAGCAGCTCTGGGACAACCAGATCCATTCTTTTGAGTGGATACCAAGCCCCCCAGTTGTCTGAAGATCATTCCTGGAGTTATGATATCACCTCATAGTTTATTCGTTGGAACCTGTCTGTTTTCAAAGGATCAGTGCATCATTGAAAAACAAATTAATTCCTTTTGGAAGACCTGGTTCTTTTTACAGGCACATTTTTTTCACTTCATTGACTCTTTCGAAATGGAAATGTTAAACACTCTCAGCTGTCTTTTATTGAAATATATGTCTTGGTCCATAGGTAAGAAAATCAACTGAATACGATTTTTGTTCATTATTGAAGAAGGTTTTATTTATTTATTTATTTATTTATTTATTTATTTATTTTTGGTGGCTTAAACAACAAAGATTTATTTCTCTGAATTTTGGAGGCTGAGAAGTCCAAGACCAACACAGCAGTAGAGTCAGGGTCTGGGGAGGGCCCAGTTCCTGGTTTGCAAAAGGCGACCTTCCTGCCATATCCTCGAGTGGTAGAGAGATGAGGCTCTGGTTCCTCCTCTTCTTCTATAAGGACACTAATCCCATCATGGGGGCTCCACCCTCCTGGCCCAATCACATCCCAAAGGCCCCACCTCCCACTACCAACACCTTGGGCATTAGGATTTCAACCTATGAACTGGGAGGAGGGAGGCATAAACATGTAGTCGATAGCAACTGCCCAGCACCCCTTTCATATCTATTATGAGTTTTTTTCCCTCAATCCACAGAAGTCTTCACCAATTGCCTCAAGACTGCTATCTCATCTCTCTTGAAGAAGGTTTTAAGTCATATTTAAAAAGCTTTTGCTGCCCTTTTTGATTTATATTATGAAAAAATGACTTTAGATAAAAGTAGTTTATGTAAGTGTACGATTTGTCTACGACAGCATTAACACTCAGGGAGAACTGTTTCCTGCCTTCTTAAAGCTAATTTCTGACTTTCCAATACACTAGTGTAAACAATTTCTTACATACTATTTCAATAGAACCAAAAATCAATGGCAAAATGTTTTAAACTACAAAGACATAGTCTTCTATGTAATCAAGGACAAAGTTTTATGTTTCATATTCTTGTGGAGAGGAACACAATTAACTATTTGTCATCCCCCCTCCACCTTTTTTTGAACAAAAACTAACTGCAGTTCTAAAATTTTCCTCATTAAAATAGAGCACTGTTTAAAACCAGTTTTTAAATTTGCATATGTGAAACCCAAAAAAGAGATCCTTAAAAGGTTCAAGGACTAAAATTGTGCAAAGAGCCATCAACAAATTAGGCAGAAGCAGTTTGCAAAGTAGATGGACCCATTTTCTTCACCACTGAATGGCTATGTTGTGTTAATTACGCATGTGATAAATATAATGTTTCAGAAAAGTTTTAAGTTTTCATTGATCTTTGCTACAACTAAAATTTCTAATGATTGGAAAAAATTTTAACCTATATTGCTCCATTTACTAATACAGGGGCAATGAACAAATACTGTTAATGATAATGATGGTGGTGATGTTGAGGGAGAGGAGACTGATAAAGAGTCCATGTAACTTATAGATGGGTGCAAGAATTTAAATTTCTCAACAGGAATTCTGGAGAACAGAAGCTTTATAAACTTTTATAATAATATGTTTTTGTATTAGTTGTATCAAAACAAAGCAGTAAGGAACAGGGCTCTCGTCTGCTTCGCATCAGTGTAAGTTCTTCTGAACATTCCGCATGCAAGAGGACTGGGAAAAGATAAACACACAGGACACAGAAGGCCCTGTTTTCTCTAGGCTTCAACTCATTTTGGCCCATGGCAGTATATTCTGGAAATAATATTTCAAAATGAGCACTGATAAATGTTCAGTGACAAAGTTGGATTCCCTTCTTCACCTGTGTTAGGTAATCGACATCCAATTTTGGTATTCCCAAGTTTTCCGCTTGTCTACTGGAGCTGTGTGGGCAATTCTTCTTGATATACAGCTACCTGTCTTTTGCCAAGGTAGAGTCATGAAATGTTTCCTTCTGCCTTCTTTATCACACTCTACAAAGAAGCACAGCTTACTTTATCAAACATAGGCAGTAACTAGATCATCCCACTTGGATTCCTATATATCTCTACAAGTCAGAGCCGGTGCATAACAACCTCTCATACACCATAGCTCATCTAGAAAATGATAAAAATGTGTACAGCACACAGGGGCAAAGGGATGAGGGGGTTGACATCAATATCTCAGCACATTTGTAACATATTCACAGGGGCTTGCATGCATTTTGTGGAAAAATCTGTCTTAAACGAAGACACTTTAAACTGCATTCATTCAGCTTAAAATAATAGCAAAACAACACACCTTCTCAAGTCTTGTCCATCCCTTTTCCGTCTGAAAAAAATGTTTACTCATTCACTCAATCCAACTTTTATTTTTAGGCTATATGTAGCCAGACCGTATTTCTATGCTGGATTTAGCATACAAAGATAAGGAACTAATATTTTCTGCTACTTGGTGGATTTATATCCTGAATATAAGCTCTATTGGCAAGACATTCATCTTCCTTCCCTACTGTTCCCTTCAATTTTTTATTCTGCAGAGAATTATAATATCCTTATATCCACTGGTTTCTTGGTTTATCAACAGAAAGCACTTTTGTCCCCTTGACTTACAAAACCAGCAATCTACTTTTCTTTCGCTAACCATATGAATACAACTTCAACATATTATTCAACAACTTAAGCAAATTCAGACCATTAGGAAAGTAGAACTTAAAATTCAAGATGCAGATTTATTATGAGAGTATATCACAGTTGGAACAGGGGTTAAAGAAGCCAGACATGTGTTGAAGGTCAATGAAGAGGATAAAGTGCTGTTTCTTTATTTTGCTTTTTTTTTTTTTTTTTTTTCCTGAAATGGAGTCTCACTCTGTGGCTCAGGCTGGAGTACAGTGGCACGATCTCAGCTCACTGCAACCTCCACTTCCCGGGTTCAAGCTATTCTCCTGCTTCAATCTCCCGGGCAACTGGGACTACAGGCACCTGCTACCACGCCTGGCTAATTTTTGTATTTTTAGTAGAGATGGGGTTTCACCATGTTGGCCAGGCTGGTCTTGATCTCCTCATCTTGTGATCCGCCTGCCTCGGCCTCCCAAAGTGTTGGGATTACAGGCGTGAGCCACTGCATTAAGTGCTGTTTCTTTATCTCCCTTTTTTTCTAAGTTGAGGTCTCTGATCTGGGCTGGCTTTATGGGCGTGAGATCTGTGCAGTCACACAGGGCTTGCACATCGAAGGATGCCGAGCTTGGTTTCATGCCCTGCTGTTTCTGTCTTGAACTTCTTAACAATTTTTGGAACAAGGGGATCCACATTTTCACTTTGCAGTGGGCCTGTGAATTAAGTAGCTGGTCCTGCTCCTCATATACCATCCTGGGGTTAGTTGATTCTTTGCTTTTACTGCTAAAAACATCCACCAAAGCTCGGCCGGGCGTGGTGTCTCAAGCCTATAATCCCAGCACCTTGGGAGGTCGAGGCCAGCAGATCACGAGGTCAGGAGTTTGAGACCAGCCTGACCAACACAGTGAAACCCCATCTCTACCAAAAATACAAAAATTAGCTGGCATGCACTGTAATCCCAGCTACTCAGGAGGTTGAGCTTGCAGTGAGCCGAGATCATGCCACTGCACTCCAGTCTGGGTGATAAAGCAAGACTCTGCCTCAAAAAAAAAAAAAAAAAAAATTCATCAATAGTTGCTTTGTCAATAGATGGCTGTAAACCACTGAAGAATCAGGGAGTTTGGAATCTTGGTATTGTTGGACTTGTAGACTTGTAGTACTAGAGTACTGAGAAGCACCTGTCTCTGCTTCCTCTCTCTAGCTACCAAGGAGCTCAGTTGTTCAGCTGAGGAGGTAAGAGCAGCAACCAGCCTGGACAGGCTTCTGCACTCCTGGTTCGGTCCAGGGAGACTCACCTTGCTGGTGGTATTTCCCTGCCAGCCCTCATCCCTTGAACTTCCCTTCTTCCAAACTGGAAAAGGAAAAAAAGGACAACAGGAAAGGCCAGGTCTCCTGTCTGTGCTCTGCGGTGAGCCCTTTCCAACTGTGTGTTATTTTGCTTCCAGCAGCCCTGGAGTTTAATTCTGTTACCATGGTGATCAGTTGCTATCTGCTAAGTCATTTTTTTTTTTTACCTTTCTCTTTCTTCAACAGGAAATTTGCATTTTGGAACTTCTCCTCAAAACCTGTTCTTCTTAGCATCCCTTCTTCATTTCTACTACTGTAGGAACAAACTTCCTTTTTAGATTTGAAGGTGCTAAACCTCTCTTTAGTAGTTTTATACTGACTTTGTATTAGTCCGTTTTCATACTGCTATAAAGAACTGCCCGAGACTGGGTAATTTACAAAGGAAAGAGGTTTAATAGACAGAAGGTTCAGCATGGCTGGAGAGGCCTCAGGAAACCTACAATCATGGTGGAAGGTGAAGGGGAAGCAACGCACCTTCTTTACAAGGTGGCAGGAAGGAGAACGAATGCAGAAAGAACTACCAAACACTTATAAAACCACCAGATCTTGTGAGAACTCCCTCACTATCAGAGTATAGCATAGGG
Source organism: Theropithecus gelada (assembly GCF_003255815.1). Classification (NCBI taxonomy): domain Eukaryota; kingdom Metazoa; phylum Chordata; class Mammalia; order Primates; family Cercopithecidae; genus Theropithecus; species Theropithecus gelada. The sequence continues at coordinate 33,158,264 of NC_037670.1, read as the reverse complement.
GAAATTGCCTCAATGATTCAATTACCTCCCATGAGGTCCCTCCTTCCACACATGGGATGATGAGGATTCTGGGGATTGCAATTCAAGATGAGATTTTGAGTAGGGACACTGCCAAACCATATCAATGATTTACCTTTTTTTCTTTACTTTATCACTTACCTTCATAAGAAACTGTAGCTGAAACCTTAACATACTTGGTCAAATACTTGGATTGCATAAAGTGAATATTGAGTTTGTATCAACGAAACACTTCTCATGTAATCAGCATATAATTTGAACAGCATATAATTTGAATAGCTATAAAGTTAAAATATACCAAGAAAAGATTCATAGAAAATAGTGTTCATGAAGGAATATGGCTCAACTTTTATTTATGGAATTGAAATTTAAATCTACACATCTCTGTAGCACCCCAATTAAAATGAGAGGAGAAAAATGGAGACAGGAACTCCATGTAGTTTCCAGTGTGGAACAAGTGGTTGGTATGTATTAATAGTGACAAAGAGGATGATATTTTTAATATTTTAACTCCCTGTTGATAAAAGTGAATGAGTCTAAAGTTTAGAAGAGGTTGTTAGTAATTTAGTGATGACCCAAACAAGCAAATGTGGATTTTTCAATGAGAAACTTTTTGCAGGGGTGGTGGAGGTCACTTTAGCCAGTATCTTTTGCCAGGGATCTTAAGTAGATATCAATTCAACGTTCATTTTTTTCAATACATTTTAACTGAGTGACTACTACATCTGAATTATTGTTCTGGGACTGTGCTTGAGCTGGCCAGATACTGTCCTTTCCCTCATAAACTCTGTCTACCAAGGGGATGTCAGACAATAAAAGAAGAAAATAAAGGGGTCAAGTATCAAGAAAGGGAAGTACAAGACTGGTCCTAAATTAGCCTAAGGAAGAAGATCTCACCCCTGACTGTACATTAGAGTCATATTGGGAAACTTAAAACAAAAGTAACAATAATCCAATTCTGAGGCCCCACCCTAGAACAAGTAACTCAAAATCTCTGGAGATGAGCTTGAGGTGTCAGTACTCGGTGACTCTCGTGAGGATTGGGGTTCACCAGTGACCCACCATTGGGATATGGGTCAAACTTCAACCAGCACCAGAACTACCTGAAGTGCTTGCTAAAACATACATTTTAGTTGCCACCCTAGAGGTCCTGATTCAGTGGGTTAGGAATGGGGCTCTATAATTTATATTAATTATTAATGAGGTCCCAGGCATTGCTGAGGCTATTAGTCAAGGGACTGCAATTTCAGAACCACTGCTATATGAAAACCATGAAGGCTTTCCAAGGATGTGAAATTTTTCCCAGGACTAGAAGGATGTGTGGACAGAGGGAAAAGGTATTTGGATAGGGTTTGGGGTATGGATAACAGCATTGAAAAGGCCCAAGTCAAGAAAGCATTTGAAAAATTGAAAAAGGTCTAATTGCATTTGGAGCATAGAGTGTTTAGGGACATAGGTGATGTGGGAAGCAGGGAACAAATACCTTGTGATACTGAAAACCATATCAAGAAGTTTGTACCTCGTTCTAAGGCCAATGGCAACACACTGAAGGACTTTAAGTAGAGGGATAATACAATCTGATCCTCATTTTGGAAGGTTAATGCAGGTGACAGTCAGACTAGAGGCTGTTTCAGTAGCAGTAGTCCTGGTGGCAGAATGAACAGAAAGAAAAAAAAGAAAGAAAGAAAAGTGAATCTGCAGAACCTGGAAACTAATTGAATGGTAGTGGGTCAAAGTGAGGGAAGAGTCAAGGATGACACTTCTGATTTAGGTGTAGAGAGCTAAAGGGTGGAGCCCTTCACCATGATGCAGAACAAAGAATTTGGGTCAGTGATATGCAAGCTGTGGGAACTGCGGCAGATGATCTAATGTCCTTGAACTTCAGCTTCTTCATCAGTAAGAATAATAAACGTATCTGAATCATAGGGAGACTGTGAGGGTTAAATGTGGTTGTGGGTAAGAAACTTAGAACAGAACCTAGGGTGCAGTTCTCCTACCTCCTGTCTTCTCAATTTAGTATACGTGTTCTGTCCCAGCTGAGGGAAAGCACAGATCTCTAAGCACATAAGTTTGTGTTACGTGTTTTGCGTTATGTGCTCTTAATGTCGGTAAGATGAGAGAGAAAACCATGGTGATGCTATACTGCCACCACGCTAGAACCAAAGCACAGGATAAAGCTGATTTGTTGTTTTCTCATTGTGCCAAATTTTGCAAAACAAAATTAAGATTTAACATAAGTGGTTTCGGGGAAACATTTTTTTTTTTTTTTTTTTTTTTTTTTTGAGACGGAGTCTCGCTCTGTAGCCCAGGCTAGAGTGCAGTGGCCGGATCTCAGCTCACTGCAAGCTCCGCCTCCCGGGTTCACGCCATTCTCCTGCCTCAGCCTCCCGAGTAGCTGGGACTACAGACGCCTGCCACCTCGCCCGGCTAGTTTTTTGTATTTCTTAGTAGAGACAGGGTTTCACCGTGTTAGCCAGGATGGTCTCGATCTCCTGACCTCGTGATCCACCCGTCTCGGCCTCCCAAAGTGCTGGGATTACAGGCTTGAGCCACCGCGCCCGGCCTCCGGGAAACATTTAAAGCAAGATTCTAGCCCAGTTCCTTGTGGTGACTCAGTGCTTCCTAAGAGCAGTTTATTGTTTTGTGTGTATGCTGGGACTCCTTCATGAAAGATGTTTGATGGACAAGACTAATGTCTGCTTCATATGCTGACTCTTATCACAACTTTTCTCTGGGTACTTAAGCTTCAAAGGAAATTATGAGACTTAGGATAGAACAAATCCATCTAACAACCAACCATGTTTTAATAGAGTTGTACTCTACACATGCCCTATCAAGAATGCAATCTGTCGACCATTGCTCTGTGCTCCCCACCCCAATAAAAATGTGACGAAAATTAATCTCTAGTTTTTCAGGTCAGTTACTGGTGGGTGAATAAGTTGTTCTGAAACAGATACGACCTCACAGATGTAAATCCTTGACCCAGAGTCCCAACTTCAATGAAGCACTTGCTGGCTTGACCACTTCTAAGAGATCATTGGCCCCTGGTCTTTCCCGAGTTGTTTCTCTAACACTCTTATTCTTTACATTATTTAACCAGAGAGCTTTTCAAAAAAAGGGAATTATACTAATTCAAAATGATTTGGGAAAATATTTTAAGGTCCTCTTCCTTGAAGTATTCTATTTAGAATTGTGAGATAATGCCCCCAAGAAAATAAGTCTTCCTATTTGGTGTGACTACATGGTGATCTCACAGATAGGCCACCCAGCTGAGCACAGGGCAAGCTCAGCTTAAGGATGAGTATCTGAAAAGAAGCAGAAACGTTCTGTTTTTCTAATTCGTTGAGAATTGCTTTTACAAAAGTGACATATTTGCTTTTAATCCCCAAAGCGACAACCATTTTTGTACTTTATCCTCAGAAAAATATGTCACATTTCTTTGACTCTGCATGAAATGCCTGTGATAAGTCAGACAGAAAAACCATTTCTTCTTTGCCATGAATAAAATATTTTGGAGGTCAGTGAGTGCATGTGTGTGTGTGTGTGTGCACGTGTGTTTTGGAGGCTTATGTGTGTAAGGGGGCTTATGATTTTCAGTGACATTCGAGTTTATTTCTATTATTATAATTAAGACAGTATAATAAAACAATAGTTTTGTTTTGCCGTTTTATGGTGTGTGTGTGTGTGTGTGTGTGTGATCCCAAATAAAGTTAATGTGTCATTTCTGACATAATTATCTTTACCACCCACAAAAAGTGGACTTTAGATCAATTGAAGAGGTAAGTAATAAACTATACAAGGGGAAGCTTTATGGCCATAAATATATAGTATGAGCCCAAAGGCATCTACGCAATGTCTTCTCTCCCAAACAACTTAGGGACTCAATGGCTGAACGAAATTAGCTAGGCTTCAAAAATTCCACTAATTTATTATGTAATAATATCGTTTTAAAGATGTGACCTTATAAAAAGTTACATCTTCATGGAACAACTTTTGCTGGAGGTATCTAGCAGACAAAATGTAGGTAGTGTGATTGGTGAAGGCTCATTACTTATATAACTGGGACCTGCAAAATATAAGTACAAAGAGAAAAACCCCTCATGCCTGGGTTTTCTTCTCGGAACACTAAATACTATGAAGTAATTAAATCTGAACTGTAGTTTGGGCACTTATTTATTAGCTTTGTGGTCTTGATCAAGTTATTGAACTTCTATGACTTTAAATTTACTCATCTGTAAAACGGGGCTAATTATACCTATCTCATAAATAGATACTACCTCTTAATTAGGAGGACTCAGTGAGATAGAATATGTAAATACTGTAGCTAATTGGATGCCAGCTAGTATCTACTTACTTTGAAATTAGTGTTAGTTGGAATTTCCTGAAATGCACTTGTGGGGACTATTATTTTGAACCACATCACTCTTTTCAACCATGTCCATGACATTACAAGGAACCACTATGATTTATACATTTTGGATTTAAGCTAAATTTACCCATCTTGGACATAATCCATTATTTTGTAATAACCTTATTGGAATATTTACAAACATGGTAAAATAGAAAAATTCAGTGCATGAGACAGTTTAGGAAGACATATATATTCTGAAAAGAAAGTGGGTGCCATCACTTGAATTATTAAAGCCATCAAGTACCCCAGAGGCTGCCTAAGACTTCACCTCACTTTGCTAGGGTAAACCTGCCTGAAGTAGCAGAGAATTTGCTAGGGTATCCTTGCCTGCGACAATCGCAACAGAAGCAATTCAATTAAAGCAAACAGGAGAACAAGCAGCTTTAGGGGAATTAGGGCAAGAATCTCTTGTGGCTCAGCATCGTTTTATCACTTGATTTCAAGCCAGGAAACTTGTTTCTAATGATTAGATATTGTTTTTAATTGCAGAAGAAGCATCTTATGGCTTTCCTATCCATCTTCATAGTATATTTCAATATTTTGTAACTAAATCACTGTTGCTTCTGCCACGCCCGCTTTACATTTGACACATTGGAGGGTGAGTAAAAACAATTAGAGACAATGTTTATATGAAAGTCATGTCAGGAGAGCAAGAGAGAGGATCTGCTATTCCTGGATGATTTATTTCCACCCACAACCCAACATTATACCACCCCCTCAACCTCAGTTTATAGATATAACACATTCCCATCTGGAATAGCCAAGCAATACAAACGAAGTATTAAGAAAAGTAAAACCCATCTAAAATCTCACTCCCAGGGGTGACATTGGTGAGTATTAAAATGCTCATTTTAATGAATATTCTTTAAGACATCTCTTTTATGTACACACACGCACACACGTATACACAAACATACACCCTTTTCACACACATATACACAAAACTTTATGTAAATGGAATCATACTTATCTGTGCTTCTTTGCAACTTTATACTTCTCTGCAACATGCTCCTTCCTTTTTCCCTTTCTTTCTCCTTTCCTAAAACCTCCTTCTCTCCCACACTGCATTTCTTCCTCTCTTCCATCCCACCTTCCTTCCTTCCTGTTTTTTATTTTTCAGGAACAGGGAGTTAATTATATAACTTCCATTCATGGCCTACTATCATCATTAGTCCATGTAATATCCCTCTTTATAAATATGTATGTGTATGTCATTGTATTTCCCGCTCCCATTACTCTCTTCCCCACCCCAAGCTTGTGAGCATTCAGTGGATTTAATGCACATCTTTAAATGTCTATAGTTGTTGCACGCACTTTTAAACTTACATAAATTTTGTTGTTTTACAGATATCCTTCCGATTCTTTTTTTGTTTGTTTGTTCAGCACTATCCCTGTTCTTACATGTGTACCTAACCTATTTTTTCTAAACGCTGCCTATTGTGCCCTGGTTCCATCCTCTACCCATTCCTTAGTGATGGGCATTTGGGTACTGCCAACTGACTGTCCCATATACAACACTGCAACACGTTTTTTTTTGTTTTGTTTTTTGTTTTTTTTTTTTTTGAGACAGAGTCTCGGTCTGTTGCCCAGGCTGGAGTGCAGTGGCGCGATCTCGGTTCACTGCAAGCTCCGCCTCCCGGGTTCCCGCCATTCTCCTGCCTCAGCCTCCCGAGTAGCTGGGACTACAGGCACCCACCACCACACCCGGCTAATTTTTGTATTTGTAGTAGAGACAGGGTTTCACCATGTTAGCCAGGATGGTCTCGATCTCTTGACCTCATGATCCACCCGCCTTGGCCTCCCAGAGTGCTGGGATTACAGGCCACATTTTTTTTTTTTTTTAATGTTCCCTTTCTTTGGGACATATGTCAGGAATGGAATTGCTAAGTCATGGAGAAAGTTTACATTTAATTTAACAAAATGTGCCAAAATGCTTCACAGACTCTTGATTTCTCAGAAGGGCAAGGGGTGGTCAGCACCCCCGAGATGGAGCATCATGAGGTTTAGGATTCTCTTTGGTCCACAGGCTTACTCTGATTGACTCTGTGCCTGCCTGTTACAGGCTGGGAGACATGGGCCTGGATTACTCATTGAACCTGTTTGTTTTGTAGATTTGAATTACTTATTTCACATAAAATGGGCAAAGATTTCCCCATGGACTACTCAGATTTGAAACTAGTTTTTCCTAAAAATGACATGGATATTTTTCTCAGTTAATGAATATGACTAATTCATCTCCCTTTTAATAACTTCAGGGAATTTCCTTTTACTTTGCTTTGTTTTATCAAGTCTTTAGTATTACATATGGAGGCGTGGTTTTGGTTTTTCACTATGTAAACAATGCTGCAATGAACATCCCTACTCATGTACCTTTGTATTCACTTGATCATTTTTCATCTTGGTATAAAATCGTAGGTGTGAAATTGTTCCAGCAAAATTCATGCACATTTTAATTCTTGATGTGCAGTGTTATTTCCCTACAAAAAGACTGTACCATTATATAGCCCCCAACACAACACATTAAAGTATCCATTTCTTTCCATTCTTGATCAATGCTTAATTTATCCATCTCTAATAATCTGATATTAGATTTTTTATATTTATTCTGATTTTATTAAAGTTAAATATTTAAAACATACAATATTTATTGACCTTCCTGTAAATTTCCTGTTTTTGCCTTTTGCAAATATTTTTCTATTACAATATTTGTATAATTGTTATTTGTAAGATCGCCATCAGGGTAAAAATAGTACCATTGATGTGGATCTCTATTTCCCATTTTCTAGCACTTAGTAGCTGCTCAATAAATGCTTGCTGAATAAACATTAATATTTTGTCTGTTAAATATTTTGCAGGTTTTTTGTTTGCTTTGAATTTTATTTCACTGTACATATACATATTTTGATGTAATCGACTGGTTAGTCTTTTCCCCTATGTTTAGGTTTTCCTGTATTTTTAGTTTTATTTACTCCCCATATTATAAGCATATTTGATAACTATTTTATTATAGTCCTTATAGGGTTTTATTTTTTAGTATTAAAATTTTCCAATCCTTATCAAATAAACTCAGTGAGATCACTGATACAGGGTTCTGGCTTATATTTTTCCAGCCACTTTTATTGACTGGTTTGTTGTTTTACACATAATGCCGCATTTATCTTATACTGTATTTTACGTATACTTAGGTCCATTTAAAAAAAGAATTCTCTATTCATTTCCACACAATTTATTACTTAGGCTATCTTTCTTATAATTTCAATTTTATTGACTTTGAAAATATAAAACAATCACATGGCTCAAAACTCTGAACAGTCCAAAGGATATGCAGAAAAACATTTCTTTTACTGTTATCCTATCAATCAGCCCTATGAACAAACTGAGTCCCGACTGTTTTTTTTTTTTTTTTTTGAGACGGAGTCTAGCTCTGTCGCCCCAAGCTGGAGTGCAGTGGCGCCATCTTGGCTCACTGCAAGCTCCGCCTCCTGGGTTCACGCCATTCTCCTGCCTCAGCCTCCGGAGTAGCTGGGACTACAGGACTGTTGTTTTTTAAAAATAGCATATTACAGGGATTGTTACGCATCTCACCTTTTGTGAAGCTTAACAGTAAATCATACTATGTCAATATAAAGGAAGCTTTTTCAGTTGTTCCATGGCGTGAGTGAAACATAATATATTTGAATAGTCTCATACCGATAGATGTTTAAATTTTCTTAAACTTCTGCTGTTAAAAAATACTAGAATCAATAACCTTGCACAAACTTACTTTGTACATTGAGTACATGTGAAGAATATTTCCTAGAAGTGTGATTACTGGGTCAAAGGGTAAATGTGTTTGGATTTCTGACAGATACTATTATTGACAAATCACCCTTTATAAAGGTTGCGCTACTTTTTATTTCTACCAACAAGGGATCAGAATGACAACCTCCATCCCTAGTATACATACAGTGGGTGGTGTTTGGGGTAGTATTTAATCTTTGCCTAGGCTTTTTTTTAATATCCCATTATATAACAACTTCTTTTTCTTCTTTGGTTAAATTTGGAGATGTATAAGCTATGAGACACTTCTATTTAATGAAATATGACATACACAGAAAATCTCTTTGTTTTTCTTTTCAGTTCATACATGCACTCATTCTAGTATCTGTAGTTGTTTGTCTGTTTTTAATAAAACATTTGTTTACAGAAATAAAAATAAAATTAACTATAGACTTACCATTGCTTAATTAATACTATCCCATAAATCGAATCGATTATTTCTAATAATGCCTTAAATGTTTGAAAATTTGTGAGTTTCAATTCTGAGATCACCAAGATACATTTTAGTTCAGTAAATTAAGGTGTAATAGAAATGAATGAATGAATGAATAAATAAATACACTTATAAATCAGGGAGTTGCCCAAGCTATCTGATGTTATCTCAAGGGGTATTTTGCAGCTGAAAAGCTCCATGTAGGCAAACAGAAACATCAAGTCATAAAATAAATCCTACTCAGGAAAAAATCATAATTTGACTTATGGTTTTAATAATTATTAGTGAAGTTGCAGCAAAACAAACCCAGGGTGATTAATCAATTCACAAACAATTCAGAAATCGTTCCTTCCAATACCTAGTTTTTCTGGTGCATTTAAAAAATGTGTGATTATATTTTTAAAAAGTTTTCCTCACAAAATATTAGTAGCATAATCATTTTGTAAAAAGAGACTTCCCTGAATACTCACTGCTACAAGAAGATATCAGTCTCATGCTTAAGATGAACTTTAGGGATTTATTTTGACTTTTAAAAACATTACTTCAGGCTGGGTGCGGTGGCTCATGCCCATAATCCCAGAATTTTGGGAGGCCCAGGCGGGTGGATCACCTGAGGTCAGGATTTTTGAGCTATCCTGGCCAACATGGTGAAACCCTGTCTCTACTGAAAATACAAAAATTTAGCTGGTTATGGTGGTGTGTGCCTGTAATCCCAGCTACTCGGGAGGTTGAGGCAGGAGAATCGCTTGAACCCGGGAGGCGAAGGTTGCAGTGGGCTGAGATTGTATCACTGCACTCCAGCCTGGACGACAGAGTGAGACTGTCTCAAAAAAAAAAAAAAAAAAAAATTCCTCAAAAAAACCATTATTTCATTTTTGTGCATGTACCTTTTGGTATCATACACATGACAAAGCACAGAAAGTGCGTGCGCCTTACATGACAGCTTTGTGTTCCCTGGGTATAGATTCCTGTGGCTGCTGTAGCGATTGAACAGGAACTCGGTGGCTTAAAATAACAGAAGTGTATTCTCTCACAGTTCTGGAGGCCAGAAGTCCAAAATTAAAGCATCCATTCCCAGGGCTTTATCTCTCTGAGAGATTGAAGAAATGCTGCCACAGTGAAAGAATGAGCTAGGGGACAAGTCTATATTGCCTCTGTCAGTTTCTGGTAGCTCCAGGCATTGCTGGGCTGTGGCAGGATCACCCCGATCTCTGTCTTTGTCTTCTCCTTCCCTCTGTGTCTCTCCTCTGTGTGTTTTGTTGTTGCTGCTGCTGCTGCTGTTTTGAGACGGAGTCTCGCTCTGTGGCCAGGCTGGAGTGCAGTGGCGATCTCAGCTCACTGCAACATTTGACTCTCTGGTTCAAGCGATTCTCCTGCCTCAGCCTCCCGAGTAGCTGGGGTTACAGGCATGCACCACCATGCCCAGTTAATTTTTGTATTTTCAGTACAGATGGGATTTCACCATGTGGGCCAGGATGGTCTTGATCTCCTGACCTCATGATCCTCCCGCCTCGGCCTCGCAAAGTGCTGGGATTACAGGTGTGAGCCACTGTGCCTGTCCTCTGTGTATCTTACATGGACACTTGTCATTGGATTTACAGCTTATTTGGATAATGCAAGGTGAATGTCATCTCAAGATTTTTAGCTTAATTATATCTGCAGAAGCCCTTTTTCCAAATAAGGTCTCATTCTCAGTTCCTGGGGGGTTAGGATATGGACCTATCTTTTTGAGGGCCACCTTCGACCCTCTACACCCCTATTCTAAATTTTATTACTGTAGTTATATTTTGCCTATCCCTGAACTTCATGTAAATGAAATCATCCCTTTGTCCTTCTCGGTGTCTGTCCAGCTTCTTTCACCAGTTTGCTTTTTGTAAAGAAATGTACACAGAAACGTCTCTGTGATATTGCCACAGTTAATAAATTTCCTGTGAAATCAGAAAGTCCTGAGCAAGACATTGATGATTCTGTGGCACATGGAGGATAAAATCAGGAAGCTTCGTCAAAGCACTCGCCAGCCCAGGCTTCCCATTTAGGGCACCCCACAACAAAATCCTACATTTCATCAATAACTTTAACTTGAGATTTCTCAGTTCTAAGAGACTGAGTATATAGGAATTAAACCTATACCCAATAAGCCTTCAGATAAGAGTGTCTCTGAAAGAATTCATTGATGGGTAGCCTTGCTTTGAATAAAAATATTTTCACACTCACACTAAGGGTCACGAAACCCTTTCATAGCTCTAGAGCCAGGCTTTTTCATTTATCTGAGATTCATTGTAATGCATTTGTTTCTTCCTCTTTAATGAATGGATATTGCTCCTCTCAAATTTAAATTTAGTTTCAAATACATATTTATGATATCATTGTCTGTGCTCAAGCAGGCGATTTTAAGATGATCTGTAAGTATAACTAGGCAAATTCGCTGCTCAAATGAATTCTGCCAAGATATTTCTCATTAATCCTGGGAACACTACAGGTGCATTTATTAATACAGAGGACTTAGTGTTAGAGTGCCATGATCCTTTCTGACATACGAAGCCATTTTTAATTTGCTCTTATCATTTAAAGTCTCTCTTTTTCAAAGATATTAGATAACTCTAGTGTGTTAAACATCATGGAGTGATTTGGGGGCTCAAGGGAGAGCATCTCATCTAAATGCTTACCTAATTTTCAAAGGATCTAGGCACCACCAAAAATGGTAAGATTCATAGATTCATCTGGGGGAGAGGGAGAGGGGAAGAGAATTTTCTGTTTATTTAATTGATTCTCTGTAACTTTTCTCTTGGCAAGTATAGCTCACTAATGGACTTTGCGCAGCACAATCATTATTAGAAATGTCACTGTGACATTTGATTAATCCAGTCTATTTAGATTTGGAAGACAAATCATTTATTTATCCTAACATAATTAATTACTATTTCCTCCTTTTGGATTTTCCAACAAACGGTATTTAGAGATACCCTTAACATTTTCATCTTTAGCCTATAGATGCACCATAATTCTTCATAGGTTAGGTCCATTCCAGTGTGAGGCAACAGACATTTTTTGGTAGAACACCAGGAACATTTATCAATCTTGCTAGTGACTTCATTTAAATTTTAATAAGTTACGCATCTTTGGTAATTTCTAGTGCTGGAAATTGACAACAGGGTTTTATGGCTTCCTATTTTGGTGTCCCTCATTTTGGTCCTTGTTTATTCTGATCTCCCAAGAGAAATAACTTCTTAGACACTGTCAAAGAATCTTTGTACAAAGTTTCTCAGTTTGAGACAGTATAATTACTTCTGCTCATTCGTTTGTTCATTTAGTAATCATTTGTTTGCTTGTTCAATAATCTAACAAATAGTTGTAAGTGCTAAATATAAATAGCAGTGAATCAAAGAGACAACCTGTATCTTTCTAGAGCTCCCATTGTAGTGAAGGATGAAAGATGACAAAACCATTCCAATCTATACAACATGTCAGACTCTGACAAGTACCACAGAGTGAAATGAAGCAGGATGAGGAGCTAGAAAGGGCGAATTGTTATGAGAGTGATTGTTTTATTACACAAGGAGGTCATGATAGGCATTGCGAAAAGACATTTGCAGACAGCCAAAGCCATGTGGTATCTGGGAGAACTTTCCAGGCGGAGGACGACCAAGCCCAGATGTCTCGGAGCAGAAACATAGAATCCTAGAATGGAACCTAAGGAGGCCAGGGAGCACAGTTGAGATGGGATGGAAATAACTCAGAGAGTGGGTGGAAGTCGGATGACATGGTGCCTTATAGACCAACGGTCCCCAACCTTTTTGGCACCAGGGGCTGGTTTTGTGGAAGAAAATTTTTGCATGGACCAAGGGGAGTAGGGAATGGTTTCAGGATGATTCATATGCATTACATTTATTGTGCGCTTTATTTCTATTCTTATTACATTGTAATATATCATGAAACAAGTATACAGCTTACCATAATGCAGAATCAGTGAAAGCCCTGAGCTTGTTTTCCTGCAACTAGACGGTCTCATCTGGGGGTGATGGGAGATGGTGACAGATTAGCAGGCATTAGATTCTCATAGGAGCCTGCAGCCTATATCCCTCACATGCACAGTTCACAATAGGATTCACACTCCTATGAGAATCTAAGCCCGCTGTTGATCTGACAGGAGGCAGAGCTCAGATGGTAATGTGAGCAATGGGGAGTGGCTGTAATACAGATGAAGCTTCACTCACTCACTCACTCACTGCTCACCTGCTGGTGTGCGGCCCAGTTCCTAACAGGACACATGGCCCATTGGTTGGGGACCCCTGTTATAGACCACTGAAAATAATGGATTTACTTCAAATGAACTAGAAAACCATTGGAAGTGGCCATGTTAAACCTTACCTGAGCCCTGTGCTCCTGGATATCAGCAATGATGAAAGAAATCCATGTACTCTTTGTGTTATTAGAAACGGCTTACTGCATGAACCACCCTTCCCCATACGACTTAGATAAGGCTTGGGAATGACCTCCTTGTTTACCTAGGGCAAGGCCAGATGCAGACCTTCCAAATTCCCATTCTTTGTCTCATACATGATTAGCTGAACTGTTGGTCCCTACTGACCAATCAGAACAAAATGCTTGTTAATTTGACTTAACCAAACTTCAATTAATTTTCACTCTTCACTGCAGGAAGCTGAACTTGACTCACTTCTTAGGTTAAGCAAGTGTTGGAGTCATCATAACCCCTCCTGAAAATCATCTACAAAGAAAGACATCTCCTATTTAACTGTCCGATCAAGCCATCTGCTCTCCCCACTCCCCCACACCTGGCTCCTCCTAGCTTGGCTTACTCCTTTCTGTAAAAGAAAAGCTCTTTTCTGCCTGACCTTTGAATTGCTTTCATACTTCACGGTATAAGCCTTCTCCCTGTTGCAATAGTACCCCTTCTCCTATTGCAGTAACCCTGTTATTGCAAAAGTCTTTTCAAATAAAGTCTATTTTCTTAAGTCCAGATTTGTTTTTTATTTGCTACAGGTTTTGAATGTAGGAGAGATACGGATAATGGAGTTTATGAATAAAGGTTTTAGTTTGAGTGCTGTGTGGAGAAAAGCAGTAGAAACCTGTAGAGAAACAAGAAAAGTAATGGGGAGACCAGTGTTTATTTCTGTGTTGTGAACTTTAAAAGGGTATTTGTAAAATACCTATAAAGTTTAGTAAGAATTGGTCATGCCCATAAGCTATATTCGATCCTCACAAATCAAATCTTTGTTAAGCTCATGAATAACTGAAGGTTGCCAGAGGGAAAGTTAAACTGGGTGACATGTTCACATAAGTCCCTTTATTTGTTTGTTTGTTTGTTTGTTTATTTATGTATTTGAGAGGGAGTCTCGCTCTGTCGCCAGGCTGGAGGACAGTGGGGCAATCTTGGCTCACTGTAACCTCCGCCTCCGGGGTTCAAGTGATTCTCCTGCCTCAGCCTCCGGAGTAGCTGGGACTACAGGTGCGTGCCACCACACCCAGCAATTTTTGTAGTTTTAGTAGAGACGGGGTTTCACCATGTTGGCCAGGATGGTCTCGATATCTTGACCTCATGATCTGGCCCCCTCAGCCTCTCAAAGTGCTGGGATTACAGGCGTTAGCCACCACGCCTGGCCAAGTCCCCTTTTATTATATTTGAGATACATACTACCAGTATGAACACCCAATAAATGATACAGGTTAAGATGTTAATCATAATGAATGCCCAGTTTCATAGTTTCTTTTCTTTCTTTTTTTTTTTTTTTTTTTTGAGACAGGGTCTTGCTGTCACCCAGTCTGAAGTGCAGTATTACTATCACAGCTCACTGCAGCCTCAACCTTCCAGGCTCAGGTGACTATCCCACCTCAGCCTCCAAAGTGGGTGGGACTACAGGCGTGCAACAGCATGCCTGTATTTTTGTATTTTTTGTAGAGATGAGGTCTCACTATGTCAGCCAGGCTTGTCCTGAATGCCTGGACTCAAGTGATCCGCCCACCTTGGCCTCCCAAAGTGCTGTGATTACAGGGATGAGGTACCATGCCCTGCCTAGTAGATTCACCTTATTCACCAATTTACAATGACTGTTTGGTCGGTGCCCCTTTTCTAAATCCTATTCCAGATTCTAGTATACGACAGTGAATGAAGACTCATTGCTTCACAGAATTTACATTCCAGGTGGGGTGTATGGATTCTAAGTGGCGAATCAATTTAAAAGAGGCACCGACTGTGGTGGGAAAAAAGTAAACAAGGTAATAGAAAGCTGCTTGGGAAGGAGAGGGGCCAACTTTAAACTGAGTGGTCTGAGTAGGTGACACTGATGCTGAGAAGTGGTTGGAACAGTTAGTGCAAAAGTCCTCAGAGACCAAGAGTTGGGTGTGATCCAGGAACAGAAAGCAGATCACTGTGGCTGGATCTGAAATTGGATCTGGAGTGTGGTGTGAGCTCTGGTCAAAGAGAAATGCTGGACCGGAGCCCATGGGACTTTGCAAGGATGAGAATTTTATCCTCAGTGTGCTGGAAAGCCAGACAAATCTGTGATATACTGATGCTGGAGACATCTCCCTATTAGAATTTTCTTTTTCTGCATTCCCAGGAGAAGAGGGGAAAAAACGGAGGGAAAGGGATTTGGGGGCACCGAAGCCTGGAAAAAGAACAGTGATTCGTATGAGTGGAGTGGTTCCTGTGGTTTAGTACTATGATTGCTGTTGAGTTCCAGCAAGGACCCATCGGATTCAGCTATGCACATACATGAAGCAGGGAGAGAGAAAGAAGAAGAAGGAGAGGGGAAGGGAGGGGAAAATTTTAAATAGTATAGTTTAGGTAATTCAATGATCCTGGAATAGTCCACGCATGATGTTGAACCATACGAAAAGCAAGCCTCAAGACTTTTATTGAATTCTCAGCCTTGGCAAAGAAGGAAAATTAATTCTTCAGGTGGGCAGGCAATTGGTCAATGATGGCTTTGTAATAGTCTAGTAAAAGCAGTTGAAAGCTCTAGAGAAATACTGACTCCTGAGGAGTTAGAGGGCCTGATAAAGAAGAAGATGGAGATTACTGTAGAGAGGAAGAACCAAGTTGAAATTTTCAGATATTTGTTGAAATATTTTAAGCAGAAAACTCTTAAATAAATTAATTTCTGAATATGAGCTCTCTCTGTGGGCTTACATTTTCATGATACTATAAATATAATAAATATTTACACATATATTGATGGAGAGGACTGTATGTGCAAATAAGAAATGTGTATGTATACTGGACTTTTCAGGTCATTGTTAGGATGTTCAATTGACAATATAAAATGTTTGCTTTATATTCTAACAACATTATTTTTGTACGTTAGAATTTTTGATTAAAAAGTGGGTTTTAGAGTTTAATGAAATACTTTCCATATCAATTTTGAAATTTAGCCCATTTGTAAATTGGAAACTGTTATGTGTGTATATATAATAGTATATATTAATAAATAGTATATAAGTGTATGTATTGTGTATATGTGTATATGTATGTGTATATGTATATGTGTAGATATATATACACACATATGTATAGCTTAGATAAGTTCAGCTTTTGAGTTTACTGGAATAAGAGGCGCTTTCCGTTTGTTCCATCCATAAAAGAAGAAAAGGATCCCCATGATTGCCATGATTATATAACACAGATGGAATTATGAATTCAGTGTTAGCAAAGTGCTCATGATTACCATTATTTGAAATTTCCTGTGGGTGAGGTGAGAAAATTACTTCCTGAAAGTGCATTTACTCTCTCAGGGCACTGGTTTGCCATTCCCATCATTATGAGGTAATTTCCTGAAAGGCACCGACTTCTCAACATGTGAAATCCTAGAGCATCGTCAAAAGCAAGTTTCGTCCCAAGTACGCAGTAGGCACTCCATAAATGTGTGCTGAGTGGATACAATTTGAACAGCTGGTGGTGATAACTATGATTTAACTACAACAAAAATGTCCATTATGGTAATTAAATATGCCTGCTCTGAAATATTTCCTTCGCTTTGTTCAGTGCAATGTGATGCATGGAGTTCCCAAGGCATGGTGTGCACTCACTGCCAGGTGACGGTGCATGTTACAAGGTACACCTATTCCTATTCATGATGCGACTTGGTATGAAAGTGACAGTACAAATGTAAACAACCTCATTAGCAGCTCTTACCAAATGTAAATGTATAGCATGAAAAGTAACTGTTTTACTGGGGAAAGAAAGAATATCTGCTTTTTTATTTTTAATTAGCTTCCTCAGAATACGGGAAGAATAATTTCCACTTTTGTCTCACTAGCACTTAGTGCAATCAAAATTATTTAATGTCACTATTTTCTACTACCCTGTGTCAATTAATGCACCTTCACTGCACGTGAGCAAATCTGATCCTCTCCCTCATAAGCAGTCTGTGAATGGAAGCTGGTCCATGTAAATGGCCCAGAAAAAAAAAGATATTCAGGAGGAGGATGGAGGGAAATTCTTCTCTAATATGCACACATACTACATTGTTGTACTGGGACTTAGCATGCAAGGCAATGTAGAGCGTCTATGAGACTTAGCTAGATAACATGAACATGAGGCTATTGCTTGTTGATATTCTTGATAGGAACATATTTTGTGTGTGTCATGTTTAGGGCCATAACCTTGGACAACCCCATGCGTTAATCTCTCACAGTATAGTCCACAGGAATGGTGCTCCCCCAAGTCCCACAGTGCCTAGCTGCTGCCATATATAACAGTCCTGCTACAAGTTATGGCTCTTGAGTATATTCAGTGAAGAACATGTTTTCTCTCTCTCTCTCACCTCCTACCCTGCTCCTTCCCCTTTTCCTTTTCCCCTCTCTGCCTTTTCCTCCTCCACCTCCTCCTCCTCCTCCCCCTTCCTTGTTTTTTCCACTCTCTGTTGGTCAAAGAGGGTGGCAGAGAAAGACAGAAAGGAAAGCTGCCTTCCCCTACTGGAAGAGAAATATCCTAATAATGAGGCCATCACCGGCTAGCTAAATAATTCAGGCTAGCTAGAAAGGGCTACTAAAAGACCAGCAAATTAGCTGAATTATAGAATAAGTTTGAAAATCATTGATTTCAAATACATACATTAAATAAAGGCTCAGAAAACTTTGCTTGTAGCGGTACTCCACAGATTTGCTTTAAAAATGTGTTTATAACTCACATGTAATTGTTTGTCTGCCAAGTGGGCGTGTTTTTAGGAAGCATTCCATACACTTTGTTAACTTTCTTCACAAACTTTGCCCTCGTGGAAGATACAAAGGCCCGTTTTAGCATGGCTCTGTCCAAATTGTGACAATTATTTGTCATAATAATGACATAAAGCTTGAAATGCAAATTTATGTACAAAATGTTTTTTAAAAGACCTCATGAGAATAAAAGGACTGTGTTTTCATAGTCCAGAAACAAAAAACTGATTTTACTTCAAAAAGTGACCCTGATTGGTTATTTAATTTTACCAAAAATGGGATTTTCTTTGATAAGGTAATAATACCTGTTCTTTTCCCTAATATTCCAGATATTTCATAATGATCAAATGAAATAATCACATAGGAAAGCAATTTCTTTAAAAATAGCCTGTAATTCCCTAACAATTTAGTGCATAGAAATCATCAATTATTAAATTAATGGAGAAAAACATATATTTTTAAATATCGATTTTAAAAACCTGACTCAATAGCACATCTTATTAAAATCCAGATCTGTACATGTTACTGTGTTAGAGAAACATTGTCTAACTTTTAAAAGCCCAGCAAATATTTCCGCAACCTTAAAATACTACCTGAGGAAGTTACTTTGGGTTTATAGTCAGCTATTATAGTTCTGTAATTGTCAAGTTGTGAAACATCATCACCATGGTTAAAAGCAAATGGAAGCAAAATGTACCTCGTTCCTTGTGGATCAGTGAGTTCACCAGCACATGGTACCTGCTTTCTGAATAGTACCTAGGCAGTTGGATATAATATATTACGTTTTAGGAACTGTTTTCTTTTTATGTACTGATTTTTCCAGGTACAGGATAATGTAGCTGGGTTTACCGGGCTTTTGTGTTATTGTACAGTTTGTTTTTCATGGCAAATAGAAAGTTGGGGAAACAGAAATATGTCTCTGAGTAACTGGTTATCGGTAATAATTCCAACTGGGATTTTGTCCAGAGACTACTAGTGAAAGAGGCTTCTTCTTCATTTACTCCCTTTACTCTCCTGGAAGTATGATCATATAATGTATCATTCCAAATGACAGCACTTTTGAGTGCTGGTAAAACAGATGTAAATCAGAGATGTCCTGGGCACACAGAATGTAAGGTCACCCTGTCTGCCGCTCAGGAAGCTCCCAAGCTTCCTGATGCTTTGCTCTAATTTTTTTTTTTTTTTGAGATGGACTCTCCCTCTGCCACCCAGGCTGGAGTGCAGTGGTGCAATCTCGGCTCACTGCAACCTCCACCTCCCAAGTTCAAGTAATTGTCCTGCCTCAGCCTCCTGAGTAGCTGAGATTACTGGCACCCGCCACCACGCCTGGCTAATTTTTGTATTTTTAGTAGAGACGGGGTTTCACCATGTTGGCCAGGCTGGTCTCGAATTCTTGACCTCAGGTGACCTGCCTGTCTTGGTCACTGAAAGTGCTAGGTTTTATAGGCGTGAGCCACTGCACCCAGCCTGCTGTATTTTAAGATTGGTTAATTACCTATGATTTCTATTTTTCCCTGATCTTTTACACCATGTGAAATGACTTTCCTTTGAACTATCCTTGCTGCTCAGGTTCCTGATCTCCTGTCACCTGAAGTCTTCAAGTCGCTCTGGGTAACCTTTGATATATTCACCAGGTATTCTCATTTTCTCCACACATTAGACCAATATTATTACTCCTTTCTTATCCCATAGCCCCACATTGCTCCGCCTGAATTAAACCTTTTTTACAGTAGTTTCCCGGATGCTAATAATTTCAACAAAGTCTTCAAGACCTCAACTAGAGAATTTCCCAAATACTCTTTATCCATGCTACTTGACACTTTACACAAAAATAACTTTTGATGACTCTGTGAACAAGTATAGGCTCACTACTTTTAACATTGTCTAATAATTTAACTTATTTCCTCTTTTTTACTTGCTAGCAAAAGATTTGCATATCGTGAATCTTTTGATGGTGAGGCTATCAGCTTTTTTTTTTTTTTTTTTTTTACTTGCAAGTCTGCCTAAATTGTCTCATATTTGGACAATAAGCTCCTAATTCTGTCCAGGGTTTTCAAAATCATTCTTCCTTCAGTTCATCTGCCTATTCCATGACTACTGGAAATGGCCACATTTGTACACTGTCACCCTTAAGATGGACAAAATTTGTTTATATTTCTAATTCTTAGCTTTGTCTCTTGAAATAAAGGATGGACTCAGTTATTACATATTCAAAATTTTGTGTGCATTTTGTCATTGCAGGCCTATTTATTAAGGAAGTTCATGAAAATGTATCCACACATGACGAGTTTCAGAAATTTGAATTATATCTCATTATTAGTGGGCTGAATAATGTGGAAGAAATTCATGGTGACAGCAGTCATCATCTCTTAGTCTTTATTCTATCCCCAAGGCTGAGTGGGTCTTTGAAGTCCCTAGTTAATGTCCATTTAATAAATAGAGACCAAAGTAAAATTTGGAGAAAGACCTAATCTGCCCCAATCAATTTAATGATAATTGATACAGGTCAACTTTATTCCTATATTTTTATTTTAATTTTCACCATTGAGTTATAAGAAGTGCAGCGTATCTGTTTTTTTCTTGGTTTGCGTTATTACAAATAGTTTACAAAGCTACATCTAAAGCAACGTTAAAACAGAATTTGGGCTGGGTGAGGTAGCTCACACCTGTAATCCCAGCACTTTGGGAGGCCGAGGTGGGTGGATCACTTGAGGCCAAAAGTTCGAGACCAGCCTGGCCAACATGGTGAAACCCCATCTGTACTAAAAATACAAAAATTAGTTGGGTGTGGTGGCACATGTCTGTAATCCCAGCTACTCGGGAGGCTGAGGCAGGAGAATCGCTTGAACTGGGGAGGCAGAGGTTGCAGTGAGCTGAGATCACACCACTGTCCTCCAGCCTGGGCGACAGAGGGAGACTCTGTCTCAAAAACAAACAAACAAACAAACAAACAAAAAACAGAAAAAAAAAAGAGAAAAATCTGCAGAATTTAGTTAGTTTCTAATGCATTAGTACAAAAGTAAACATTTTAAATGCCATAGCAGAAGGTGAAACTTTCCTATTATCAGGAAATCAGGTAGTGGCTATCAAGCTGCCAGTAAGACAGTGTCCTTACCTGCAAAAAAAAAAAAAAAAAAAGAGGAATGAAACTCAGAGATACACTGACCTTTTGTACTATATGGGGAAAGGCTGCAATCATTTTCTTAAGCCTGTGTGAAAAATGTTTCTGGTATACTTTATGTCTTTGTCCATGAGAGGAAGGTCTGAGGAAGTCACGCAGAAAGCATCAGTGGCCAGAGAATAATTGCTGCCAATCAGGCCTTTCTCACCCAGGGTTCTGAGATGGAGGAGTTGTCATGTGTACAAATGAATTCCTGATGTGACAGGCTGCCATGAACAGTGACATTTGGCTTCTGTTTCTGGTTGATTATATTACAAATCTATTCCTGGAATGGAGAGATGTAGAGACACTGAAGCCGTGTATACAGGGAAGCTGTGTATTATATATGCACCCTCTCATTTTTCACTCATTCATAAATTCCTGTCTGGACAAAATAATTCCTTCACACAGCCTCAGAATTTATTTATAGTTAATCTGTGACGTATATGTAATTAGTTGCATTTGTCAATATAATAAAGATGTTGAATTTGCAAGGATAGTAGACAAAATTCTTCACTAATTTTTGATCACCTTGAAAAGAACAGTTCCATTTAAAAGTTGTAGAATTCTACATGAAGAGCAACACAATGCCTGAGCTTGTTATTTTTCTTTAACAATGTCCTGCCTAGATTTCTTTTATCAAAAAAGTACGTTTTCTCCCTTTAGATGAGGTTTCCTCTCGCAATGCCCAATCATCCCTTTATTATTGCCTCCTCTGAGTAGATATTGTATCCTACACTCTTCATGAAATTCAGCTCTTTCTTCAGTGATGACTCAAATAAAGTCTGTTTTTCAACTTGTTGGTTTTTAGTCCCAATGAGTAAGTTGTCTTCTTTTGCTTTTGTACTCACAGGTAAGTCCCCAGGGTACTTTTAAAATGAATTATGGAGAATAGATGTCATCTATTCAACATGATAAGTGCTGAATACCGACTGAAAGAAATTGACTTCATTTATTAAAGATCCTTTCTATCTACTGTCTTTTATAATATAGTTGGCTGTCTGTCTTGCATTGATCCAACCTGATAATAAGCTTTATCCTCGGAACATCCAAGGATATACTACTGCTAAAAATTCTTAGGTGAATGGGAAGTAATGACTTACCAGATTCTCGATTTAGGTTTTACTGGTAACCTCACTGAAAAAGCTAATAATAGGATGGATAAAATTTGACTGTACTATGTATACCAAGGTTATCGTTCATTGCTTTAATGTAAGTAAGGCTAAGTAGTTTAACATAACTCTAAACACACAAGATTTTTTTCTTACAACTATACAGCTTAAAGCCCTAAGATGATTTAGTTGTTCAAATTTTCTCCCTAAAATTCTGCAATTTGAATAAATATGAGAACTCCAGGTGAATTTCAGTCTTAACGTTGTATCACATTAAACTGAAGAAAGAAAAGCAAGACAACTACCACAGTGCCTTTTAAAAATCCTTCGTTCATTACCTGCATTTCTCAATGAACTTTAGAGTGATTTCTAAGAACATTAGAAGAAACACTTTTTAAAGTCCACTTTCTTCTCAATTCCTTTCTCCAAATACTCCTCGGCATGTCCAAAGCCTCTTTAGGTTGCTCAGAGCAGTATTAATGTGCTGGCAAATTCTAGAGACTCTGTATATTAATTCTCCTTAAACATTAGTGGGTTAAAAATGACATTGTATAGTCCGAAGACATTACCTGGCTGGCTTGCTTTACTTGGTGGTTGGTTTGGTTAGATGCTGTGTTTGGTGGAGTAGGAGTAAAGATTGGAGAGAGGCTGAGAGAGATCGATGCTAAATTAATTCCATTTGTCCCTACTGACAATCAACAAAAGATTACCTCCAGATAATGCTATCTCAGAGAACATCTGAGTACTGTAAACATTGCCTGGAATTGTCACATTCCAAGAATGCCAGCAATCCCAGGCCAAAACTCATCATCCAAAATAAAGGCTATCAACCCTTTTCCTCATATCAGTTACATGCAAACAATCACATCTTCTTCTGTCTTGGACAGTTCAACATTTAATGTGCCATCAAAGCATTAGGTTTAAAAATCTGTCTTGCATAATTTTATAATGAGAAGAACTAGAAAAAAATTGCAACTGTTTTAAGACATTGAGGCTGAAATGGGCACTTACCATATGTAAAACCACACGGTGCTGTTTTATGCTATTCACGGAATGTCTCACTTAAGGTAGAGAGTAGAATATCTTCCATTTAACATGTAAACAAATGTTTAAAGACATTAGGTGACCTGTCCAGGGACACACAGCCAGTAAAGGCCAACCTCAGATTTAAACCCAGCTGTATCTCACTCCAGAGCCCCAGAGCCCAAGTTTTTGTTTGTTTGGTTTTGTTTTGTTTTTGATTGATTGTTTGTGTGTTTGCTTGTTTGAGACGGAGTCTCACTCTGTCGCCCAGGCAGGAGTGCAGTGGCAGGATCTTGGCTCAGTGCAACCTCTGCCTCCCGGGTTCCAGTGATTCTCTTGCCTTAACCTCCCAGGTAGCTGGGATTACAGGGACACACCACCATGCCTGACTAATTTTTGTATTTTTAGTAGAGACAGGATTTCACCATGTTGGCTAGGCTGGTCTTGAACTCCTGACCTCAAGCAATCTGCCTGCCTTAGTCTCCCTCCCAAAGTGCTGGGATTACAGGCATGAGCCACCACACCCAGCCAGATTTTTTAAACAGACAACATTTATATTCAAGTAGAAATTCCACTTATGACATTACTAAACAGGTCATTTTAAACCATTGTTGGCTCTATAGTAAAGTGTGAATGAATTTTGTTAAGTGGAAAATAATAAAATTTATTTAATCATAAGAGGCTTCTCTAAACTTCTTCTGCAAATGAGATTGTTGTACTGAGGAGTCTCTTAGGGTTCTAACAGCTTGCAAAGTACATCGTTCTCTTATGCCATGGTATGAGAAGTTAGACAATTCCTTTTTCTGTGGGTACGTGACAGCAAGTCCCTTATAAGTTATCCAGGTCACGAAAATGAAATACATGATCTGGCTTTCTTAAAGCCTACATAGCCCAAAGCACTGGCCCTTTAGCTGCTCCCATAGGCATGCAACGATTCAATGCTACCAAGCATTTCCTTTCTTATGTGTCAGGGCTTATCTCTGAGAACAGTAGAAAATGATTTTACAAATTGAAAGGAAGACAACCTTTCTCCAGCATGTGTATGCATTCTTACAAACCCATACTTTCCCATTTTCCCCACTCTAAAAGCTTTTAAAAAGAAGACACCTTATTAAGCAAGCATTACAAGTCAGCGCTATTGTATTCACACATATATGACAGAATGGACTATGGCAAGAGTATGTACTCAGGTCTTGCAACTTTAAAAAGGGAATGTGTTCTTAACATTTCCTAATCATTAATTGTTTCTTTATTGTACTTGTTGGAATTTCCAAATTCTTGTTGGAATTTCTTTTGGCTTATTAAACCAAAAACTCTTCAAATGAAAATAAAGTTAATGAAACAAACCAACCCGTTCATCCATTAGGCTTTTGATGAATACCTTCTGTGCACCTAACACCATAGTAGATTGTGTAGAAAACACAAGAAAATATAAGACATTGTCTATACCACAAAGGTCACTTTGTATATTGGGAGATGAACACTGTCACACAAGTATGAACAAAAAATGGTAAGACCTTGTATGTAGACAAGTTGGAGGAGGGAGAAAGAGGATCCATGGTCTATGCCTGAGTGCCTGCAGACAGGGTCAGGCAGCTGATGGGAGAGGGCAAAGGGCAGTAATTGCTTTGATTTTGCCTCATCACAACTCTGAGGCCAGCAACTGGTTTACAAAACAAGGGCCATGATCTCACGAAAATAAATATTACAAGGGATCTGATGGTGGATCATTTAACTTTTAATGCTCTCACTTTGCAAGTGAAGAAATAAGACAGACTGGTGTTGAGTACCTTGTTGAAGACCACATGGTTGACTAGGGACAGAAATGAGCTTGGAGCCAGGAGTAGTGACTCTTTGGAATTCTTTTAAGTTGACCATTCCTTCCACACGGGCCTCCCATACACGCAGGTTATTTTTTGACTTACTCTTCTATTAGGTGGGTGCAAAAGCAATTGCAGGTTTTGCCATTAAAAGTAATGGTAAAAACCGCGATTACTTTTGCACCAACTTAATAAATGGCACTTACCTCTTTTTAAATTTAGTTGACATGGTCCAAAAAGTGGAAAAGTCACAGTTAATTCTTTTTAGTCAGGCTAGTGATCAGGGGATTAAATCCAGTACCCAAATTGAATTCAGACTTCACTCATTTGCTGAAGCCTGAAATGTGGGAAAAAATCCCAAACTTCAAGGTTTGTGAAACCCAGATCATCATTTTGATTGACTACCGGTGTGTACTAATTGGCACTATTTTCAGTAAAATTCAGATTCAGCGTGTTTTACAAGAAGGCAGCATGAAGATATAGGGCTGTGAAGTTCTGCAACTCTGTGGACATATTTTCAATTAATTTTCACATATGCAGATATTGAAAACTATATGTATATAAGAACATAAACTCTTTCTAAAACAATTCTCAATTCAAAAATTATTGGTTAAAGAAATATTGCTCTTCTACCATTATAACCCAGTGATAATTATAACCTAGGATTCTATTGGACTTTATTTCATAAGGCAATTCTTTGACTCCTCTACCCACTCTCTTTTTATTCTTTTCTTTTTCTTTCTTTCTTTCTTTTTTTTTTTTTGTAGAGGCAAGAATCCATTATGTCTCACTTTATCAGACTTTGTGAAACAAAGCAAACAGCAAAAAAGAAGCTGGGAGATGGAAATTCAGAGGTGCAAGAAATTTCTCATGCGTATCTTGGCATTCATTTCTCCCTGAGGCAAAAATGGATGGAACCATTTCAGAAGCTGAGTTTTCCAGTTATGCTGAATCTGAGAGGAAAAAACTCCCCTCAACTGCCAGACACATGGAGGGCACTAAGAGGTGCCCCAACATGACTGGGAAGATCTGAATTCTCAATTGTCTCTGCATTCAAAAATTGTGCAGTTGGAACTCTCCGCTTTTCTTCCATCTAAATGTCAAGCCCTGTTATTAATCTTTTTAGAAAATATATTTATGACCGTCCTTACTCATTATGTCTCTGACTACCTTAACTTAAGGCTTTTTTACAAAATGCCTTCGGTAAGCTTCAGGTTTGTTACTTTTGACTCTTGACAATCAACTTGACTTTCACCTTCTCCGTCTTTCAGTTTCTCTCTCTTTCTCTGTCTTTCTCTGTCTCTTCCCCCCTCCAACACACAGTAGAATAACTTATTTTCAAAAAAAAAAAAGTATTGCTCTTATTACTTTCCTGCCCAGCAAACTGTTGCACCAAATGAAAATCTTTTTGTCTAGATCTCATCATCCTCCATTCTATCCTCCAAATTGATTTACTGTATATCACGCTCTCTGCACCCCATACAGGCTTCTAAGATGATCTCTGTGGTTTAGTTCAGGCTATTCACACTGCCTGAAATGCAATTGCAAGCCTCCATGTCTATACCAATCATAAAAACAGAAACCCGAAAGAATCTCTCCTTGCCTACCCATCATCTGAGACCCATTTTGAGCCCTGTGTCTTCCAAGAAATGTGTCTTGACCAATCTAGCTCACATAAAGTATACACTGACTTGTTTCCAAAATTACAACTTAGAATTTGATCCCCGATCTTCCACTAGTATGCTATATGACTCACAATACGTTGCACGTTCCTTGAAGGAGGGACTATATGATGTTGGATACATGGCTGAAATGTGCTGGACAGTCATATTGTCCAGCGTAGTCCTATGGATATGAAGGTTTCTTATTAATTGTTTATTATCAAAGACCTCAGGCAAACAATGAAATTTCATTACATAATGCTGTAGTTTTTTTCACACTCTAATGCTTGATGAGATGTGGATATTTATGATCTGAATTTGATGAGTGGATAACTATCCCTTAATAGACAGTCTGGTGGTCAGATGTAAAGTAACCCTAACTCCATCCTCCTGGCTGTTCCATGTTCTTCTACGTGAGATTTGTTCTGAACTCCAACTTTATTTATTTTAAAAAATAATTTTGTGAAATGCAAAAAGGGCATTTTAATAAGTAAGTAAATGCCATAGTTATGGTTGCTGCAGGGTTAATTTATTCATCTTTCACAAGCTAAATGTTAACGCATACATCTAAGTGCCAAAGTAATCAGCAATTATATGCACCTCATAAGCAAATGAATGTGTCACCACTACAGTCTTTACATTTCCTGTCTCTTATCCTAGGACAGGATTCAGAAAAGTCTCAACAGAATGCAGGAGAATGCCGTGTGTTGTGTTGAGAGAATTTTCTGGGCTGGGACTCTGAATCCCAAAGACAATTTTGGTTATAAGCTGGTGAGAGAAACCCTGGTGGCTCTTCCTTATAGCAGGGCTTTCACTAAGTAAATGGCCCCATTTATGTGCACTCTGAAGAGCTGTGGAGGATGGGCTAGCTAACTCCCTACCTCTGAATACGTGGGTCAGTTCTGTGCAAATCCACAATTGGCTCACTGCCTCACAAAACTGGTAAGTGAGGGAAAAAAAATTACGTTTTGTTTTTTTTTTTCCCAAGCTAAGATGGCTATTATTTTCCTAAGCTCAGGATCCTTCTTCCATTGCTTTATCCAAGCAATAGACCCCATTCCTACCTGTAAGGCTGTACACATGATCGTACCTGTACACATGATTGAGGATGATCCCATTGACTCATTTCTTGGAATTATTTCTAGCTGGGGTCTGTAAGGAAGAGATCCTTTTCTCTTCCATCATGGAACGTAAGGAGAAGGAAAAGAGCTGTCTGTAGCTATGTGTCCAACATCAAATAGATAAATCTGGTCTGGGAGAACAAAGCTGATACACTAAGGTAAAGAGTTGGAGGATGGACAGAAGCTCATAATGGCATTAGACGTCTTGACCCCATCATTTCAGTTATTCCAAAACCAGCTCAGCTCTTCCTTTGAATGTGGGATCTACCTCTTTATCTTGATAATAACTCCCCATATATCCATTTTTCCCTTAACCTACATCTCACTTGTAAGTAATCAAAGAAAAGTGTCTAAAACATCAAACAAAGCAAGGGACAAGTTTTTAAGCCAAATTTTCATCAGAGAAAAAGAGATTCTAAAGATTTGCCACTCTCCTTCCCCATCAGCATGTCTAGTTTCCACACCTGGCTTGAAAATGCTTGCACTGAAGTGCTTCCTGAGAAACATTTGTGTGCTTGAAAGAGTTCTCTTTAATTAGACAGTAGAGCATGGCCCATTTTCAACTCCAATTTTAAAAAAACAAAGACGAAACACAAAACTTTCCTCACTAAGCACAATCTTATTTGAATACAATGAATATAGAAGCTCAATCTAATTATAAAGTCAGCAAATGGTAGTATCAGGATATTGAGGTTAATGTTTTCTGCACCATATGATAGTAGGACAAATTATTTTCAGTTTAATTGTAAAGCTTTCTCTAAAGAGAGAAATGACACATTCTATGTCATCATTTGCTACTTTTAGTAAGTTATAAAAATATGAATGGCTAATGTTTGGGGAACTTTCCCCTATTATTATTCTTGCATGCAAATGCCAGTTTGTGTGTGTAAAAATAAAGGTATCTGTGGGAAGTTAGTTATACATTATTACCATTAAAAATAATAATAGCAAACTTGTATAGTATTTACTGTAGACCAGGTACTATCCTAAACTTTCATATGATTTCATTTTGCCCTCATAATAGTCTTATCAACTATTATTATCCTCATTTTACATATTAGAGGACTGAAGTTCTGAGAGTAACTTTACCTCTTAAAGGCAAGCTGATGGAGTGGACACTTTGTTTGCTTAACCAGCCTCTATTTCTTTTTCCTTTCCCTTTCTCATGAGTTTCTAGATTTTGTGGGGATATGCAGCCTATGAACTTCATGGGAAGCTAAGCCCACTCTGAGTATGAATTGGCACAAACCACCCCTCCACCCCCTGCAGCCACAGTTGTTAGACCTAAGAGAGCCAAAAAGGGCGAGTCTCAGCCTAGTTGTTAGAATGAGAGAGCAGGCTTTGCTCACTCACTCACAAATTGTGTGATATGTGGTTATAAAGCTTGGAACTGCTGCAGCCACTTTACCACTATGGGGAACAGGTTCAGCAGGAAGCTGATAGTGCAGAGGGCAGAGTAACTGAAGCCACTAGGTCCTTTATGATGTCATTGGGCCACTGATCAAACTGGCCCTGAAATCTGATTCACCATGAACTTCCAGTGTTATTAGCCAATAAATCTCCTTTAGGGGTTAAGCTAATTTTCAAATCAAATGCAATCTAATTTACCTGCCTTTTAAATTTTGAAGACTAAGAAGAAATTGTTTTCTTCTAGTGGATAAACAACTCCACTAGAGTGAGTGGGGTGAGAATTAAGTACTTTATAAAGCTAAATTAATTCCAGTCAATAAAACAGTCACCAACACACATTTTTGCTTATTATGTGTTGGTTAATGTATGTAGGAAAGTACATTCTTCCCACCTGACACCCATAGTTAATCAGCCATGATAGTGCTCCTACTGAGCCAGTTTTCCTTCTCATCAGTGTTTGAGATAACCACAGTCAAGAGACCAGAGTTGGCAAGGGGAACCTGTGATCACTAATACAGGTAGTCATTGATTGTTACTAAAATATATACTTGGAAATTTGGTGAAATCTCCACAGGGACACTATTATTAACTACGAGTTGTGTTGCCATCTAAGAAACCAAACATGCTATAAATCACAGAATAATAAAAAACATGACATGAAAACACAAGTCGACTATAAAATTTTATAAGAATCTAAAGTAAATAGTAAAATTGTGCCGCGACACCAATGACAAGGCTTACGTTTACTGTAGGCATTTATTTTAAAAGGTATCCCACTATATTATGAAGAGTATTTATGCTTATAAAATTATAATTCTGTTGCATCAAAATTGTACACAAAATGAATCTATAATCTAATATCATATTAAGTGAACTTTTAGTTGACATGGATATTTTAATTTAGGTGGACTTGCTTGGTGTAATTGGGTGACCCATCCAGGTCATTCAAAAACCAGTGAATCAGTCAGCCAGTAACGAACCAATTATCCAATTAAGTTACAAAACTTTTTTTTTCTCTCAATACAAAACCCTATAAGTTGACAGATTCAGAATCATTGCTCTGCTATTACAGAAATAATTAGATTAGCAGGTTTATGATAATCATTTTGGCATTATTTTCTCACTGAAAATGATTTTAAAATATAATGTCATTTGACCCTCTCTTGCCCTATCAACTCTAAATGTAGCTACTCCATATTATTTAAATATCAATACTAAGGAAGTATCATCCATATTGATCAATCACTAGATAGGGGCCTTTTAAGCCATTTGTTTAGGCAACCATCCCATAGCACTCTATTAAGTTATTGCAGGGTCTAGCATTAATTAATTCATATGAGTACTTACCATGGGCTGGGCACTGTAACAATAAACGAACCACACAGGATCCCTGTGCTGGGACCTGTAACAATAAACGAACCACACAGGATCCCTGTTTCTATAGGGTTTATTCTAGTATTTCTTCAGTGAAACAAAAGTTAAGAACAATAACAGCATTCATAATTATGTCTATCTGTAGTTTTGTCTATTCATAATTATGTCTATCCATAAAGGTTTTTAGAAGTTTTACAAAAACTATTTGCTATTATTGTTGGACATGACCAATGAAAGCAAATGTATTTTAATATCCTGAACCTTATATAGGTATAGTCCTTGTCTTTTCTCATTAAGCAACATCTTCAATCCCTTTTCCATACGACTTGATTCAGATACAGGTCTCAATCCTCCCAGCCTTCCTGCTCTTGAGGGCATTTCAGTAGGGCTTGAACACAGCAGAACAGTGTGTTCACAATCAGCATGATGTCTTAAGCCTGTCTCAACAGCTCTTCAAGAGATGAGTTAAAGCTTCTTTTAAAAGCTATTGTTCATGGCCTGGTAATTAAATGTATTTATGGAGAGCCAATGATGTGTGAAGGATCCTGATGGCATGCCAACAAACTGCCCCTTCTCTGTGGCAGCTGTGGGGTGTGAGAAAGAGATATGTAACTGCGTGTACACATTCCTGGTGGCAGCACAACTTTGGTCTGACTCTTCTATCATTCTAAGCAGCTGTAACTTGGATTGTGATGGAACCAGGAAGGTAAGTGAGGACAGTCATTCTGGAGGATGCCTTGAGGTTTCCATGCTACATTATTCCTCTTACAGATGTTTCCACAGGGTCAGGTTGCTTGCATCTCTGTCTTGCTCAAGTAATCCTTTCTTCACATAGCCAGTCAAGTGGCCTGCATAGTTGATCTCAGAAATGTTCTTATTCTAAGATAGAGGATCTGCTCTATGGTGATATTCTTTAAAGAATAGTTTTCAAAATCTATAATTACAAAAAATGTAGCAACAAAGCAGAAAATTCAAGAACAAATTTGTTTATGCATATTTATATGCAACAAAGCAATTAGTTCTTTATTACCTAAGCTCTTCTGATGCTTCATCGAACCAGACCCAGCCACTATTTGTCTCTCATGAGTTTGTAGTTTTTATTAGTTGCCCAAGATGAGTTCAGAGCATCAGTACGAGCAGCGGGTGTCAAGGTTGAGTTGTGGATTCCTGATAGCCTTGTCTGTGGAAGTGAGCTTTCCTCCATCTGGAGGCTCAGTTTCCATGGGGATATGCACTGGGTATACCTGAGGTCTTCTCATTGAGGGGCTTGGTGAAGTGCAGGGTAAATTTACAGAGAGGATATGTTAAATTCCTTGAATGAGGAAAACAACGGATCACTGAGCACTCAGAATTGGCCTGTTCTTCACTGGATTTGATGATTTCCTACTGAGAATGATGGATGAAAAAGGGAAGGCAGAAGAGCCCAGATTACCATTTTCATAGAAATTTCTGGAATAAGGGAGGAAAGTTTCGTTTTCAAGTCAGGGCTGAAGTGACTGACAAGAATTGGTGAGGCCCCGAGGAAAGCCACAGATGGATTCATTGCACTCTCCAACCCTTGCAGTTTTGGCTCTCGGGCACAAAAGCAGAACTCATTGGTGAGTTCCAATGATCTGCTCCAACACTGAATAGCTGGAAATGAATCAAAAGTTGGCAAGAACTGTAGTGAGTGGGCTTGCCTCTGGCTCACAAGCCTAATACAATACACAGTTTCTGAATACATACCAACTGGCATCATCAAGACTGTGACTTGTCACCATGAGCCAGGCTTTGTGGAAGATTATTCTATTGCCAATCTGATATGCTATATATATTAGAGTAATTATCAGGACATTCAAAGAAAGGACCTGTTAACAGAAGATGGGTTGTTTTTATATTACAGATGAATAAGAATTACATAAAGCAAGGCCAGTTTCTTTTTGAAGTTCTAGCAGCATTCAATGCCAGTGTTCCTCCTTTATGCTTTGGCTCTTTCCAGAAGCACTAAAGGGAATTGTGTGCTTGTAATACATACCACTTATGCATAATTCCTTTTGAAAATCTGTCTTTCTGATTCTCAGCTTTCAGAGAGTTGGCCAGCCCTTCCAATGCCCCCTGCCGTTCAAAATGTAGTTTATAATTTTCCTTAGCCCCCCATTCTCCTGCTGCTGCAATGTGTTGAGTGTGATGGAACAAAAATATGGCAAAGAAATATACTTGAAACACACAAAGAAAATCAAGACTTTTCCAGGTTCAAGGAGGCTGATACACCTTTTGGATCTCAGATGATTGGCTAAGGATTGCATTCTCAGTTGTGTTTCTATTTAATAATTGGCTTTTCTCTCCATCTTAGACCATTTTTTTCCCTCAAGTCAAACTTTTCTTAATTATCCTTTTCAATGCACTTTACAGAAACAAAAAGTGGGAAGAAGCAATTACAATGAAAAGCATTGTAATTTTATCTAATATTTGAAAGCAATGATGCTGCTCCAGGTTAAGACTATAATCAGACATAATTAGTTAAGACACGCATAGCTTGGAAATATTATGGGGTCGGTTCAGACCACTGCGATAAAGTGAATATTGCAGTAAAGAAAGTCATGCAAATTTTCTGGTTTTCCAGTCAGTGTCTATGAAAATTATGTTTGCACTCTACTGTAGTCTAAGTGTGCAAGAGCATTACTTCTAAAAGAAAAGTACATACCTTGATTTAAAAATACTTTATTGCTGAAAAATGCTAACAATCATCTGAGTCTTCAGCAAGTTGTAATCTTTTTGCTGGTAGAGGGTTTTTCCTCGTTGTTGATGGCCTTGCTGTGGATTAGGCTTTGGCTTAAGGGGTCTCTTGTGGCTGGTTTGAGCTTCTATCCAGACCACTAAAACTTTCTTTATATCAGCAATAAGGCTGTTTTGCTTTCTTATCGTTTGTGCGTTCACTGGGGTAGCACTTTTCACTTCCATCACGAACTTTTCTCTTGCATTCACAACTTGACTAATCCTTTGGTGCAAGAGGCCTAGCTTTCCACCTGTCTTGACTTTTGCCATGCCTTCCTCACTAAGCTTAATAATTTCTAGCTCTTGATTTTAAGTAAGAGATGTGTAACTCTTCCTTTCACTTAAACACCTAGAGGCCATTGTAGGGTTACTAATTGGTCTAATTTCAGTATTGTTGTGTCTCAGGAAATAGGGAGGCCCGAGGAGAGGGAGAGCAATGGAGGAACAGCTGGTCAGTGGAGCAGTCAGACCACACACAACATTTATCAATTAAGTTAGCTGTCTCGTATTGGTGCCTCAAAACAATGACAACAGTAACATCAAAGATTACTAATCACAGCCGGGCACGGTGGGTCATGCCTGTAATCCCAGCACTTTGGAAGGCTGAGATGGGTGGATCACTTGAGGTCAGGAGTTCCAGACCAGTATTGCCAACACAGTGAAACCACATCTCTACTAAAAATACAAAAATTAGCTGGGCGTGGCAGCAGGCACCCGGAATCCCAGCTACTCAGGAGGCTGAGGCAGGAGAATCGCTGGAACCCGAGAGGTGGAGGTTGCAGTGAGCAGAGATCATGCCACTGCACTCCAAGCTGGGTGACAGAGCGAGACTCTGTCTCAAAAAAAAAAAAAAAAAATCAGTAATCACAGATTCACAGATCACCATAACAAATTGAAATATTTCAAGAATTACCAAAATGTTTTACAGAGATACAAAGTGAGCACACTGTGTCAGAAAAATGGTGCTGAGAGGCTTGCTCAATGCAGGTGTTCCCAAAGCCTTCAATTTGTAGGAAATGCAATATCTGCAAAGTACGATAAAGTGACTCTCAATAAGATGAGGTATGCCTGTATAGTTCTCATTTTCCTTCTTTAAACTCAGCTGATCTTGTTTTGCTAGGCATATCAATCTATGGAAACACAATCACCTTACTCTTTTAAATTCATATTTTCTTTTTTTCACTTATTAAATCCAAGAAAGAGAAACCCAGGGAGTTGGTAATCTCAGGAATTTAACACAGTGTTGGTGTAATAGGAGAGCCTAGAGAGAAAGCGATAAAGACAGAGAAGGAGCAATAGCTGATTCAAAATTCTGCCATGATGCTTGGTTTCAGCCCCACCACCTTGAAATGTTCATCAAGCATCTATTTTCATGCTTGTGCCTAACAACAGCTCACAGCACCAGAGCTACAGGTTCAGATAACAACAAAGGTGATGTGGCAGCTGGCTTACTCTGAGAATGAGAACATAACACGCCCCCAAAGTAATAAAATTTCTTATTAAAAAGGAAGATATCTTTAAACAACCCTTCATGTTCCCCCTGAGACTGACAGGCAATTTCCACTGTTTATTTTTATTTAGCTCTGATGAATGCCTCTATTTCATTCAGCCTCATAATAATCTGGTGGTGCACGCCGCTGCTGGCTCCAAGTGAAAGTGTAAGTGGAGGGCGTCATTAGAGGCATTCCATCGTATTCTTGGTGAAATTAGATTCTTTGGAAACGAAATCAAGCCTTAGTTTCATGGAGGGGAAGCTGGACAAGAGAAGAGTAATGTGCAATTGGTTGAATTATCCCTTGCTTTCAAGGCATTAGACAAGGTCAGAAAACCAAAGTTTAAATTATATTTTCACTCATGTGTGCACCCTGTCCATAATAACTAGTTAATGAGCGTATTGATATTTATGCCATGTCTGTTTCCTTTTAGGGATCACATTTTCATTAAATTGTGCAATTGTGGGCATACAAATACAGTGCTACTTAGTGAATTGCTTTATTCCCTCGAACTACAAGTAGATTTTAAGTACAGAATAGCAAATGGTAAATGGGCCCAAAGAAAAAAAAATTATTTCTGTCTATTTTGTCCTCCCTTCTGATTCGAGTATGTTTAGTGGAGTTTCCTAAAGCAGTGGTTCTCTACCTCTCTCCTCCTTTAGGGCACATATGCAGGAGTCTAGTCCATGTGTGTGATGCCCTGCTGTCATGCCAGCACTGAAACTGTTCATAATGGAACACAGGAATCTTGCTCGTCCTCCCTCAAAATCCTCCTGTGACTTCCTTTCCTCAGTGAGAATAAAACCAAAAGTTTTAACCTGCCTGCTTATCTTCCACCTTCATTACATTCTAGATGCCTTCTCTGGCCTTCTGCTGAAAGCATGTTGGCCTTCTTGCTTCTCTGGGGTGTCAAGCATGTTCCCACCTCTCGGCTCTTCTATTTGCATTCCTCCTTACCTGGAAACCTCTTTTCCTCTCTTTTCAGATGGCTTGTTTTCTTACTATATCAGGTCTCTGCTGAAATGTCATCTCCCTGGAGAACTCTCCCAAATGATTCCTTTTAAAATGGTTCATCAACCCCAAGTCATTCTTTACCTCTCACCCGATTTATTTCTACAAGTCAGTTACTTTCATGTGAAATTGACACATATGTGTGTGTCTATGTGTGAATATATATGTGTGTGTGTATAATTTCAATTATTATTTTTAAAATTTTCACAATATAAAATAAACTGTATGGGGATTTGCCTATCTTATTCTCTACTGTAACCTCACCAGGCACATAGCAGGGTTCTTCATGCATTTGGGAAATCATGAATGAATAAGAAAAGGACAGGCATGGTGCGGTGATGAGAATGTTCTAATTATGCTGATTAGATTACCAGCCAAACACCTCTAACTCTGCCCTACACTCTCTTATTCGAGAAAGCATATAAGAACATACATGAATGGCAGTAATAGCATAAGAATATCCTTGAATCCTTTGCCATTTGCTCTTTTTTAAAAAACCTTGACCTCAAACTTTAGTTTTTGAATTTCACCGGTAATGATTTACTTCCAATAGCGATAACTACACGTTCTAACATCTGTCTCAAAGACTCCACGTTGAGAATGCAATTGTGCCCAGATCAGGGTTACAAACTTGTATTCTCTTCCTTTGTGAACACTTTAATTATCTTTGGATTCTTAGTAGATAAAATAACCAGCATCAAGCGTCCAGCACTAGCTCATTGTGAAGCCACTAGGAAATACACAGATGAGTGAACATGCTATTCTTATTCCAAAACAAGCCGGCCAGGCTGGGTCAGCTCAGAAAAGATGTTGTCAGTCAGTCCCCTTGTGTCTCATTAAAAGGTCTGCTTAGATCAGTGTGCTAAATTTTCCAAAGGCAAGAAACCTGGGGCAATATTTCAGTTGATGCATTTGACATCTCCTTTAAACATTTCATTCTTTGCAACCGAGTACACAAACATAATGAATAGGGTTTTTTAATGCTAAGAGAAAAAATTGTATATAGGAAGATAAGATATTCTGGGTACAGGAGACGTCACAGCCTTTTCTGTGCATTAGCGTTGGTTCAGTGAGTACAGTACTGCGGTCATCTGCGACAACCTTGGGTATAGGATTCTCTAGGCCGCTCTCTCAGAGCATGCAATACTCCTCTTTTCACATGCCTGGCACACGCATGTAAATGTTTGCAATATTCAAGGAGGTGCTGCCAAGATTTGGTGACAACAGATATCACGGAATTGCTGATCTCACACACCTGAAGCATTATTAAATATTGACTTAACAATAATTTGGACCGAGGTGTTAGTAAACCCTTGAAAGCAAAGCCCCCAAGAATTAAATCTTGCCATAAGAGGGAGCATTTGGCACTTTACTCAACTAGGTGTTGCTCAGTCGTATTTTTGCACCATCAAAACCTAAGTTAAATTACCACCTAATTAGATGAGTCCTCTTAGGAGCACAAGGGAAAGCAGAGATTGAGAAATCTCCGGGAAAATCCAGTCATTATCACAGAGAGTGGCAATGCACTTGTTGTGTGTTTTGTTGAGAAACCAGGTTTCACACTAATTTTTGTATCAATATAGAACATTAAATTTCTAAATTTAGTATTGCTAAGCATTACGGACATTAAGATAAACATGAGTGTGCAGCATTAAAACATACAAAATGTGTCTGAAGCCACTGTGTCTAAAGAATGTGACATTCAATACAGTTTACATATTAATATATCTTATTATACCAAGGTAGTAATTCCTTCGTGGAGCACAAATGCATATGATTTCTATGCCAGGTTTTTCCTCTGGGTGTTTGATTTGATCTCCTCACATAATACTGTAATTTGCAAACCAGATTCATGATCATCTCAATTCCGGCTGAAGAAACTGAGATCTATAGAAGTGAAGTGGCTTGTCCATCTGCTCCTTACTAAACACTGAGGCCACAGGTTAGACCCAAGAAATGTTCTTTTTTTTTTTTTTGAGATAGAGTTTTACTCTTGTTGCCTAGGCTGGAGTGCAGTGGCATGATCTTGGCTCACTGCAACCTTTGCCTCCTGGGTTCAAGCTTTTCTCCTGCCTCGGCTCCTGAGTAGCTGGGATTACACGTGTGTGCCACCACACCTAGCTAATTTTTGTATTTTATTTATTTATTTATTATTATTATTTTTTTAAAAGAAGTGTGGTTTCACCATATTGCCCAGGCTGGTCTCAAACTCCTGACCTCAGATGATCCGCCCACCTTGGCCTCCCAAAGTGCTGGGATTACAGCTGTGAGTCACCGTGCCCGGGCCCCAAGAAACATTCTATTTCCCCTTTTGCTTGCAGCAGTTTGTGGTCCCTTTGTGATAAGGGAGAGATAGGCAGATGCATTCCACATTTCTTCCTGTTTACTCAATACATTTCTTATGTAACTTAGATGTTCCTCTTGGTCTGATTTGTGATTTTCGGTGCTTGGTGAGCACGCATGTGGAGGAGAGATATCCTACTGGGTTCCCACGAGGCAGGAGTGCACAGAGGCAACTGCACCATTTACAGCCTAATTGGCAGCATGGTAGATCACAGGATGCCCAGAGTTCACTAGGAGGAGATAAAGATGTCAGAGAGGACCCCTGAAGAGATATATCAAATGCTTCTCCCTTCTGCCTCTCTTGATAACGATTCCGACTGTGTATTGCAGGTTTGGGGTTGTTATGGTGACAGGATGGGAATAACTTGGGAGGAAAAGAGAGAAAATAAGTTGCACAGACACTCATCTTTAAATTCTTTGGATGTGAGACAGGTTTGAAATAGTGGTAAACCTGGAGGATGTACAGGTAGGCATTAGGGTGTAGGGTAAGTGTGGGCATTTTGAAGATTTCAATTTTTTTTTTTTTATAAAGGCAAGGATGCATAGATCCTAAGAGTGTAAGTTCTGACACCAGAAAGTCTCGTTTCAAAGCTAGCTTCCATCACTTACCCACTTGTGCAATCTTGACCTGGTCACTTTACCTCTCTGGATCTGTAAAATGGGGATAATCATCACATCCATTTTATAAGCTTGTTTTGTGTATTAAATGAGTTGATGCATGGAAATAATGCCTTGTTCCCAATAAGTGGCCAATGCATTTTGGCTGTCCACTCTTCCTACTTATCTACTCTTAAGTGCTATGTAATAATAAAGTCAATGTATTTTGGCGTCTCCACTTTTACGTACTATTATAGAAAGAGTACATAGGATTATTTTGTGTTTCCACTGGAGGTAGTGCAATGTCTGAGACTCATGGAAGCTCTGGAGATGTATCCAGTCCTTTCCTAACTGCATGACTTTAGGCAAGTCACCCAACTTCTCCAAGTTTCAACTTTCTCATGTGTATATTAGAGATATTTGTAGTGGATATCTCATAAAGTATTGTTCAAATAAGGGGATAAGCTGCCTGTAAAGTGCTTAGCACAGTGTCTGTCATGTTGTAAGTACTCAGTTGCTGTGAGCTGTTTTGATTATTCAAGGAAATTATGACTAGGGAGGTGACAGTGTACTGGGAGTGAGGTGAATTAGTCTAATAACATTATTTTCTATTCTGCCTGCAACATCATTTTTCTTCTAGAATAGGATTTCCCACTGACTAAAGAAAGATAATATATGAATTTTTCCTTTCTCCACTCTAAAATACTATTATAGAAAGAGTACAAATAAAAAGAATGCATTTATAAAAAGAATGTCTTTATCACTCTGTCATAAGTAATTCTGAATTATGATGATGATTATTGCTATGAGCACAATTAAAAATACTCAACAACTATCACCGATCAGTAGATAGTGAAAATTACACCGTATGCAAAAATAAACTCAGAATAGATTAATGACTTAAATATAAGACCTGAAATTATAAAACTACTAGAAGAAAACAGAGGAAACAATCCAGGACACTAAAAAATACTATGGTTAAGATTGCAAAAGCAATGACAACAAAAACAAAAGTAGACAAATGAGACCATATTTAACCAAAAAACTGCGCAGTAAAGGAAACAATCAACAGAGTGAAGAGACAACCTATTGCTTGGGAAAGAATACTTGCCAACTATTCATCTGACAAGGGACTGTATCCAGAATACACAAGGAAAATGACTCAACACCAAAAAAGCCCAAAATAATCCCATTAAATTGTGGGCAAAGGACATGAATAGACGTTTCTCAAAAGAAGACAGACAAATGGCCAACAGGTATATGAAAAATATAATCAACATCATGAATTATTAGGAAAATGCTAATAAAAACCACAATGAGATATCATCTTATTGCAGTTAGAATGGCTATCATCAAAAAGACAAAAAAATAACAAATACTGATGAGGATGAAGAGAAAAGAGAACTTTTATATACTGTTGGTGGGAATGCAAATTCACATAGCCATTATGGAAAACGGTATAGTGATTTCTCAACAAATTAAAAATAAAAATACCACACAATCCGTCAGTCTCACTACTGGGTATTTATCCAAAGGAAAGGAAATCAGCATATCGTCGCACTTCCTTGTTTATGGCAGCACTATTCACAATAACCAAGATATGGAATCAATCCTCAGTGTCCAACAACAGATTAATGGATGAATAAAATGTGATATATATTCACAACGTAATACTATTCAGCCATAAGTAAAGAAAGAAATCTTGTTATTTGCAGCAACATGGATAGAATCAGAGGTCATTACGTTAAGTAAAATAAGCCAGGCACAGGAAGTCAAACATTGCATGCTCTCAATCATATGTGGAAGTTAAGGAAGTTGATCTCATAGACATAGAGAGTAGGATGAGAGTTACCAGAAACTGGGAAGGGAAGTGTGGAATGAAGAGAGGTTGATTAATGGGTACAAACATAGAGTTAAATAGAAGGAGTAAGTTCTAGTGTTTGATAGCAAGAGTAGGGTGACTATAGTTAACAACAACGTACTGTATTTTTCAAAATAGTTAGAAAATATGAAATGTTACCAACACAAAGAAACTATAAAGTTTGATGCGATATTCTAAATATGCTGATTTGATCATTATGTATTGTATGCATGTTTCAAAATATCACATGTACCCCACCAAATATGCACACTTATTATGTATCAATAAAAAAATGATAATCTGGACACAACTTTTGCCAGAGTAAAGAAATACTCAAAGAAGAATGGGGACACATTGGAAGG
Organism: Theropithecus gelada; assembly: GCF_003255815.1. Lineage (NCBI taxonomy): Eukaryota > Metazoa > Chordata > Mammalia > Primates > Cercopithecidae > Theropithecus > Theropithecus gelada. The sequence goes on along the minus strand of NC_037670.1, from coordinate 33,117,307 downwards.
GGACAGGAGCCAACTTAAAGAAACTCCGTCTGGTCAAATTTGGTACAATTTGTTCATCAAAAAGAGTAATAACTGTATTATAACATGTTGCATGAATAAAAGTTCATGAGTACATAAAACTACTCATAAAAGAAAAAATAATTATAGAGTGAAAAATTATAGATATTGAAATTGATTAAAGTACAGCATCTTTTAAATCCCAATTACTACCAAAAGTGAAAACAAATTAAAATTTTATGACTTCATGATCATTACTTAATAATAGTACATTATTAGTATGTATAATGGATTATTCTTCCTAACCATTCACTGCCTTGCAAGAGGCAGAACATACTTGACTGTTTCAATAACGCTGGGCTTGGCCATGTGACTGTTTGATCAATGGCAGGTAGTGACAATACACTGGTTCTGAGAAGACACATGAGTCATCTTGGTGTTGTCCCTTTCTCGAGCTGCTGTCTTCCTCTGTGCCAGCAGCACACCCTAGAGAATAGTTACACATTCATAGGGGTCCTATGGAAACCAACTGGACCAAGCGAAACCTGGCAAAATCACAGCAGACCTGCAGCCACCATGAAATGTGAACAATAAATTAATGTTTGCTTTTGCAAACCCCTGGTACTTAAGGGTTGTTTGTTGCTGCAGCAAAAGTTGAATCATAAATATGGAGTCATTTATACAGTACCTGCTATGTGCCCAATATGAGAAAATATGCTTAATGCATACCCAACCCAATATTTGGTTGGCTACGCATTAAACATATTCCCTCATTTTGTCCTCTCTCTATTCCTATGGGTTAGGCACTATTATTCCTATTTGGCAGATGAGTGACAGAGTAAAAAATATTGAATAATTTGCTACATAACTTATCAGGGATCAGTTTGGTATTCAACTCAGGACCATTTAACTCGAAAGTCTGGAGTCTTAGACAACATGGTGTACTGCATTCTAAGGACGGAAATTTAGAGAAAACCCTATATTGACTTTAAAGGTGAAATATGGGTGAATCCTGGCCATTTTATATATTTCAACCATGTAAAACAATGCACATGATATTTTCTGGCCAGATGCAAAATAAATAATAAATGTTGAGAGACAATAAAAAATTTCTGGCAGCAAGCCTTTTGCGAAATGAAATTTACTTAGGTAGGTGACTCAGACATATCAAAAATCACACTGAGTCAATCCCAAATGATGTATATCCTCATGATGGAAAGGAGCCAGATTTTTAGTCTAACTCTTCTAGATTCTTAGCCCTGTCTCCATGGCCCTTTCTATATAAATCCTGGTCTTAAGAAAGGCTCCTGGGCCTCCTTGACTTTCTCTTCCTATCCCAGCTTTGAGGGTTTCTCTCCATTTGAGAAATGAATAATTCAGAATTAGAAACCCTACATGAGTCCCACCACTCCCCAGCCTCCCAGCTTGGTCATATCCTCATTATGGGAAAAGCCATTCCAAAAGGCAAACAGCTTTTCATAATTGTTATTTAATGGATATTGCCTGCTCCTGGGATTTCTTTCTCAGTATCTATTTGTAATTCAAAGGTCAGCATAATACCACTGGCATACACAAGGATTCGGAGAGATTTGTTCCTCCTGATTGAAATTCAGATACAGAATCCACAGTGACACAGTAGATTCATTTAGGAGTCTCTTCTGTGGTGTAGGTCACCGTTAGGATGAATCTGACCTCATCTTAATTCTGTGTCTTCACCATCACTAAGAAAACTGACCTGTGAATGTGGAATATGGCCAGGAGCATTTGTTCACTAGCCTGGCATAGCAGGGATGTCAGCAAGTGGAAAAGCTAGGTCTACTGTGGTCATTATCCCTCTCCTTAACTGGCCCTAATATCACCTAAATGGGTTTCTCCTAAAGGTAATTTAAGCAGAAAAAGGTAGCCCCAGAGAGTAATTTAGGCCTCATGTATGTACATATTTGCAGGATTTATATGGCAAGCTACGCTTAAATTATTAATGGCAGTCTTATTTCAGGATATTATTTATTGAAATATTATTCAACAAGAAAGCTATTTTCCAAGTAGGCATGGATGATGATTATTTATTAGTTTAAAATGCATCCCTTCTTCCCATCTCACCAAACACCACTTTCATTTCAAATAAGCTTGAAGCTCTCACACACTGCAGTTTATGCATAAAGGCTGGCTGCTTAGAAGCACTCATGGCTTGTGATACAAGGGAGTAAATTCCTACCATAAAGCTCACAGTATTTATGATAGATGCTTGTTTACTTCAAAAACAGAGCCAAATTAAAAATCAGAAAGGACAAATTCTAGGGCTACCAGCATGGTTTCTATGTTGTGTGCATGTGTGTGTGTGTATGTGTGTGTGTGTGTGTGTGTGTGTGAGAGAGAGAGAGAGAGAGAGACTTTTGATTTTCTTCTTTCTATTTTTATTTTATAGCATGATATTTCAAGTTCACTGTTGAGGTTATTTCCAATCAAATTGCATTCAACCCAGGAACAATGTATAGGTTGTCAGCATGGATGCCAGTGGGTTACGGGCCACACATCCTCTAGGTTTAAATGGAGGGTATGAAACTAACTTCTATAAGGTCTTCATAATTCCTCCTCCCCCAAAGAAAATCTAACAGCAATTTCGAGGATAGAGGTTTGAAAGGAGCAGTCAAGAGTATTTGAAATAAAAGCTAAGAGAAGAATTCAGATTTTCGAATAGAGCAAGCAAGGTCAAGGGATCAAGTTTCCGTAAGAGACCCTGACCCAGATGACAGGGACCGCCTGCCACATTCTCCCACCCCCACTGCACTTTCACCCCATCAAGCCCTCAAACTGGATTGCTGATCTTTGTTCAAATAGTAGCTTACACACCGAAACTAAAATGAGTCTGAAGCAGAGGCGAGGCGTTCTGTTTTTTAACATTAAATATGAAGACTTTGAAAGATGTGACCAAAGAAAGCTGTCTTTTCCTGGAGCTTTTGAAAGAAAATTAACAGCAACTGTAACTGCCATACCGAGTGCTTGCCATGTGACACGTAGATCATTGGCTATGTAGGAATCAATCAGTTGCACACATATGTGGGTTCCCATGAGACACAACATTTATTATCCAGTTAATCCTTGAAAAAGTGGCTGATCTCACTGTTTCCATTTTTTCTTCCTGTTCTCACTTCCAAACCAATTAGATTTTCACCCTCATCATTCCCCTATTACCGCTTTTATCAAGATCACCAGGGGCACCTGTGGTAGTAAATCCAATGGCCATTTCTCAGTATTTATCTTTCTTGACCTATCAGAAGCATTTGATGTACTATTCTTTTCAATGATAATGAAGAATGAATGGAAACCTGAGAAGTTTCCTGAGAAATTCTAACTAGAATGCTCTTTCTGATGAAAATTGTAAAGTTATGCTGGCAAAAATAGATAGCAGAATGAGGAGGGAAAAAAAGTACATGACCAGAAATCATGGGCATGAGATGTGTGGCTGATTAAGGCTTCAGGAAAATCACTGCAAGAGAGTGATGAGCAATGCTGTTACATTACTTTATCCCATTTTCTTCCAGGAAAATTTCAGACTCTATGAGACTACAGTTCTCCCTCTAGTGCTAATTAAATTAAAGCCATCCTCATTTTTGAAAAGGGGAGACTAATAATAGGTATGATTATTAAAGTTTATTATGTGCTAGGTACTGATTTAAGTGACATATATATGTTAATTGATTTATTCCTAGGCAATCAGGATTTGTATCCTAATTTTACAGATGGCAAACTGAGGCACAAGGAGGTCAAAAACCTTACCCAAGTTTTACCCAACTAGGAAGTAAATGTGCCAGGATTTGGATACTGGGAGACTAATAACCATAATTCCTAAGCCCACGGTGTTTGTAAACACCAACATATCTGCTCACTTGAAAGTCCTGAGCAATATCCTATAAAGTTAGGACCCACAAAAATGTTAGGAGCACCAACCCTCCCGAAACACAGTAAAAAACATCCATGTATAACTGTTCATTCCCCTTAAACTTAACTCCTGATAGACTACTATTGACCAGAGGCCTTGCCCATAATATAAATGATTGATTATCACAGATTCCATATATTCTATGTATTAGAGACTGTATTCTTTCAATATAGTAAGATAAAAAATGTTAAGAAAACCATGAGAAAAATACTTTTACAATATTGGAGTATATTTACCTATGCTGTAAGTTTACATTGCCTGTTTATAAGATGAATTGTCTGAAATGGTGGGCAACTGCAGTTGTAGGCCCCAGTCTATGGCACATATCAAGCAATTCAACTTTTTCTTGTAGTGTTGTGATGTTTTTCTGCTTCTTTGGAGCACTTCCAGCATCACCAGTGGCGCTCTGTGTGGGTCTCATACTGTTATTAAAGGGTTACAGTACTGCACTAAACAGGACGAAAAATACGTGCAAACCATGAGAGATCACTTTTTACTGCGGTTCAAAATTTACTGGAGAGAGGAGCTGCTCATGGGGGGATGTTAGTGTCACACCATGTTTTCAGCAGATATTCCCAACACTTAAGTTCCCCGCCATAGGAAGGAGGTGGCTACAAAATTATTACTGCAGTATAGTATGTATAAGAGTTATGATTTAATACTGCATCTTTATATTTGTTTACATTTCTCTTTATTGCAAATGGTGCCATATATGGTCTGTAAGTGGTTGTGTAAGTTTTAACTTTTTATAATAGATTTGTATATAGTTTATGGTAGTAAGTGATAAAAGAGACTAGTATCTACATACATTTTATGCACTCATGAGGCACAACTTTTTCTTAATTGTTAAAATACTTGTAGGCTATGCAATTCTTCTTTAGTTTTTCCAAATTCTTACAAATCTCCAAAAATTTACCAATATATTGAAAAAATATATGCACATAAGTGGAACAAACTAGTTCAAACTTGTGTTGTTCAAAGGTCACCTGTAGATGTATTGGGATTCTCTTTTTTGGGGGAGGCAGTTTTTAAAATTTGAGTCTATTTTTAAAACTTCAGCCTACTGATCAAGTGAAGGCATCAGGAAAGTTTTTCTGTAAATGGTTGCATAGTATATATTGTAGAGTCTGTGGGCCATACAGTCACTAATGCAACTATTCCACTCTGCTATAGTGCTAAGGCAACCATAGACAATATGTAAACAAATGGGCATGGTTGCATTTCAATAAAACTTTATTTACAAAAACTGGGGACAGAACCAATTTGGCTTATGGGATGTAGTTTCCTGACCCTTGAATATTGTAGTAGCATGGATGTTGTGTTAAGTAATATTCTGTTTAATGAGAATAGCCCAAAGCTGTTTCATGACTTTAGCAAACAATTCTACTTTGTTCCAATATACCCATGCTTATTTTCTTTTTTGAAAACAAAACACGTAATTTTTTAGATGGACATATGACTGCTCAGAATAGACAGCCCCTTATCCACAACTCCTTGCAACAAGCTGTTTCCATATGACAAGTTCTGGCCAATGAGAAATAAGTAAATGCTACATGCACATCTTCTAGCAGTTATCTATAAAAGAAGATAATCTCCTCTTTCTTGTGGGTTAATATATGGATGGACTGTCTGGAGTTCCAGCGGTTACCTTGGACCATGTCACCTATAGAATAAAACCACATGCAATACAGCAGAGAGATCAAAGAAAACTAAGCTCTTCAACATAGGGCACCAAGACATCCTTGATCTAGACTTCTTTTATATGAAAGAGAAATAAGCCCCTATTTTTATTAGCTTGCTACGATTTGGGTTTTCAATCATACTCAGCCTAATCTAATCTTTCCTGATGCAATGACCAGGTATCAAGTACATAACTAAGTTGCACTTGTTACAAAATACCGGGAAATGGCAGGATGGGAAGGGGCTGGGACCTCAGAAAAGGACATGGAACTTGAAAATGTAAAACCTGGATCTGCCACTTAATGTGTGATCCTGGATAAGTTGCTTCAACATCATTGCCAGTTTCCTCACTAATAAAATAGGGTTTTCCTCGCTAATAAAATAGGGTTTTCCTCGCTAATAAAATAGGGTTAGCTCCAGCTAATTTGCAGGTGTGCTATGAAAGGAAAATGAAACAAAATATGTGAAAGTGACAGACAATTATTTACCCAATATTGGTAGACTATATGTGTATTTAAATATGTATATACATGTGTCTGTAACTACATAATTTTTATAATAGATATAAATATATATGTATGTATATATGCATATAGAAGGACAGAAACAATACTGATGTATTTACATTAGTTACCTTGGCAGGGTAAGAGGGAAGATAGTATGAGGGGGTATTTTTAATTTGACCTTCATATAGCTATGTATTTATTACAATACATTTATTTACAAATCAAAATAACAAATGTAAATAAGCTATATATTCTTACATATAATATATAATATATAATGTAAATATACATAAATGTAGCTTAGCATAACACCATACAAATTTGAGGCTCATATTTCTTGAAACTGGATATGAAAAACCATAAGAGCCATCAGTTTTGAAGATAATTATTCTTTTGATGATAAGTCGAGGAAAGAACGTAGAAGGAGGAAAATTTTAGAGAACCTGACCAAGGAGTATTCTTACAAATAAGGCTGATCTGAATATATTCCAACCATGCTGTAAGACTCAACAATTTTCTGAAGGTACAAGATATCTTTTAGCTCTCTGTACATTGACCTATGCTGTTTTGTTTTAACCTGTGCTATTTCTTGCTTTAAAATCGTTGGCTCAGCACTTTGGGAGGCCGAGACGGGCGGATCACGAGGTCAGGAGATCGAGACCATCCTGGCTAACACAGTGAAACCCCGTCTCTACTAAAAAATACAAAAAACTAGCCGGGCGAGGTGGCGGGCGCCTGTAGTCCCAGCTACTCGGGAGGCTGAGGCAGGAGAATGGCGTAGACCCGGGAGGCGGAGCTTGCAGTGAGCTGAGATACGGCCACTGCACTCCAGCCTGGGCGACAGAGCGAGACTCCGTTTCCAAAAAAAAAAAAAAAAAAAAATCGTTGGCTCATCTGTTAACTCAAAATTATTTTGCTTTTCAAAGCCTTTTTCAGCTCTCCCAAACAGAATACATTTCTTGTTGAATATATATTTATATATTCTTAGTGGCTCCATCTTACTTTGGAATAAAGTAGTGTTTTTAGTTTAATGGGGATGCTATGGAGGGTCATAAGAAGACAAAGAACAGTGAGTTTACTTTAACAGGATCCCACTGACTGCTCTGTGGAGAACAGATATAATGGGGCAAGGTCAAAAGCATAGAATCAGGGGAACTGCAATTTCTCTGGTGAGGGGTGATGGTGACTTGGGTGATGGTGATGGTGAGATGTGGTTTGATGCTGGATGTATTTTAAAGACAACTGGAAATTAATATATCTAATTATATACTATAAATATATAAATATATCCTCCATACATAATAAACATATTTGTTTTACCATCTCATCATTTATTTATATACTTTTATTCCAAAATAAGATGGGGCCTCTAAGACATTTTCTATTTACCATTCGTTCATTCAGAACATTTTTGTGAGTGCCTCCCACACCTCAGGCACTGTTTCACATTCAGGGGTTATCATAGTATACAAATAGACAAGCATCGTCTTTTCATGAAACTTACATTTCACTAGGGGAGACAAAAATACCAATAAAAAGTTAAACATATAAAAAAAGTCACATGGTGTTAAGGATGAAAAGAAGGATCATTGTATGGGAAGTGGACGAGGAGGTGCTTTTTAGATAGAATATTCAGAAAAGGCATCTCTGGTCAGATGTCACTTGCACAGGGAACTCAGTAAACAAAAGGGTGGGCTTTGTGGGAGAGAAAAAAAACCTTGATGCAGGAGCATGTGGTCAGGCTAAAAGAACTGCAAATAAGTCAAAAAGACTACAGTGAATGTGGCGAGAAGTCATTGCACATGAATTCAGAGGACGAGAATCGAGATGGTTCAGGAACTGCTACGTCATGGTAAGGATTTCGCCTTATTTTTAGTTTAATGGGAATATTATGGCGGGTCATAAGAAGACAAAGAACAACCAGTCTACTTTAACAGGATCCCACTGACTTCCCTGTGGAGAATAGGTATAATGGGGCAAGGTCAAAAACATAGAATCAGGGAGATTGCAATTGCTCTGGTGAGGGATGATGGTGACTTAGGTGATGGTGATGGTGAGATGTGGTCTGATGATGGGTATATGTTAAAGATAACTAGAAATTAATATATCCAATTATAGGAAAACATTTAATATATTATTGTGGGAAGAATGAATTATTTTAATAAATGATTAAAGATTAGAGTCGGAGAGTCTTATCATTTAAAGGATGATTAAAGAATAATTCAGTTCCTAAATGAGGAATCATCAAAGAAGTGAAAAGGATGTTGTGTGTTCCTTGGATTCTTGTTTAAGTTACAATTTCTTTTTTTAGAAAACTCTGAAGTTTATAGTGGCAAGAGCAAAGGCTTTAAAAAGCAGGAGGCAGGGGAAGACTTTATGCTGTATTTCTAAGTTTTAAAACAATAGTGAATTATGATATTGAGAGTGTGACTCAGGTGATATATAAATTAGTAATGATATAAGGAAAGCAAGATTATTTGTACTTAACACAACTGAAAACATAGCTCATATTAACAAGAAACAAACTCATCAAAAAATTTACAGAATCTTTATATCTGTGGTGCTAGAGAGAAAAATATTCTGAGTATTTGTATACTCTTTTAGATGACATAATATATCTTTGAATAGCACATGAACATGTTAATACTATGTAAAATGATGTTTTACTGGCTTTCTGGTTAAAAAGGGTAATGCAGCTAAATTTGATCATGATGGGCTATTTTGCTAGTGGGATTTTTTAGTTTCTGTGAATCATTTTAAGAGATTACATGAAAGAAAAATATGGAAGCTGTACAAATGATCAAAATCTCACATGATTCTTAGAGAAAAGGAGTACTGGTCTAAATAGAAAACTTTCAGAAATATGTTTTCTAAATTACTGCCAAATACTATCCTTTACATAATTTTTAAGTCTGTAATGCACAGGCAGTCAGATTCTGGATCATGATGATTGTTTAGAAACCAGAATTGTTCTGAAAAATCGTATTTGAATACTATTTTAGGGAGTGATCCTCTCTCTCCCCACAAAAATCTGCATTATTTTGTTTAAAAGGAATTTCTGCTTCTTTTAGAATAATGTAACAAATAACTTGGAGCCTCCTCTGTGCCTTCACGAGCACTCTTCTCCGAAGGAAGGTAGTGACATGGGATAGTGAGACTGAGAAAAGTGTGATGCACAGAGCCTGGGCTTTCTTCCTGCCCTCTGCACACACTTTTCTCTCTTCATCATAACAAAATTCCTAGGTGACGATCTGTATATTGGTCATTAATATGGGGAAGTTTGAGTAGTAAGAAGTCCATTTGATCATGTTTCCAAGCCATGGCCTCTACTCAAACACCACTACTGTTAATCTCCATCTATTTGATACCTGAGACTATCTCTCAGTTGGCTCAGATCTGCAGGTGGATATGAAGGTTAGTTTTACGTGTCAACTGGGCTGGGCCTCAGTGCCCAGATATGTGGTCAAACAATATACTGATGTTTCCATGAGGGTGTTTTTGGATAAGGTTGACATTTAAATCCATGGCTTGAGTAAAGCAGATTTTTCTCTATAAAGTGGATGAGCCTCTTGCAATCTGTTGAAGGCCTGAATAGAAAAAAGACTGACCCCTTCTGAGGAAAAAGGAATTCTGCAGCAGATGGTCTTCAGATTTAAAAGGAAACAGTGACTCTTCCCTCTGTCTCTAACTTGACAGGCCACCCTGCAGATTTTGAACTTGCCAGCCCCCATGATTGATGAGCCAATTTTATGTAGCGTGTGTGTGTGTGTGAATACATATGTATGTGTATGTATAGTATGAATGTATATAAATATATACACATATATGAATTCACATACACATATGTTTATGGAGAGAGAGAGAAATTTATTGATTCTGATTCTCTGGAGAACCCTAACACAGGGTTATTCAGGAATAGAGGGACTTAAATTAATTATTCTTCCAGTCAGAGTAGACGATATTTTCAGAGTATCAATAGAAGAATCACTTGCTTGTATTATAAACCTAAGCAACAAAACTAAAGTCTTCTACATGGTACCAACATGTTTGAGATCAAAGATATTCTCATGGAACCACATGCCTTTATTTCAAAAACACATGAAGTAGTCTTTGCTCAAAATCATGTTATTGTGCTGAAGTGATTCAGCTAGATCATGAGGCTAAAAAATCACCCATTTTGATAAACTTTTCGATTTGTTCAAACTCATCTTTAATTTAAAAATTAATTATATTTAGGGCTGCTTAACTGGTTAATCATTATCAGAAAAGCCTAACTTAATAAACAAATCTGGTGAGAATCAAGTTGAAGAGATATACATTATTATTTTAATTCTGAAAATACCACACATTTTAAAGCAGGTTGTACTTTGGACTCAAGCTGCAGATAAAATTTATTCTTGCAATTTTAAGTAATATTAAAACCTAACAGAAGAAGACATTAAAGGATAATGAGTTTTATGAATTCAAATATATTTCATAATGTTTTAAAATGCTCAGGCCATGATCAGTCAACAGCAAGTCATAGTAAGTTGCAAAAGCATGAAAAGTGTTAGGTGCTTGAATGCTTATGAAGCTGTATGGCACTCATAAGCCCAGATTTGACATAATGTTCAGCCACTGCAGCAAGTAAGGTGGACATCTCAGGTTTCCCCAAATACTATTTTGATTAACATCTGTCATAAATGTTGTAAATGACTCAAGAGTTACATTTTAGATCAACGTAAAAAGACTTTTATGGATCTACCAAGTGCTGATTAGTGAAAGGAGGACATATGGGAAAAAATCTAAAAAATGTGTCCAGTAGGAAAAAGGAATGAAGGAAGCGGAAATAGCCCTGATTCCTGTTCAAGTAAACACCCCAAAACTTAATGTCTTTAAACAAACAAACAAAAAACTATTTTATTTGCTCACTATTCCCAATTTGGGCTAGGTTCTGCTGGATGGTTCTTCTGCTGGTCTTGCCAGTGGTTACTTGTGTGGCTTTATTCAGCTGATGGGTCACTTAGGGGCTTGAATTTGCTAGGCCACTGAGTTTTTTTGAGCTCATCTCTTTCTATAATATAGTTAGGTTCTCTCTCTCTCTCTCTTTGTCTGTGTGTGTGTGTGTCTAGTGAGACACAGGGTATCTCTATTAAGGTAATAGAATTTCTCACATGGTGGCTCAGGCTTTCTAGACAACAAAAGCAGAAGCTACCAGATTTTTTCAAAGCTTAGTCCTGGTATTGGCACAGTGCATTTTCTACTTCCTTCTATTGGTCAGGGAGGCTGCCCATATTCAAGAGGAGGGCACTACACAAGGAAGGGCATGATTACCAGGAGGCATGGTTTACTAGAAGTCACTTACATAACAGACTGCTACAAACCCTAAATCATTTATACCTAAAAACCTTAGTAATTGATTTGGGTGTACATAAGCCTATGCTTTAAGTAGATTTAAATGTTGCTAAATTAAATTTAATATTATAAATGAATAGAGAATTTCCTAGGAGACTTGATATTATTTGACACTTTATAAAATTCAGGAATGGTGCAAAGCACTTTATATTATGAATTTTCCTCAGTTCTTTTTATTATTTATTTGTTTGCTTGTTTTTTAGGGACAGGGTCTCACTCTGTCACTCAGGCTAGAGTGCAGTGGCAGGATCTTGGTTTACTGCAGGCTTTACCTCCAGGGCTCAAGCAGTCCTCCCATCTTAGCCTCCCAAGTAGCAGTGACTGTAGCTGCATACCACCACACCCAGCTAATTAAAAAAAAATTTCAGACACAGAGCCTCACTATGTTGCCCAGAACGGTCTCAGAAGCAATCTTCCTGCCTTGGCCTTCCAAAGTGCTGGGATTTCAGGAATGAGGCACCACATCCAGTCTCCTATTTTTGTTAGTTCTTATACCACTTATTGATAGGTGTTCAAATATTAGCCCCATTTACAGATGAGGAATTGATTCAATAATGCTGAAAACTTGTTCAAGGTCACATAACAGAGCCCATATTCAAACCAAACCAGTTTTACTCCAGAGCAAACCTTTTAACTCAGCTCCTCTAACTGCAATAGTCTTAAAAATCTGGTTTCCAAAGTTTCAGGGTTCCACTACCATGAAGTCAACTGATTCTCTTTTCTAAGGGTGATTTGAACTCCTTTCCAATGTAGCTTAATACAAGAAAGATGAGGATCCTGAATTAAACACGGCAGCTGTGTTTACATTTCACAGAAAGTTGTTTCCTAGGTAAAAGGCATGCATTAGTAAATATCTCACCACATGCTGTAGTGACCTCTCTAAGACTCTAATAAGAAAGAGGCCTGTTCATATTCATCACTTTTAAAAGGAACCTGTTTCTGGACCATTATGTGGAAGTATATTCTGCATGTATTACACTCTTCAAATTCTTCTTGAAGCAAGGGGAATGTATCTCAGCTAACTTAGGGCCTGCTCATAACATGAATCATAGTCAAGTGTAATATTTTATGTATCTCTACCAATGGTGATAAGCTCTGTGGAGTCAGAGAATGTGTTATACTCAGTGGATCCTCCAACTTTGAACACCCTATGAGAACCAAGTAAGAGCTCAATGAACATTTGTTGAATTAATGTTTGATGGTGACAAAAATAGCTACATATTTTTCTATCTGTGTTAGCAAGCAGTGCCACTCAGTATCATTTCCCTCATTCTAAATGATCGATTCTGCCACCCGAACAGAAACACAATAAGCTGATGCAGATGAATTTAAGAAGCCTTTGAGGACCTCTCTGCCATGGAATGTTGCCTGATAGAATCCAATGCTGCATGCTGTCAGATATGAATTATTCATTGACACTTCACTCCTACATCATTATACCTTTCATTCTGCTGTGTCTGCACAGATAGGATTGATTCACACATCACACCCAGTAACATTTATAATCAGAAAGACTAGAAACATTTTCACAGAGAAGAAAACATGCAAGAATACACTTAGGATAATCACACTAGTAATTGGTTCTCCAGCTTCCACCTAAGCGAGAGATGTGCTGGAAGAAAAAAAATGTATTGCTTTTTGTCAAAATAGTCATTGTTTAAGCAGTAATTCCCAAATAGAAACACCTACTTTCACACGAGGCCTAGGAAATATGAATCATTTTGTGAAATCTGACACCATATGTTCTAAAATAGGGTACTTTGCTGGCAATGATTGCAAAGCACTGGCTTGGAAAATCTACACAGGATCATTCCAACCGTGGAAATGTATGAATCAAGAACACTGTTCTGAATTAATTATCATTGTGTGTATGTTTGTATGTATATGAGAGTATCTGTGTGTGTGTTTTGTTTGTATTTTTCATGGGAAATAAACTCATGATTAAGCATTAGATACACACCCACCTGCCTCTCCACAAACACACACACACACACACATTCTTACACAAAACAAAGGAGAAGAAATAAAATCAGAACCAATCCTGGATTTAAAGTAAATGTGATAGACCCATTCCACTTCTTCCTTCAATTTCCATTCTGTTTATTCAAATAACTGTTTATTGAGGAACTGCTTTGTGCCATATAGATTGTGAGGTACTGGAAGTAGAGTGATAAGCAGGATAAATAGAGTGCTTGCTCCATGAAGCACAGAGTCTTATAACCACAGCCTGTATTTAACCTAGTATATCTCCTTAAAGTTTATTTTCGTTGTGTCCTAGGAAGTGTTACAATCTTTCACATAATAAGTACAAGGTAAACATACATTTAATGAATAAAAGAAAATTCATAAAATTTACTGCTATAGAAATAATTTCAGTTCATAAATTTCAGATATTACAAGTTTGTAAATACTGATCAGAACATGATTATTTATGCTACTGGCCAATGTGTCTGATGAGCATAGAGATTCCAATAAAGATGAAAATATAAGAATTCAAGGTGATGAAATAGTGCAACAGTGATAAAAACACATTAATAATATTAATTTGAAGCTAAATCACAAACAAAGGTCATCATAATCATTTAGTTGGAGGGGATATTTTAAGACACAAGCAGAAAAGCAATCTTCCACCTTGTCTACACGGACATTTAAAAAATGTCTATGGTGAAAATCTGCTCACTTAAGGTGTGTACTGTAGCATTATATCACTACCATTTATTACAAAAGATAAAAATATTGGATACTGAAGCAGTTTCAGTAGATTTTACTGAAACACATAGTAGAGCTAGAGACAAATGTTTTGTGCCCAACCTATACACATAAGGAGTGAGAATAGGCAGAAATGTTTGAGCAGCCCACTTCTTGGTACTGTCTGGTTGGGCTCTTCTTTTCTTCTGCAGCTTTGACTCCCACCATTCCCACCCTTCAGTCCCATTGGCTTCCTACAGTCCCCCAAATGCTCTCTGCTCCCACCCACTAAAGAACTTTTGCAAATGCTAAGCCTTCTGGCAGAAATATTCTATCTACCCCCTGTATTAGTCCATTTTCACATTGCTATAAAGAACTACCTGAGATTGGGTAATTTATAAAGAAAAAATGTTTAATTGACTCATGGTTCAACAGAAAGCATGGCTAGGGAAGCCTCAGGAAATGTTCAATCATGACAGAAGGCAAAGGGGAAGCAGGAACATCTTACATGGCCAGAAGAGAAAGAGGAGAGTGAAAGGGGAGGTGCTACACACTTTTAAACAACCAGATCTCATGAGAACTTTCTTTGATAGGAACATCAAGGGTTTTGAAATCAGCCCCCATGATCAAAACACCACCCACCAGACCCCTCCTCCAACACTGGGGATAACAATTCAACATGAGATTTGGGCAGGGACAAAAAAACATATCATTCTGTCCCCAGCCCCTCCAACATCTCATGTCCTTCTCACACTGCAAAATACAATCATCCCGTCCCAATATTTCCCCAAAGTCTTAACTCATTTCAGCATTACCTCAAAAGTCTACAGTCCAAAATCTCATCTGAGACAAGGTAAGTCCCTTTCACCTATGATCCTGTAAAGTGAAAAGCAAGTTAGTTACTTCCAAGATACAATGGGGGTACAGGCATTGGGTGTACACACACATTCAAATGCAAGAAATCATTCAAAACAAAGGGGCTACAGGCCCCATGAAAGTCCAAAACCCAGCAGGGGAGTGGTTAAATCTTAAAGCTCCAAAATAATTTCCTTTGATTCCATGTCTCACAACCAGGCCACACCAATGCATGGGGTGGGCTCTCACGGCCTTGGCCATCTCCACCCCTATGGATCCACAGGGTACAGCCCCCTCAGCTGCTTTCCTGGATGGCATTGAGTCACTGTGGCTTTTCCAGGTGCATAATGCAAGCTGTCAGTGGATCTACCGTTATGAGATCTGGAGGACAGTGGCCCTCTTTTCATAGCTCCATTAGGTAGTGCCCCAGTGGAGACTCTGTGTAGGGGCTCCAATCCCACATTTTTTCCCTCTACATTGTCCTAGTAGAAGTTCTCCATGAGGGCTTCATTGCTGCAGCAGACTTCTGCCTAGACGTCCAGGCATTTCCATATATCCACTGAAATCTAGGCAGAGACTTTAAACTCTCACCTCTTGCCCTCTGCACACCCACAGGCTTAACATCATATGGAAACCATCAAGTCTTATGGCTTGTACTCTCTGGTGCAGTGACCTGAGATGTATCTGGGGTCCTTTTAGCCATGGCTGGAGCTGGAGCTGCTGGGATGCAGGGAACAGCGTCCTGAGGTTTTAAAAGACAGCAGGGCCCTGGGCCCAGCCTGCTGGGCCTAGTCCTCTGGGCCTCTTCTCTCCTAGTCCTCTGGGCCTGTGACAGGAGGAGATGATTCCTTCAAGGTATTTTTTCCCATTGTCTTGGCCATTAACATTTGACTTCTTTTTACTTCTGCAAATTTCTGTAACTTGCCTGAATTCCTCCCCAGAAAATGGGTTTTTCTTTCCTACCACATGGCTGGGCTACAAGTTTTCCACTTTTATACTCTGCTTCCCTTTAAAATATAAGTTCCAGTTCCAGATCACTTATTTGCTCATAAAGATAAGCATAGGTTGCTAGAAGCAGTCAGGTCACTTCTTGAACATTTTACTGCTTAGAAATTTCTTCTGCCAGTATCCTAAATCATCACTCTCTGGTTCAAAGTTCCATAGATCTCTAGGGCAGGGGCACAATGCCTCCAACCTCTTTGCTAATGCATAAGAAAAGTCATCTTAGGCCGGGCGCGGTGGCTCAAGCCTGTAATCCCAGCACTTTGGGAGACCGAGATGGGCGGATCACGAGGTCAGGAGATCGAGACCATCCTGGCTAACACAGTGAAACCCCGTCTCTACTAAAAATACAAAAAATTAGCCGGGCGTGGTGGCGGCGCCTGTAGTCCCAGCTACTCGGGAGGCTGAGGCAGGAGAATGGCGGGAACCCGGGAGGCGGAGCTTGCAGTGAGCCGAGATCGCGCCACTGCACTCCAGCCTGGGTGACAGAGCGAGACTCCGCCTCAAAAAAAAAAAAAAAAAAAAGAAAAGTGATCTTTGCTTTACTTCCCAATAAGTTCCTCATCTCCATTTAAGACCTTTTCTGCCTAGACTTCATTGATGATATTACTATCAGTATTTTGGTCACAATAATTCAACAAGTCTCTAGGAAGTTCCAAACTTCCCCTCATATTCCTGTTTTCTTTTAAGCCAACCAGAGTTTTCCAACTTCTGCCCATTACCCACTTCTGAAGTCACCTCCACATTTTTGGGTATCTTTATAGGAATGCCCCACTCCCAGTACCAATTTTCTGTGTTAGTCAGATATGTCACTGCTATAAAGAACCACCTGAGACTGGGTGAGTTATAAAGAAAGAAGGTTTAACTGACTCAGTTTTGCATGCTGTAAAGGAAGCATAGCTAGAGAGGCCTCAGGAACCTTACAATTGTGGTAGAAGGTAAAGGGGAAGCAGCTCATGGCTGGACAAGGAGGAAAAGAGATGGAGGGTAGGTGCTACACATTTATAAACAACCAGATCTCATGAGAACTCACTATCATCAGAACAGCAAAGGCGAGGTCTGCTTCCATGATCCAATCACCTCCCACCAGGCCCTTCCTTCAACATGAGATTTGAGCGGGAACACAAATCCAAACCGTATCACCCCCAACCCATATACACGCCACACACACACTCTTCCAACGAGGTGACTCCCAGGCATCCTTCAGATTTCACAGCACACCCCACTACCCTTCAAAACCATTTCTTAACTGCCATGACTATGGAGAATCTCCATGCTTTCACAGCGTCATGAACTTCTCCATGGCATTTATGGCAACCCTGATTTGAACATATACATAACATATACATAAATACAATTTTACATACAAAATTAATTTCAAGTAAAGTGCTTTATATAATTGTATACAAATATATAAGTCTTTTGCATTACAAAGGGTTTACTGCAAACCTATCACATAGTAGATTCTTAATGTAGGTTTATTGAAGAAACAAGTGAATGGATAGAAAGGGAGATACATTAGAGAAATCAGATAGTATTGTTCTAAATTTTGAGGACCAAGTATTTTTGGAGTTTTCGTATTTTTTTAGAACAATGATTTGATCATTTTTACTACCCTGGGTTGCAAATATATTAATTTCTCACAAAATAGAATTAGGAACTTGGAAGGAAATTTATTTTTTCAAAACTATTAAACAGAAGTGGCAATATTCTTATATATAAAAAAAGATATATATTTATGTATTACATATATCTCATATATGTAAAATGGTGGTTATCAAGATAATAGAAGAGATTGTTCTTCTGCACTATAACCCATTACCACTACTAACCATCAATGAAAATATATTGGGGAAACTGATGGATCTGCTTCCTTCACCCCCACTTTGTTCTTCACTCCTTGGTCATTCACGTGTTTACTTGGCCTTCACTTCCTACTTGGCTAAGAGTGATAAAGAGCATGGGCCTGGGGTTCTGGCAGAGCTGGGTTCAAATCATGGCTCTGTTGTCAGTATACTCTACCCCAAAACTTCTTCACCTCTCAGCTTTCTCATATATAACATAGGAATAAAAATTATATATCATAGTTCTTGTGTTTAATAAGTCAACATATGTAAATTGCTTAGGACATTTCTGGCATTAGTATTAATGTTAATTATTAATATCCACCCAATATTAATTATTTTATTCATTCAATATTAATATTGAATATTATTTTATTTATTCAATATTAATTAATATTAATTGATAATTAGTACTTGAGGGATTTTTTTTGTATCATTATTATTCTTACCCTTGTCTTAATTTCTCTTTCTCTGGTCTTTAGAATAGGTTTGGCTCTTCTGATTTTCACACTCAGTCTTTCTGTGGGCATAGGGTTTCTACTACGCTCTTTCTGATCACCAATGCTCCAGGTAGCAAACCACACATGCTGGGGTCCTCTATTTAAGCTTCTTCTGGACCGCACTTAACTCAATATTGTTTTTGTTTCTTGATTTGATTCACTTGCTGTGAATCAAACTCACTCTACTGTGTTTGTATTTTGTGTACTTTTGTAAGCCTCCTACAAACCTTTCTGAAATTTTATGGTGGCTTACCCACCTTACTAGCCTGCAGCACCTAGCAGCAACCCCTGGCATTAATCTGCTCACTTAGTCCTCCTGCTGATGGCTGGATCCCCTGCCTGGGGTAGGTGGGAAAAGTGGGAAATTGCAGAAGTTTTTTGAGAAGGGTGGCCCCGGGAGCACTAGCGCTGGGTTAAAGTCATAACATAACAGGTCTTGTTCCTGTGTCTCTGGTCTTTTCTCTTTGTTTCTCACATGCTTTTATATTGCTCTAAGACTGTTCATCAAATCCACTCATCAAAACCTTGTGGAAAACACACTTGTTTCAAGACTTTGCCAGAGCCTCTGAATCCCACAATCCCATAATGTACGTCCCCAAACAACTGATCATTTGTTGAGGACATTTTAGGGTATTAAAACAGTCAGTGCAGGGAGGAATTTTGGGGCTTCAAACCTCTTGGGATCTTTGAGGCCGTATTTTATATACTATAACTCCTTCTGGTCCAGGTCCCTCAACATAGATAATATACTTTTGCCCTGTTGTTTTCTGAGGAAGCCATACTGCAGAATAATTCGATGTACAATAATGATTATTTCCTCTATTTTTAACTTAACTCATTTTGTCATTGCTTTATAAAAGCTAAGTCCAGAGCTAGCAATTGCTTGGTGACCTTGGTCCAGTCTGGTTGGATAATTCTGGCTTAAAGTAACATGTTCCTCAACAGCAGGTTAGTTTTCCCCAATCACTCAAATATTCATTCCTTTCTGACTTGATGGCAATAGACACACTTTGGTGAAAGAAAGCTGTGGGAGAAGCTGTTCTTTGGAAAGTAATAGCAGGCTGCACTCTTCACCAAGCCTGGCAGGCTGCTGTCCACTGTTCTATTACAAGCACATTCATTTCAGCCGGTCAGTGCACTATCCTTTGTAAAGAGTATAATTTCTTAGACAAAAAGAAAGCAGAAATCAACCAGCAGGAAATTGAACTGAGGCACTGGGAAATTTAAGAGAAAATTGTATTATTTCTTTCTGTTTTAATACAATGGAAAAACCAATCATGAGAAATAACATTCTTTTGGGACCAAGTGGGGAAAGGATAGCTATGTAAAAGTACTAAGTCAGATGATCAGTCTCTAAAAATGCTTATGATACACAGAGACAGACACACATCCCCTGGCTTATTTGCAGATGATAATTTTGGTTATTTTTATGCAGTACAGGTCCTTTTATTTCCTAGCCAATTTGCTCAACTCTGGAAAAAATCCCTATGTACAGTGGAACAATTATTAGGATAATTATAGTAAAATATATACTAAATAAATTTCCTGCTAGGCAGATTAAAAATAAGATCCACTCTGATTTGCCATTGTTGCATGTGAATTATAAGTTTATAAACATAAAAGTTGGATATTTTGATAAGTATATATTTAATAGATAAATAGTGCATACAAATACATGTGTAATGTTGCATATACATATACATATATATATTTACACAGACACTATCATAAGCCCACAAATCTCACATCATGAGAAATCAGACAAATACTATGTTAAACTCTAATGTGACCATACCTTTTATAATGCTAAAAAATGTAATTTTATGGCCAGGCGCGGTGGCTCATGCCTGTAATCCTAGCACTTTGGAAGGCTGAGGCGGGTGGATCACGAGGACAGGAGATCGAGACCATCCTGGCTAACACGGTGAAACTCCGTCTCTACTAAAAATACAAAGAATTAGCCGGGCATGGTGGTGGGCGCCTGTAGTCCCAGGTACTCAGGAAACTGAGGCAGGAGAATGGCGTGAACCCGGGAGGCGGAGCTTGCAGTGAGTGGAGATGGTGCCACTGCACTCCAGCCTGGGCGACAGAGCAAGACTCGATCTCAATAAATAAATAAATAAATAAACGTAATTTTATTTACAGTGTAGAAGTATGAAGCTTAGTTGTCTTCTTTCAAAATTCTCTTTTATTAAAATGAGGGCTGACAGGAAAGAAGAAGCCACCTACATTTTGTCTCTAGGAGCCAAAAAAATTACCCTTTTGATATTGCCCATAGTTTTAGAGATAAAGTTCAACTCTCACCTTAGGCATAAAGTCCTTCATGATCCAGCACCTGCTTTTTCTCTAGCTACTTTGGCACGTGGGAGCCTCCACGGTAAGTACACCCTGATGCAGTCTTCAAAATCTGAAATGCTATTTCATATCCTTTTCACATGCTTTTCTGCATGGGATGTTCTTTCTCTAGTTTTTTGGATAGCTAAGCTATTGTAATTCAAAATTAATCTCTTCTGATTTTCACATCCCTTATATTTTATGGTATCTCTCTCTCCTACAAGGAGAGTTCCTAGAGTTCAAAAACTTCATCTGCAAAGATCTTGTGTTTTCTGACACCATTTTGGCACATAGTGAAGGCTCTACAAGTCTTTGTTGAGTAAAAGAATAAGTGAGTGATTGACAATGAACTTCCTCATTTCTCTTCTGAAAGCCTTTAGCAGCATCTGATGCTTGTTAACATGGATATGTCCAAGGAGGAACAACTTCTGGATATTTATAACTCATTGTGAATACAATAAATACGTGATTATATTGAGTTAGAGTCACAGGAGGCAGGACTATGAGAGCACTGAGAAACGAAAGAATAGGAGGGCTAGGAAACCATCAATGCGGGGAAGTGACATCAAGGAGAGGTCTGGGAAACAAAGACAACTTTCCTATAGAAAACTACTTTTTGCTAGAGTCAGCCAAGCTTATGAGCTCATATTTAAATCTAAATATTTTAGAATATATGAAGAATAAATCAGAAGAAAATACATTTGTTTATAAATATATCAAACATAAAAGCAGACCCACTGTAGTCATAAGATTTAGAATATTAAAAACTTACTGTTTAGTAAACAGTGCTACTGTTCCACATTCGTGGTACTTGGGTAAAAACACCCAATAGTCTTATACAGTGTGGCTTCCAAAGCCCCGAGTGTGGAGAAGCCCCCAGTAGCCTATATTTTGCCCCAAGAAACTTTATATTTCTGGGCAAACTAAAATCCACCTTCCAGTATTCTAAGTAGAAAGGCAAATTTCATAATTTTGGAAAGGGATTAGGTTTGATTATATACTATGATTCTGGAGAGGAAGATGGTTCAAAAAGTTAAAAGTGAAATTTTATCTATATGTTTCTAAATGACTTCAATAAAGGAGAAAAGAGGAAACTTATTAAATTAATAAGCAGGTTTGCAAAAGACTCATCCAAAGAATTTCTGCATTAAAAGCTTATTGGGTCCATAATAGGATAAGAGGAGCCAGCCCTTGATTCAATAGTGAATATAGTATTATAGAAGCCCATAAGAGGAGTGCTGGAAGTCAAAGTTTTAACCAACTGGGGGCTGCAGAAACTGAATTGGACAACTAAGAGGATAGTTTTGTATTTTAAAGTGTGAAGAGCACCAAAGCTCACCAAAGAACTTCAATGGAGACGGATAGCACAGAAAAAGAAAGAAAAAAAAAACAACAACAAAGATTCCTCATTGGCCATTTAGCTTCTATCTTGTTTGTACTGAAAAAAAACTCAAAAGGTGAAACAGTTATTAGTAAGTGGGAACTGAAATCCATGATGGATTAAGAAGTTGGAAGTGACTCCCCTCCCCTACTCACTCTTCTGCTGCTCTCCGGGAGTTCTGGCTCCTAGCTTAACTGGGTTAAACTCCAAGATATTGCCTGCCTGCAAGACTTCAGAAACAGCAGAAGGCTTAAGAGAAATCACAGCAAATAATAGAAGATTGGTGAAGGGCAGATCGCTATTTATTTTTCAGCAAAATAGTGTGAATTTTACAAGCCAAAGCTCTGAGTTTGATACTGATTACAGCAGAAACTCTAAAATTATTAAAGAATGTCCTGTAATGTCTTATAATAAAATAACAATTACAAAGATCTAGCATGGTTTGCCTGAAAAAAGCAAACATGAAAATAAGATTTATCACCTTCCTTGTCACAAGTTACTAACCCCACAGGTCACAGAAATTTATTTGGTGGTATTTAAATTGTATGAAGGAATCTGACATAGCTTTTCACTATTTTGTGGACAAGATGGGAAAAAAAAGAAATTTAGGCAAATTATGAAACAAAGTAAACTACTATACTTGAAGAGTACAAATTGATGAATAAATATCATACTATAGGGAATTTCTTTTTTTTTTCTTTTTTTTTGTTTTGTTTTTGTTTTTGTTTTTGAGACAGAGTCACACACTGTTGCCCAGGCTGGAGTGCAATGGTGCAATCTTGGCTCACCACAGCTTCTGCCTCCTGGGTTCCAGTGATTCTCCTGCCTCAGTCTTCTGAGTAGCTGGGACTACAGGCGTGTGTCTGACTAATTTTTGTATTTTTAGTGGAGACAGGGTTTCACTATGTTGGCCAGGCTGGTCTCGAACTCCTGACCTCAAGTGATCCACCCGCCTCGGCTTCCCAAAGTGTTGGGATTACAGGCGTGAGCCACCAAGCCCTGCCAGGGAATTTCTAGTTGTAGTCTGAGGAAAGGCTTTGTCCATAAAGTTGCTCAAAATATTTGTAAAACTAACAGATAGCATGGGATAAAAGAATTAGAATCTAAAAACTTTGGTAGATTATATTGATAGTCTAGAATTTCAATGATAATTGTGAGATTCTATTCTTGAACTAAAAAATATAAGACAGTCACAAAAGGGAAAAAGTGAGACTTGGTAGCATGTGTATGACTTAGAGATTTGAGTTGATAGTAAATTTAGGCAGAATCACTAGTGAGATGTTATGGGGACAAATGCAAAAATCCTGCTCTAATATGCAGAAAGTGGTGGTCCCATTCAACTTTATTTGTTCAGACCATATCTGGCGTAAGACAATACTTTGTGGGCTTTGCCTTTCTAGAAGAATTTAGGGTAAATTTGTAAGAAAGGCAACAAAGACAGAACTTATTCTGATATCGTATGAGGAACAGTGGATGAAATTGAGAATATTTGGTATGAAGAATACTAATCTCTCTGGTGGTGGAGAAGGTTATGGTTGACCTCAGTAGTATGAACGGTTTGAATGTGGAAGGAAGGTAGCTTATTCTACACAGTTTCAAGGGCTTGATTGAAGACAAATTGGTGGAAACTTAAGACAGATTCTGACATTATCAAGAAGTATTTTAATGATCAGTGATGCTCAAGTATGGACTTGCTTTTCCTTAAAGTTGGGGATGGACTTCCAGATGGTGTGGAGTGGGAATTGAAAAATAGGAATACAATGTTGGACTTCATGAATCAATGTCCTTTTCAAGCCTTGATATTAGATGATTCTGTAATTTGGGGAAAATGTTTTCATCCCTATCTTATTTTTTATTTTAACTCACAGTTTTGAAAAACAAAAAAAATAAGATTGGAATATATGCCTCACCAGCAACACAAACATCATTTTAGGAAAGGGGATCTGAAGTCTCAAAGTGTTCAGGAATATTAAAACTTTTGTTTTGCAGATTCTTCTAAAAATCACCATTTGCCATTTCATATTTCGAGCAATGCATCAGAAGGGACAATTTAAGCTTCATAGTTTATACATAGCATTGTCTTTCATGTATTTTTTTTACACATAATTTTTGAGAATCTTTGAAATCAAGGGGAGGATGAAGCACAACTGTAGCTATTTATCTCACTGGAATCCCTGAAATACCCTTTTTAAGGGGGTGCCCACAGCAGTCTTGAGAAATCAATACCTAACTTATAGAAACAATATTTTCAAAACAGCCTTTCAGAAGGTCGATCAGGTTTGACAAAGGACTAAAAGTGGAGAGGCAATGGTTTCCTGCAAAATAAATTCAGGAATTGTTTTGGCTCATAATATTTTTTTACACTATGTCTGAACACTTAATGACATTTTCTAGTAGTCTCTTGCTGAAATATCGACGTAACTCTCAATGCAGAACAAGAAAGCTTAAGGCTGAATTCAAAAACAATATATTATAGAAAATAGCAACCAAACCCACCTACTTGATAGACACAATTTTACAAGATACACACAACAGCTGGGGGGAAAAAAAAAACATAAACATGGGGCCAAAACATGGAGATTTGGCTTGAAAAATAAATGGAAATTAGACATGGCTTAGCAAGTGGATGATTATAATGGTTGACTGAACTTAACTTTACACTGGATGGTTTGGCATTGTTTAACCATCTAGAAAAAAACATATATAATATTAAGCTTTTCTTATTTTAAAAATTTACTTATACTAGCAAATAAGAAAGCTATATTAAATGCATTTTAATTTTTATGAAATTGTATAGTGTACACACTACCATAAATTAGACAGTGATATTTAACTTGATGATGATGGCTATAATAACTTCCCCACTGTCAATAGAAAATCAATATGCCTTTATTGAATTCAGCAAAAATAAGCTAAGTTAAGCAACTGAATGCTTCTAAATTTGTAAAGTCTGCATCAAAATTGTCTAAGCTTGTCTATGGCTTCTTTCTGTTTGGCAAACACTGCAAATTTAGATCCCATGGCAGAGATTTTTGAACACTTCATAATTATTTTAATCCCATCTGAAGATGCCATACTGCTTCTAATTTGAGAATAATACTTCTGATACATTCTAAGAAGTTAAGTAGTTATTCTTCCAATAGTGCTAATAAGTGTGAGCTTCCCTATTCGCTCTTTTGCCCCATTTTCTTTGAAATTAGAATAATGATTCCATCTATAGCCATGAGCTGATCCACATATAGTGAAGACTCACAAAGGAACATACATCATTGAAAAGTTAAGCCAAAACATGTTATTGAATATATCTGACCTCTGACAAGTCAGGCTTTGCTATGTGCCACTCTCTATGGGAAAATCATGTCATCATTATTGCAAAAGAATGGACAAGGTATATACTGTTTTTTGTTTACAATTTTGACAAATTTCCTATTTCCTTTACAACTGCTTTCTTTCTTTTCCCCTCCCTCTTGGAAGCATTTTCTGGAAACAATGGTTTCTGTTTGCTTGGATCAGTTGCCTCATCCCAAATGCCTACCTTCACGCAGCTACAAAAAAGCAACACTCAAATCTCTATAAATACATTTGACTGTTTCTCAGGTGCAACTCTTCTTTGACTTAATTGTTGACTCTGTCTCATATGATCAAATGTTTATTTTTTTCTGAGTGAATTATTATAGAATATTCTAAACCTCTAGATGATCCCTTTTTCCTATGTGCTTTGCCTCAGCAAACTCACTAGTGTGTTCTGCCAAAAGTACGTAGTGCATTACAAAGCCAATTACAAATAATCTTGATAAATTCACCATTTTGAATCACTCAGGCTATTGTTTGCTTTTAAAAGTGAATATTCAAAAGATTATGTATGTTTTGGTTTGGGTTGATAGTTAGAAAAGACAACCAGAAATGTAATATAGTTCATCTCCCCGTTTCCGTTTATTTTCATAGTGATTTGCAACTATACTGAGAATAGAAAATAAAACATTTGTTGCAAGAGGATGCTTATGTTCGTTCTTAGGAATGTGGAGTGAAATTAGAAATGGAGAAATAAAAGGAAGCAAAGAAAAGATCTCTATACTAGGTGTGGGTCAGCACACTTCAAATTCTGAAAGCTTACTAGAAATTTTCAAAAGTTTTTGTCCTCGTATTTTGGAGTTAATTTAAGATTGTTAACTTCAGAAGAAAAAAAAAATCAGTGTTTGGCACAGCAATATGTTTTTGGTATTTAGATTTTCAAATATCTTTTCTCATATAGGGCAGTCAATTCCAATGGTGAAAATTCATTGCTTCTTGTCATTCTAATCAACAAAAGAAGAGCAAAAATCAGGCAGTGATATCTCCAAACTATCTGGTAGACAAGTCAACATTAACTTTTTATGTCATTATTTCATCAAAAACTTTAGCTTTACAGATTGCTACTTGGCAGAAATCTTAATATGTTGGCATTCCATACAGCACCAATGTTGATGGTTTTTTGCACTCTGTGAAGAACATTTCCAATAACACTCACAGTTTAATATCCCTATAGACTTTCTGGGTGACCTTTCCAGAGATCATATGTTGCATTTAATGACTGCAGAATAGTACAGGATAAGGTATATATAAAAAAGGATATTTAAGTATGTTCCCTATTATATATTTCTGACTACAATCCAATTATTTGTTTACCTTCTTGTTTTTCCATCTGTATTCTCAGTCAGTTCTGAGCTCCTTAGCCTTGTTAATGGTATATGTTCAGTAGGGCTTAATAAATATCCACACAACATGAGGATGATTCTGTGGGCAGATCCTTGTCAGTAGCTCACGTTGTCAAAGTAGCATATTTTAAAAACTTGTTGGATTGGTGAATGATGGTTGCTAACGCCCTCTAGAGATCCCAGGTAATGACTGTTGCAGTGCAAGACAGTGACACATACCTAGAATTTGAATCAGGACCCCTGAGTTCAACCCAATTCTGCTCACATTGTAACTTGGCCTTTTGAGGACTTACAATATTTGTTTGTTTGGTTTATTTATTTTTGTTTTTAGTTTCTAATTTTCTCAAAAAGTAGAGCTAACATCTGATCTATAATGAAGAGCAAATGGACGTTTTGAGATATGAAACATCACACAGATATGACACTGCTGGTTGATGGTTACATAACTCCAACTGTGCCAATATTTTGAAATTTGTTGAAAGTAAGATTTTTTAAAATGTAAAAGGCCTTATATATTTTTCTTAGGTGAAGGAGATGTGGATCTGATATCTTAAAGGATTTCTTGTTTTAGAATTTTGGTTCCTGTTGAAAGCTTCAGCAGACAGTGGGGAGACAGAAACCTCCATTTCTTTAGAAGAAGAAAATCCCAGGAGAAGATAGATGCATTTTAACTTTGCAGAAATGAACCTACAAAATTAATTCATTTGTCAGGGTTGGGGAGGAGGACTAACTGAGGGAGAAAATTTGTAACCAGCTTTCCTTCCTTCAGTAACCGGGCTCTGCTTTGCTGCTGATTTAAATTTACACACTCACTCCTAGAGCGATGATTCTTCCTCTGCACTGGTTCAGTCCCCACAGACTCCTACTTGTAGGGCAGGAAGTTGGTGCTGTCACATCCAAGTTTTCCCTCTGTGACAGTCAGTGCTCTGGGAGTAGAACTGACAAAGGCAACTGTCATTTTCTGACAGGAGAGCGACAGAGTGAGTTGTACTCACACTCTCATTAGGCCATTTGGAAAGGCACAATGTCTCCAGAGTACACACTCAGTGGTTTATTGGTCTTAATTTGATGTTTGCTCTAATAGATATCTTTGTCATTCCATTTTTTTCCTTTGGCTTAATTTTATTTTAATTCCTAAGAACATGATTTTTTTTTTTTTTTTAATTTACAGATATAGAGCCCTGATTTGTTTTACCTTTGGATGCAACATATATATTCCTGCAGTTCTTAAACTGTTCGATCAGTGCTACCAAATATCTGACATCAGCTAATACCTAGCAGCACTAACACCTGAGGGTCAAAATTAAACTCTCAGCTGGGGTCTACATACGCCATTAAGAAAGACCTCAAGCCCCAAGTTCTGACTGCTGATTTGTCTTATACTTCTCTTCTTCAATAAAGCTATTACATTTAATTTTAGATGAATTAAGGAAAGAGATGCTGAAGTGAAACTACAGGAATTGGTGAAATGTAAGAAAATGTTTCTTCAAGGCAAGCTAATTAACCACTGCAAATCCCTTCTGATTTAAGGAAACTATAACAAAAACATGAATATTAGACACATTGTGGATTTTTACTGCAGATTTCAACTTTAGACTATATTCCTTGACTCCTCACTCTGTAAAACCATTCACTACCCTCACACATATTCTCACTTCATTTACTTTGCTACTTTTCTGTTTTGGTGAGTTATAGTACGTCATTATTTTTACATCATTTAAGTTTATAGCATTTATATAAATACTTTTCATAGTTGATTGATCTTGGCTCTATTCTTTATTTTCAAGTATCTTTTTTTTTTTCCTGGATATTCTTACCATGTAATTCTCCCAGGAAAATTTTGTTTTGTTCCAGGATACTTGTCTATACCAGAAGAGCAATTCAGGAGAGTACAACATTCTTTTTCTCGCTTTCAAAATTTATGAGACTGTCCACTGTCTTCAGATATGAGATGTGAAGAAAGAGAAATCAAAGGACATTTATATTATTCCTTCCTGCATGCTCATGTGAGATATTGTCTTTATCTTTAAAATTAAATAACTTCACTAGAATATGTTTATGATGATTGCAATGTTAAAATTTTTCTGGAAACATAGGGTGCCTATGTAGAATGACTATTGGTTTATTTTAGGAAACACTTTTTTTTCTTTATATTCGTGGAATTATTTTTTCTCCTTTATTTGTTGAGTTCTCTTTTTCAGGAATACTCCTTAAGAAAAAAAATGACAAACATCTTTTACTGTATTTATTTCTTTTACCACATTTATGGTAAAATACATTATTGCCATTTTACCAATGCTATTACCATATTTATGGTCCTTCGAAAAGCCTTATTATTTTCTATTTTGTTTTGTGAGATATTTCAAGTCTGTCCGTCATGTTTCTGTGGTTTTTATTTCTGTTAATTCTGCATTGGTTACTCAAATGTGGCTTTTTTTCTCTCAAATGTTTGTTACTCTCATTTGTTTGTTAATTATATGAACTCCCTTCCTTGTTTTTTTCTTATTTCTCATTTGTATGCCTTTATCATTTACATCATCCCTGCTTCTTCCTTCAAGAGACCATCTTGTCTACAATTTATTTGAGAAAATAAAGTTATTTGTCTAACATAATTTTTGGTTTCCTCTTGGAGTACTTGTTCTCATTTGCTTTTTGCTTATTTTTTTTTTTCCCTTTAAATTTCTTGGCACTATCTACACCCATGTTCCATATTGGATCCTTTCAGACTATTTTTCATTTTTCTATGGAATTAGTAGTGTTGAATAATTGGATGTGGAGGGGAAGCAAAGTAGGAAGTGAGTGGCAAGAGCCTGCAGCCTTGATTCAGCATGTGGCCTGAAAACCCTCTCACTCACCCTGTTACATGCTTTCTCTCAGAGGAACATCCTGTTTTTGCCTTCCAAAAAGGTAGGGCTCAGAAGAAGTCTTTGGATTCACGGGCCCTTTGGTTGTATGTTGTATGGTCACTGCTTCCTGTTTTCTTCCTCAGCCTCCTTTGCCCCTGGATCCTCCTCCCCGCTGGCCAGATAGAAAATGGAAGACACAGAATAGAAATGCTTCTTGGCTGGGCACGGTGGCTCACGGCTGTAATTCCAGCACTTTGGGAGGTTGAAGGGGGGCAGGTCACCTGAGGTTGGGAGTTCGAGACTAACCTGACTAAAATGGAGAAACCCCGTCTCTACTAAAAATACAAAATTAGCTGGGTGTGGTGGCGCATGCCTGTAATCCCAGCTACTCGGGAGGCTGAGGCAGGAGAATTGCTTGAAGCCAGGAGGTGGAGGTTGCAGTGAACCGAGATCATGCCATTGCACTCCAGGCTGGGCAACAAGAGCGAAACTCAGTCAGAAGGAAGGAAGGGAGGGAGGGAGGGAGGGAGGGAGGGAGGAAGGAAGGAAGGAAGGAAGGAAGGAAGGAAGGAAGGAAGGAAGGAAGGAAGGAAGGAAGGAAGGAAGGAAGGAAGGGGAAGGAGAGAAAGGGAAAGGGAAGGAAGGAAAGAAAGGAAAGAAATGCTTCTTCACACGTTTGTCCTGTCATTTCGCAGAGCTGTTCTGCAATGCACTGAGGACACCCATATTGTTTTTCTGTGATTTATCTTATATATTCCTCCTTTACTCAAAACATCATAGCAGGACTTTGAAGTATTATGACACATTTTGTAGAAGAAAATCTGCACTCTGCTTAAAGAATGAGAAGATATGCCTTTTCTTTTTGTTATCCTGTTTGATTTTGGTTCAGATTTGACAGTAGTTGGCAAATATTCTTTATCGTTTTTGGTTTCAAGTTATAATTATTTTCTTGTGTTTTTTTGTTTGTTTCCTTCATTATAAAATTTTTTCTTTATCCAGTTTTCATATGTATATGTATGTATGTGGGTATATGTGTATACATGTGCATTATATATCCCATCCTTATTCAAATACATATGTCAAGATTTCCTATATATTTCAGTAAGGGTACGGCATAAAATTGTGACCTTGACCTTGTTTAATCGAAGTCCTACTCTCTTCTCAACACTTCTTTTTATTTTACTGGCTCTTCTTCATTCTGCCTTTTTGATACTTTATCTTCTCCATTTCTCTGTCCTTTAATGAACCATTTTCCTCTTCTTTATAATTTTAGGGATTGCTAGAGGTGTAATTCTTAGCTCTCTGCTCTTCTCTTCACTCTCATTGTCCTTTTCCTTCTTCTTCCCATCATTTTTCTATTTTGCCTTCCTGCCTCTCTCCTGCCATCTTCTATTTCTTTTATAAGTTACTTCTTAGCAGTTTCATTGTTTCTATACTTTAACTATTGTGGCCGGGAGCTGTGGCTCATGCCTGTAATCCCAGCACTTTCGGAGGCCGAGGCAGGCAGATCACTAAGTTGGGAGTTCGAGACCATCCTGGCCAACATGGTGAAACTTCCATCTCTACTAAAAACACAAAAATTAGCTGGGCATGGTAGTGTAAGCCTATAATCCAAGCTACTTAGGAGGCTGAGGCATGAGAATCCCTTGAACCTGGGAGGTGGAAGTTGCAGTGAGCCAAGATCGGACCATTGCACTCCAGCGACAGAGTGAGATTCCATCTCAAAAAACAAACAAAACCACAAAACTATTGTTTCTTTGCAAAATCTCCTCCTATTTCTATTTCTGGGTTTGATCCCTCTGAAGCTCTGCATCTTCATTGCAATGGCTGGTTGTCTCTTTACTACATCAAATCAAACATCTTTGAAACAACTATCATTGCATTTTCTGTATCCTTAGCTGGACTTCCATTTTTCCATTGGTTGCATTGGGATGCTGGATCATGCTTTCAAGAACACACCTAGTCATTCTCAACAGTATTGCTGTGATACTGCCTAATTACTTTGTTTTGTTTATTCAGATTGCAGCACTATTGTTTCTCTCTCTCTCTCTCACACACACACGTGTATGTGTATACACATAGAATTCACCATTGCTTTACTTAGCCATAATTAACTAGTAGTAGCATTAATACTTTCTCAGTTACCCAGGGTTAAATGTAAGTTATTATTATTATTTTTAAAAGTTTTCCTCTGACTTGATCCTCTCAGCCAATTCAAATCCAATAATCAGACTTTGCCTTGGCAATGACTTTCTTATCTGTACCCTGCTTCTCGTTGCACTTTTACCACCCTAAGACCTTAATACCATCAATGTAGGTATCTAGAGATGCTAAATTCTCTTTCTGTCCCTGTCAATGTACAATGCATGCTTCTGCCAAATTAGATTATCTGAGCTGGAATGCCAACGGTATCACTGTTCGGCAGTAATAATGTCTGTGACTTTCCTTCATGCCCCTAATGAACCAGTAATTTATCCTCGTTCTCCATTATGTTTTCCAACCTGTGCTTCCAGCCTCATGGTGAACGATTCAATTGCCTAGTGCAATTGAATCCTCCACTCACACCTTGATGCCTGTTAAGGTCTAAATCATACACAAACTATCACTTTTGTGTCTAAGCTCATAACATTGCTTTTATCCAGAAATCCTGCTTTCTACTATCATGCTTGTCAAAATCGTATTCATCCTTCTCAAATGGAAACCTTCTTTGTAAAGATTTGTGGATCCCTGTGGCTAGATGTATTCTATCTTTCTTCAGTTCTTAATACCATCTACAAGGCTCTATAGAGACTGGCATTTGCATACCATTTATTACATATACGACAGCTTGCCTTCTGTGGGTTCCTTAATTAGGCCAAGCCATATATATGTGTGTATACACACACACACACACACACATACACACATGTTTTTCACGATCTTCACCTTAGCTGTTTGGTATATGTAAAATGTGTTTTTCCTAATCCTTAGGACGCATTGATTCTTCTCAAATGTCATCTCTTATGGAAGTTCATTTATTCCACCCTATTCAAGTAGATTTTCGGAACTTTCTCCCATGCCAAATGTTTCTTTATCATAACACTCCGTCATTTCCCAAACTGTCTCTGTGAAGGCAGAACAGAATCCAAATCTGCTTTGTTAACCAATGTCTACAAACACACATAGTATAGTTCCTGGCATATAATAGTTGCCAAAATATTTATTAAGTGAATAAATGAATGATTAAGCATACTGTTTATACTTTTTCATGTCCCAGCCTGTACTGTACTTTCTAATATTTTTTCTTATGTTTTATTAGGTTTTAAGGCCTTTGACGTAAAAATAAAACATTTTGCATTGTTCATCTTGGTATCCCTTAGCTTCTAGCATGGTGCCAAACATTCATGAGATTAATAAATGTTTGCTGAATTAAATCGATTTGAATTAAACCTTCAGAACAATATTAAGTTATTGCCAGGACATCACAGATGGTAAGTGCAATTTCCTTTGCTAATAGCTTCCAAGGTTGATGATGAGATAAAATCAGTCGAGCATCCATCAGTAGGGGAAAAGCTCTTAAAAACTAAATCCTCTAAGTCATTGTAGTGTTGCCTCCTTTGTTATACTTTGTTTCCTGTGCCCATCCTTCCTTAGAGCATCAGACACACACTTATGTACACAGTTCTTATGTACTACTTATGTAAGCATAAGTGTAGAGTGATGTCAGGGAGGAGGAAAGGCCAATAAGAGATAGGCCGTTGTTTTAGCAATGTTCCTCTTAACCACCAAAGACAATGTGTCCATGTGCTTATCCCCTTCTCTCTGCTTGACTCCTTGACTCCAATTTCTCAGCTTACCTCTAATGAGTGTGCCTTAAATTCGAGATGAGTGCCGATAAGGCTTCTTAAAAGCTGGCACATTTCAAGTGCGTGGTGAGAGAACTACCCCAGGATTCTGCAGGTGTTAATTATGGTGGAAGCTAGCATAAAGATGCAGAGTGTAGAGGGGCTTGCTGCTCTGATCTTCACGCCCTCTGGTGCCCTCTGGTGCCTCTAAGAGAGAATGGCTGAACCCAACAGCGGATGGCCCCTATTACTGGAGATGTTCTCTCTCACCCTCTCATATGTGTGTGGAGTGAGAGAACGGCCCCCTTTTTAGTGTGCAGAAATCTGTGCAAATCTTAAAATAGCATATGCCCGTGAAGTTAACGTCATCCCTTTTTGGTTCGCTTTCGCTGACTTTCAGAAGGATCACGATCTCTTCCTTACTGCATTAACATTTGCTAACAGAAGATCCTTAAAAACTATTTCAAATATTTAAGTTATCTCTTTCTCATAATCAAAATCATCTTCTCTTTGTCATAAGTGGAATATTTATGTAGATCCTGGGTAACATTTCTTAAATCTCACAGATATGAACATAATTCAGCAGATGTAATTTTTGTTGTTGTTGTTAGAGCTACAAATTAAGCAGTTTTTAGGGTATTTAAAAAATCTCTATCTTTTAGATGTGTGGCTATGGATGTTATCCATTTCTAAAGTGTTCAAGTTTAAAGATAATACTGCTATAGCCCTAATGTTCTAATTGCATATACACCCTGTACCCAATCTCAGATATCCTCTCCCTTGGCCACTCCTATTCAAAGCAACAAGGAAAACCACCACAGCAACAAACAAAAAACGAATCCCAGGAATGGATAAGGTGATCACAGATGCCGGGGGTTACTGATGAAAGTAATTTCGGAGTCCCTGTTTAGTGCTCATAACATCTTGTATTCTTGGCTTCCATCTGGACTCTGCCAGTTCATTGGTCTTAGCAATGTACCAGGCACATAAATTCTCTTTATTAAGAACAAAAACTACATTTTTCATTTTATGTAAACTCATGAGTCACATCTTCAGCTCATTTTGAAGTGAGAATCTTCAGTATCACAGGGGAAATAGTATAACTATTACAAGGTAACTAACAAGTAACAATGTTTGTATAAAAGCCAGATAGTATCTCAGCATGAAATTTAATATTTTAGTAGAGCAGACTTTTAGAGCAAACTTTTACTTATGATATTAACACAAATGAATTCAAGATGCCAATAATATTATTCCTACCTTTTACTACTGTCAGTCCGTACAAACTCTTAGCTTATTTGCTTTACATATCAGTCTGTAAAAATGAATCAACTAGAAATGGTTTCTTTTTTTTTTTTTTTTTTCCTTGAGGTGGAGTCTCTCTCTCTTGCCCAGGCTGGAGTGCAGTGGTAAGATCGTGGCTCACTGCAACCTCTGCCTCCCATGTCCAAGCAATTCTCCTGCCTCAGCCTCCCAAGTAGCTGGGACTACAGGCGTGAGCCACCACACCCAGCCAACTTTTGTATTTTTGTTAGAGACAGGCTCACCACGTTGGCCAGGCTGGTTTTGAACTCCTGATCTCAAGTGATCCACCTGCCTTGGCCTCCCAAAGTGCTGGGATTACAGGCATAAGCCACCTTCCCCGGCCTAGAAATGACTTTTTGAGACAAGAGAGTAGCAATCTTTGAGCAACACAGATTGGTTACAAAGGCAATAAGAGACAAAAGGGAGAGAAATCAATAAATGTGAACAGCATCCTCTTCCCATAAGGTGGCATCTTCCAGGATCTCACTTTCAGTCTGTTCTTTACCTTTGCTGTCTTTTCTAGTCTTATAATGCAGTGCAAATGCCAGAGTCTGAATGACTTTAGCTTGAGTCCTGGTTCTGCCTTCTACCAGCTGTGTGATCACGCCCATTAATCAATGGCACTAGCACAGTGCCTCTTCTGCAGAACAGAATCTAATAACTAACTTCATGAGCTGTGAGGAGACTCATGTACAGCACCTATTCCAGAGTCAGGGCTACTAGTCTACCCCATGGCCTCAACTCTCTTAGCTACTTGAACATTTCCAACAAGAGCACCTTTAGCACTGACTTATCTTCTGAACTGGTGATCT
Source organism: Theropithecus gelada (assembly GCF_003255815.1). Classification (NCBI taxonomy): domain Eukaryota; kingdom Metazoa; phylum Chordata; class Mammalia; order Primates; family Cercopithecidae; genus Theropithecus; species Theropithecus gelada. The sequence continues at coordinate 33,081,705 of NC_037670.1, read as the reverse complement.
CTAATTGCAACATGAATCTTGATATCACCCCTTGGATGAAATGTCCTGTCTTCAGTATACGTTGTTTAGAATCAAACATATTATCTGTTTCCCCAAATCTGCACTGATTCCTAGTATACTGGTTTCTCTTAAAGACACTACCATTCCGTTCACTTACTTAAATGTGAACTATCAGCGCCATCTTTGATCCTTCTCCCTGATTTCTTACCTCTGTGGAAGAATTTTCAAGTCTGACTATTTGTCCTTCCACAGTTTCTCACATTTCTTCCCACCCCTCCATTCCCACTCTCAGCACTATGTTCACAGCTGTCTCTGACGTCAGCCTCAGCTCACATCTCATTTATTCTTGAAGGATTTTCCTTAATGCTGCTTTGTCGCTTCTTTTCTTCCTTCTACCTTGATGCCAACAGCTTGACATTCAAATTCTTTAGGAATCTGACCCTACTTAAATAGTTAATTCTCTCCCACAGAACACTTTTTCACTTTCATTGCACTTAAACGCAAATGGTAACTGTTACTGTTTGCATGTGAGTGCAAATAGTCAGTAACTTGGGCACCGCTATCCACTGTTTCTCCTACCAGGAAGGCTCTCTACCTATGGAAATTCTATACATTTCCCAAAATTCAGATTAAAATCTATGTACCCTTCAGACTTCCTTCATTCTGCAACCTCCAGCTAAACTTCATTGGCCCCTTATCAGTTCCACTTCCTACCTCCGTTCTCTGTACATCTTGTCTCTCTTACTAGATTGGAAGATATTCGAGAGAACTTCTGATATTTTCTTCATAGTGGTCACATTGTAGGCAGTAAATAAATGTGGCCTGAAAGCTGAAGCAAATGAAGGAACAGCCACATAAATATGCAAGTCACTGAGGAAACTTTACATTTATCAAAATGTTTTTCAACTAATGAATGCTTTACACAACATAAAGTGTTATGTTATTTCATTATGATACAGGAGAATTTTTTTTATGTCAGTTTGAGGAATTTTTTTTTTCCATCTTGGCACTTGTGTCAAATTACTATATATCAAAGTTAGATTTGAAATTGCAATAGGGATATATTTTTAGTTTAGTGCTTCTTTAAGTTATAAAGCTTCTCTGATAAATATACCAAATTTATCAATAAACTATGTAGAGTGTCTAGATAAAAACCTTTTGGTAATGTAATTCATTCTGATCATATATCCCAAAGCTTCAAGATTTGCATAAAATCAACATATCTTCTCGCTCTTCAAGTACTATTTTGTGTCATTCTAAAAGTAGTGAAAATATTCTTTTAATATAAAAGGAATTGTAGCCTCATGGAACAGCTTAAATAAACCACTTTTCTTCATTCTCTACTGGCAAAATATTTTACGTTATCTTTAACACCCTCACAATTTGAAGGAAATAACTACGACATCTGTACCATAATGAATCTTCTTCTCAAGTAAGTAAAGGTTCAGACTTTACATATGTTAAGTAAATCAAGTCTTGCTTATGATCTTCGTGTGTGCCTCCATTCTCTGGGAATTTTTTCTACCACATTCCCCCACCCAAGTCCATTTCGGGCATAGTTAATTTCTTGGGTTTTTTTTTTTTTTTCCTCATTATTTTTGGCAGGCTATTTCTTCAAGGCCTCTTGAAAGAAAGACTTGAAAGAAAAGTCTTAACATTTACATAGTAGTACAGGGGTTCTCAACCTCAGCAACCTCAGCACTATTGACGTTTGGTTTTGAAGATTTTTGTTGTTGGGAACTGTTCTGTGCATTGTAGGATATTTGGCAGCACCCTTGGCCAAGAAGGACTTCTGATATGGCTAAGAACTGAGTGACTTAGTCCTCCAGTTACCTTTTGAATTTAAAAGTCAATTCTAAAAGTCTGTCTATTAGGAAGCCAAGTATCCTCAGATATCTATCCTCAGATATCTCTTGAGGGCAAAATTGCCTCCAGTTGAGACCTATTTCAGTAGTAGAAGTATTTACTAATTCTACTTACTATGTTTTTATAAATTAATCTCCCCAATCCAGGTTTTTGGAGAAAAATAGGCAAAGTATGCTTTTCCTCTAGTCAACTGCATATGACTCATGGGAATGTCTGATTTCTTCCATCTATTAGCATGTTGATAGCAAACTCTTCAGTGAGCATTCACCGAATCAACATGTATTAAATATCCACTCTGCACTGGGAAAATAGATGAAAGAAAACGAGACTAAAATCCCTGCTTTCCTGAAGCTTACATACTAGTGGAAGAAGAAAGACAATAAACAAACATATAAATGAAACATTTAGCGTGTCAGAGGGAGATAATATTAAGGCAAAAATTAAAAGAACAGTAAAAAGAATAGGTGATGCTGTGGAAGCAGTGTGGCTGGGTTGTAATTTTAAATAGGATGACCAGCGTTGTCCTCACTGTGAAATGACATCTGAGCAAAGGCCTGAAGGAAATCAGTTCTGAGTGGCCTAGTCCATCTGTGTTGCTATACGGGAATACCTAATGCTGAGTAATTTATAAACTAAAGAAGTTTATTTAGCTCATGGTTCTGCAGTCTGTACAAGAAGCATGATGCCTTCTGGTGAGGGTCTCAGGGAGCTTTCACTTGTGGTAGAAGGGGAAGGGGAGCTGCATCACATGGCAAGAGATGAGGAAAGAGAGAGAGAAGTAATTGGGTCTGCCCTGTTTTAAATAACCAGCTTTCACATAAACTAATAGAGCAAGAATGCACTCTTTGCTTTCGTGATAACACCAAGCTATTCATGAGAGATGAATAGCTCATAGGGAGCACCCATGACCCAAAACACCTCCCACCAAGCCCCACCTTCAACATTGGGGATCAAATTTCAACATGAGACTTGGAGGGGACAAATATCCAAATGATATCAGGGAGTGAGCTCTCAAACACTTGGCAGATGAGCTTTCCAGGTAGAGGCAAGAGAGGCCTTGAAGAAATAGCCTGCCAAAAATAATGAGAAAAAAAAAAAAAAACAAGAAATTAACTATGCCTGGAATGGACTTGGGTGGGGGAATGTGGTAGAAAAAAATTCCCGGAGAATGGAGGCACACACGAAGATCATATAAAGCCTTTTGGTCATTATAAACAGTGAAGAAGTGACAGTCAGGAAATGTCATATGTAAAATAGTGGAAATGATATTTTCTCATCTCTTTGCTTTAGTTGCATTCAGGAACCTAATCATGATGGTTCAAGGACCCCAGGAGTGATGTCACTCTAGTTTGTCTTCCCCAGCGAGGCCTGCGCTTCTGATCATTCCTTTCACTCTTCTTTGATCAAAGTTAATAAGTCAAGGGGTCACTCATTTGAGATTTTTCTAAGAAACTAGCTAACTGAACTGATGTAATGCATATGAAGATGCAAATGGTGTAGTAATGCTTCATCCAGGGATATTTGCATCATAGAAAAAGGCCTCTTAAAAACGGACTTTTAGAACTGACTTTTGAATTCAAAAAGTAAATCATCAGCTGGAGAACTAAGTCATTTTGCAAACCAGGGCATGAGCTACTGAGGGCACTTTGGGTCTTTTCAGGACCTGAACTTGGGCACTGGATCTGATGTCAGAGACTGTCATCTTGTAGTCTCAAACTATCAAACTAGTATATATTGGAACCCTGTGATATACCACTCATTGTCCTTATGGCTAGGGAAGTGTGGTGAAAAAGCTAATTCCCAGCCCATTGAGATATTTTATTATGGAGTGAAAGAGACACAAATTAAAGTAGTAAAAGAAAAAAAAAAAAAGGTTACCTGTAAAGACTATAAAGACAATTAAAATGCAGGACGTACTACACAGTCTGTCTGCAACTTCAGATGGCCAGCCAAAAAATCCATCTTTAGAGAGTGATATTTAAGCTGAGATCTGAATGTCAAGAAGGAGCATGAGGAAGAGATTTCCAGCAGAGGAAATAACTAGACCAAAGGCAGCATATAACTTGACATATAAATGACATATAAATGAGCCCAGCATCTTAGACCAAGTAGAGCATATTGCCAGTAAAGTAGGCAGAAGCCAGGGGGGCCTTGTAGCTCATGGTAAGGTATTTGAGTTTTATTTGTCTGTAATGAGCAGCCAAAGGAGGGTTTTAAGCAGATAAATGGGATGTTCTAGTTCACGTTCTTAGAAGATTAGGGATAGGGGTTGAGAATAGATCAGCTGGGGAAAGAGGCATAGGAAAAACTTGAAACCCAAGACAAGAAAGAAGGTTATGAAACCAAATAAACAACCCAGATGAGAGTTGACGGTGATGGTGAAGGTGAAAAAATTAATTGATTGGTGATATTTTTGGAGACACGATCGGTAGCATTTTCTGACAGATGAAATGGGACAGTTTTTTCTCTAGAAGAATCAAAAGCAGCTCCTGAAGTTTTGGCTTGAGCAACTGGGTGGTTTGAGGAACGTTTAGTAAAGGATGGAAGACTAGAATTGGGGGGAAACACATTTGGAGAGAAAAGCAAGAGCTTAATCTTGGAAATATTGTTTCAGATTCATATGTAAACATCTGTGTAGAGATTCCAAGCTGGCCCTTGAATATATGTCTAGATTTCTTGGGGACAAGTAGTGTTGGAGATAGTTGTGGATTGAAAGTCAGCCCAGTGGTGGGTGTTTAACATCATGGGGCTGGGAGAGTCACTCAGAGAGACTATATAGCGGGAGATAAGCAGAGGACCCCAGACCCCTGGTCTAGCTCCAGAGACTGTGTGGAGGAAGATGAACCAGCAAAGGAGTCTGAGAAGTGCAGGTAGTGATTTAGGTGGAAAATTATTAGCATACAGCATCAGAGAAGCCAAAAGAATGGAGTAGTCAATTATGTTTAAAACTTTGAGGAGTCAAGAGAAATACAGAGAAATGGCATATGACATGATCACGTGATAGCTACACAGTCTCTCAAATGCCTGCAATGCCCCTTCTGTGTTGTGAACACACAATGAATACCTGTGAAATAAAAAGCCACACACAAAATCAGGCTGATCCCAGTGCTGCATTTTTGCTGAACTGAAAATCATTCACACATCTATTCTGAAATATTTGCTTAGCCCCACCTAAGCACCAAACACTGTCTAAGCACCGATGATATAGAAGGAGAAAATACAGACACAATTCTTGCTCTTCTGGGGCTTACATTGCAGTGAATAAAGTTAGACAATGATCAAATGGCTTATCAATAATTTATTTTCAGATGATGATAAATGCTGTGATGAAAATGATGTCGAGTGATAGGGTGCAGAGTGCCTGAGAGAGGCAGGTAGCTTACAGAAGTCTCAGCACAAAGAACAAGAGGATGGAGACGTGGCAGACATAAACACTGAGAGCACAGTATTTTAGGCAGCACAAAGTCAAAGTCTAAAGACTCTGAGGTTGGAATAAATTCGTTCTATTTGAGAAACTGTCAGGAGCTCCGCGTTGATGGGATGAGGACTAAGAGGGAGATTATTATGAGATGAGGTAAGAGAGCTAAGGTGGGGGACAGATGATGCAAATCCATGGGAAGGATTTTAGATTTCATCATTCAAAGTAAAATTGAAAGTCATTGGAGGGGTTTAAGCCAGAGGGTTATATGGATGTAACTTTGTTTCAGTTTCAAATATAAAACACTAGTGCAGGTGTAGATAATGAGTGAGCATCAAAGTAACGTGGAAGCAGAGAGGTCAATGCAAAGGCTATTATGGTAGCCCAGGCAAGAAAAAATAGTGGCATGAAATAGTGCAATAGAAATGAGCAAAGCAGTAAGTGGCAGAGCTGGGCTGCCCACAATGGACCTGTCTGACTTCAAATTTGTGTTCTTTCCCATGATTTCACACTTCTAGGCCCGGCAATCCATCACAGTTTGGCGATAATTCAGGAGTCAGTTCCATAGCTACATGCCAAGTAACTAAGAAATGTTTCTTACGACAATGCGTAAGTGTGACAAACTTGGCATCTGTATAAGGAGTTTACATTAGATCTGTCTGGGAAATAACAATGAAAACAGTAAGTTAAAACACAATAGAAACAACTTAAAGCCTTTGGCAGGCATTTTTGAGAACTTTTGTTAGATATTGGCTATTTCTAGAAGACTTCTACCCAACAATAAAGTATTTTCATTGTTATGAAAAGGGTACACTTTACATGGAAAATTTAACAAACACCTAATGTTAATATTAAAAGGATCACAAGCTGCTTCATTTCTAAATTAACAACTAAATAATAATCCTCTGATTATATATTTACATTGTTTCTCTTTGGATCTAACTTGGACATTACTGGATTTAAGATTTGAGTTATCATGTCAAGACTTGAACCACCTTCAGCCCAAACCTCACACCGCTAAAGTTCATCACCCCCTAGTTTCCTGTGAAGGTAATAATTTTTCAATTTTTACTTATTTATTTAAGACAGAATCTTGCTCTGTTGCCCAGTCTGGAGTGCAGTGGCACGATCTTGGCTCACTGCAACCTCTGTCTCCCAGGCTCAAGCAATTCTTTTGCCTCAGCCCCGCCTAGTAGCTAGGATTACAGACAAGTGCTATCATGCCTGGCTAAATCTTGTGTTTTCAGTAGAGAAGGGTTTCACTATGTTGGCCAGCTGATCTCGAACTCCTGGCCCCAAGTGATCTGCCCACCTCGGTCTCCCAGAGTGCTGGGATTACAGGCATGAGCCACCATGCCTGGCCTAGTTTTCAGTTTTTAGAGAAAATAAAGGTAATAGAATAACAGTTCCTCTGCTCTCTCTGAGAAGGCGACAATGAAGAATGACCCTCTCCCCACCCAGAGAAGGCTGGATTCTTCAATAGTGATGTTTGCCCATGAAATGCAGTGCATGCTCTCCTTCTGCCTCATCTCTTCTGCAGTACCAGGTCCTATGTCAGGGGCTCCCAGTGTCTCCCTGGAACCTCCTAATGACAGCAATTAGCAGTCATCTCTGTCAGCTCTCCTTCCTTTAGGAAGTGACTCCCCAGCGGCAGTTCCTCTGGGGACCCAGGTATTTCTTATTTCTTCTCAGTGCTAGAAAAATAGCTAGGTCTCCCAGTTGCAGCTGCACTACTCCGTTGTGAAATACCAGGGCAGTTCACAGCACCGCCTTTCACAACAATTGCATGAAAGTCTTCAGAGGAGTTCGTTTCAGGAGATAAGGGGGACCCAAGAGAAGCAGCTAGCTTCGTGATACCGCTCCTGCCAAGCCACGCCTGCAGCTCTGCTCAGTGGCAGAGTCTGGCCTTTCATTGGTGCAAAATCTCATTCTCCTTGAAGAAGATTTACTTCGTAGAAAAGCCCTTCACTCCACCCTGGCAGTCTCAGAAGTCATATTCTCAAGGGGCCAAACCCGCACCTTCTTTGCACACCTCCCCATAGGATCAAAGGATCCTAGCCCAGCTTTGGCAGTTCTGAAGTTTCTCAAGAAGGTGATACAAAATAAATTCTAAAAAGGCTCAAGAATCATTATGGATAGGAATGATGTATTTTAAATTACTGACAGTTCCACTGCCCTCTCTTCTAGCCTCACAGAATAATAGTCAACAGCTAAGAAACTTCCAAGAAGTACTTGAATGTAGGGGGCACTCCTGTGTCCTCACACTGGGAAGGTCAGACTGGAAGTCTTCTTTCAAGTCCAGCAGTGATGCACTTGGCCAGTTGACACCAAAGGTGGGGCCTGAGGCTGAAAAGGATGGTTTTGATTTGTCAGCACTGGGTGCGTGTTGCGGGGGCTAACCTGGGTTCCCAATTCTTCTCCAATAAGCACCACATTATTATCTTGCTAGGCCTGAGAATGCTCTTTCATGTTTTGGAATTTGTAGTCAGATAGATGGAGTTTGAATTCTGCCTCTACTCTTTTCTATCTGGGAGAGCCCAGGCAGGTATTGCAACTTTTGAGTAGCTTTGTTCTGTCTTATGTAATGTGGAAATAATGATATGTAACTCATGGTTTATAGGCAGAAGTAAATGAGAAACCATCTATAAAGTACTCAGGACTCATCCTGGCACACTGTGTTTATTCAATAAATAGCAGTGATTATTATATATTGCTCTTCACTTACAAAGGAAGAAAGTGCAGGTTATAAAGGGACCTTACTTGATGTTTCATAAAGACATGTTGTGGATGAAAGAATAAGAATCAAGGACTTTTAAATTTCACTCTGGGCCAGGGTTTGTTAAGAGACCAATAGCATACGAGTAAGATGCCTGGTGTCTAAATGATCCTCTTGGGGACTCCAGAGAAAATAAGAGGCTATCTACTCTAAGCCTTTAGACTGCTGGAAACCTCCTAGCTGCAGCTTGACAGCCCTGGGCAGAGTTACAGCCTGCTGCTGTTCCTGCCAACCTGGGGGAGTGACAGCATAATTGGATGCCTCTCTGTCTTTTGGCTCAAGACAAGGACAAGGGAGAATGCTCACCTGCAGGGAGGAAGTAGAGTCCAGAAGACAGACATTTTGACAAATGGGGAACTCATCTGCCTCTCTCACCAGCTCTGTCCTCATCTTAGATCTGCAAGCCCCCACCTGAGCTCCTCTCCTGAATGACTAAAACCACAGGGACAAATTATGTCCACAAATGGGTCAAAGGTAACTATGTGCCACACCAGGAGGGTATGTAGGATTAGTGACCTTTGGATTGCAATTATTTCTTGACAACGCCTTTGGCAATGTGATTGCTTTAAATGCAAAGCATGTAGCTGAGACACAAGTGTAATTTAGAGGAGAGTTAGGTAATTATTACATCATTTAAATATTTATATATTTTTAAAAATTTAAATTGTAGAGTGAAAAAAGCAGTGCAAGAGAACATCTAGATCCATGGTTTTCAACATAGTAGCCGCTAGCCTCATGTGGCTTTTGAACATTTGAAAGAGCCAGTGGCTGGTCCAGATTGAGTATGATATAAATGAAAGATATGATAATTGAAGATAGTAAAAACATAGAAAAATATTAATTTTAACTATCACATATTGGAAATGATAATATTTTGGATATATGGAGTTAATAGAATGTATTATAAAATTCGTTTCATCTGGGTTTTTTTTCCTCTTTTAAGGTGGCTACTAGAAAATTTAAAAATACGTATGTGACTCACTTTTGTGGTAGAGTCCTTGAAATTTTCTGCAAAGACAATCATGTCATCCGGAAATAGAGATAGTTTTATGTCTTCTTTTCCAATATCCACGTTGTCTATTTCTTTTATTTGCCTATTGCCGTGGCAAGAACTTTCAGCCTCATGTTGAATGACAGTGATGAGAAACAACGTCTTTCTTTGTTCCCAATCTTAGGGGGCAATCACTCAGTCTTTCATCAAGATGATAAGTGTAACTTTTTGTACTTACTCTTTTTTTTTTTCTTTTGGAGACAGAGTCTCACTCTGTCACCCAGGTTGGAGTGCAGCAGTGCGATCTCAGCTCATGCAACTTCTGCTTCCTGGGCTCAAGTGATTCTCCTACCTCAGCCTCCTGAGTAGTTGGGACCATAGGCACGTACCACTATGCCTTGCTGATTTTTGTAGAGATGGGGTTTCACCATATTGCCCAGACTGGTCTCAAACTGATGGACTTGAGCAATCTGCTCTCTTCGGCCTCCCAAAGTGTGGGATTACAGGTGTGAGCCAACACTCCCAGCAACACTTACTTTTAATCAAACTTATTCCCTTCTTTTCCTAACTTGTTGAGAACTTTTCTAATTAATGAATGTTGAGTTTTGCCAAATGTGTTTTCTGCATAAATTTATTTGATTATGTGCATTTTTCTTGTTTTGTCTGCTGATATGGTGGATTGCATTAATTTCTTCGTGAATCTTGAACCAGCCTTAAATACCTAGAATAAGTCCATTTAATTATGTTGTATAATTCTTTTTAATATGTTGTTGGATTCAGCTTGCTAATATTTTGTTGAGGATTTTTGCATCAAAATCTTTGAGAGAGAATGTTTTGTAGTCCTTGTTATGTTCTCAATTTTTGATTTTGTCTTTTTCTGGTTTTGTTGTCTGGATAATATTGCCCTTATAATTATTACTTATATTTAATGTATGTTTTTTAGAGATCGGGTCTTGCCCGAGCTGGGGTGCAATGGCATGATCATGGCTCACTGAAACCTTGATCTCCTGGACTCAAGTGATTCTCCCACCTCAGCCTCCCCAGTAGCTGGGACTACAGGTGTGCACCACCAGGCCTGGCTAATTGTTTTTTGTGTGTGTATGTGGCAATAGAGTCTCCCTATGTCGCCTAGGCTAGTCTCAAACTCGTGGCCTCAAACAATCCTCTTGCCTTGACCTTTCAAAGTACTGGTATTACAGACATAAGTCATCACACTTGGCCACTTATTTTTATATGAAAATATTTTCTTCATCTTTTTTCCTCCACCAAATTCTTGTTGTAGGCTATTTTGTACCTCACATTTTATAATCAAATATTTTATTTTTAATTGTGGACTTTTTAAAGAAATTAAACTTAAAAACATTCTAGCAGTGTTTATTGTCTAATTTATTGTTTGCCATTCAATAGTAAAATAGGATTTATTAGCTCTCTATGACCCAGCCTAGTTTGAAGATCAAAATCCAGGGTATCTAGAGATCTGCCCCAGCTCCCCAAAGTCATCAATCATGAGGTGTTGATGCAATGGTTCCAATAACCTTCCTCATTTATCATGACATCTTGGACTCCAAATCTTCCCTTTGTGCAGGTGTAACTTATGTTCTTTTGTTTACTGTAGGAAACAAACAAACAAAAAACACTACAGGAGAGGAAGCAATAGCAAATATTCAGTAAAAATAAGTCATATGCTTTTAATGAATCCCTTGTTTGTAAAGACAGATCAGTCAAATGCCCCCCAGGCAGACTATTTATATTTATGTTACAACTATCCAGGGTCTGGAATTGAAGATTTATGTGCTAGACTAAACACAGAGCAAAACTAATTACCCAGCAGGTGAAATTTTTATGACAACATAGACCTCAATATTTCGTCTGCTGGCAGTATTCCAATACTGATGGACAACTGTATAAAGATTTACAAAGATTCTGATTTCTCTGAGCTTAATGGATTCACTCTTGACAAGACCTGTGTATTTATGTCTGTGTATCTGTGTGTGTGTAGGTGACTGTGAATCCATGTACTCAAATATTCTACAAATATTGGACCATAAAATTATTTTGATGTTGTTTGTGTAAATCATATTCTGGGACTTCAGTAACTGAACATTATATGTGTGATTTCCACACATAAATTTGATAAGCTTCAATTGGGGAGCTTTTATAAAAATACAGATTCTTGAGATCTGTTGCTAGAAATTCTGATTCAGTAAGTCTGGGGTGGAGGTCCAAAAACCATATATCATGTGTGTCAATAGCACCCCAACATTTTTATATGTGGTTGCCCAGAATTGCTTTGATTTTTAAATCAGTTTGTACTCTATAGAGTTAATGAACAAAACTACAATCTCACTGTACCAAAAAAAAAGAGGTTTTCTATTTTACCTTTCAGATTACTAGATCCCAAACCCCAACTCATCTGCTTTTAACTCTTTCAGCTATTAATATTTCTTTTGGCATTGAGACATTTCTAAAAATTATGATCACACTAGTTGTCTTGGTTTTCTTCTTCTTTTGACATTGTCTATTATGCAAAAGGAGAATTTAGCTCATTTAGAAACCATGCACCGGCTTTTTCTTGTACTCCTGTCATTCTTCCAATGTCGTTTTATCACAATTTGTAAAAGATCAGCCATCAGCATTTTCATGATTACAACTTTTTAAATATGGTTCACGGTCAAGGCATGTAATAAACTGTTTTATGTTTTTGTGCAGCCCTGTGTTTTTTAAGACAGGTAATACTTTTACTCATTTGTTTAGTTGAGTACAGATAGCTATCATGCATTCTTCCCCTTCAGTCACCTACAGAATTGCACACTTCTTCTCAATAAGGTCAAGCACATGAAATAATTTATTAGTTCGTTTCTTTTTTCCCTTGGAGTCATCATGTTTACATCCCTTCATCCTCCTGTTCCAGTAGGATCAGTTGTTGTCTAGGTCCCTTTAATCATTATTTGGAGTTCCTCCGGCCACTCTCTGTTATTTGGATCCTCCCTCATTCCAGTGAAGTATATTTAACAGATTTTTTTTTTTCCAAGACAGGATGCATTGGAGGTACATTGTGAAGACTGTATTTGTGATCATGTCTTAATTTTGCCTTCATGCTTGATTGATAACTAGGCTTATTAGAAATGTTTAGTTAAATATCATTTTCTGCCAAAATTTCAAAGACATAATTTCATTATTTTTTATTTTTCTTGGCCGCAAAAATTCTGATGTTATTCTGCTTTTCAAGCATTACGTGCAGGGAATTCCTCTCTCTCTCTCTCTCTCTCTCTCTCTCTCTCTCTCTCTCTAGTTCTCTTAAATAATTTCCTCTACCCTACTTTCTCTGAATTTTGACCTCTTAAATCAATACCCAAATTTACTTTTAAAGTTCCATTTTCTATTTATTTTCCCTTTTATTTGAAATTGTAAGAGAATTCTCAATTTTACCTTTTAACCCTTCTATTAAGTTTTATTCAAACATCATAATTTAATAACGAACAGGTCTTTCTTATTCTCTTTTTTAATAAGAATGTGTTATTATTTCATGGATGTTCTGTCTAATCTCATCTCCCTGAAGGTATTATAATAGTATAGTTTGAACTTTTCTTCTGCTTCTTATATTGCTTAAATTTGCTCTATTTTTTTTTGCTTCTCTTTGTTCATTATGCTCTTTGTCTTTAATGTGAAATTTCTGTAAGTGCCTGTTGATCTTTTGTTGTCCATTAATTCTTAAATCAGAGCTGAAGCTCTGTCAGCCTGGGTGGGACTTGGTGGACTTTGCTGTACAGCGAAGCTCTACTCAACCCAAGGAGATTGTGCCCACAGAGGAAATCTGGTAACGTCTAAAGCCGTTATTGATGGTCACGATTGGGCTGGGGTTGCTACTGGTATCTAAGGGACAGAGACCAAGGAATGCTGCTAAGCATCCTACAACATTCAGGACAGCCCTACAATGAAGCATTACTCAATTCTGAATATCACTGATGCCACTCTTGATAAACCCTAAGGTAGAGTGATCAGGAAGCAAGTTCCCTGTTGCATTCTCCCACAGGTTAGTGTATACAGGACTTTTTCCCCCCATGTGTCCATTTTTACAAACAAGAATTTTCCAAACTCCTGCCTACCGTAGGTGAGTCAAATAATATTTTAGACATAATGATATAGTAGTACCATGATTCACAAAGCATGTTTATAGTCAATTCAAAATTTTATGTACTATAATTTATTTTAGACATAACTGTGATTATTTACTGTAGATTTCTAACGTCCCCACTCCAAACAAAAACAACTTTTCTGGGCCTCTATTCATTTAGCATTCCGTATTTCCTAAAAATATTCATAAATACACTAAATGTGACCTTTTAAAAATGAAAACAATTTTATGCCATTTTCTAGAATAAATATGTAAAATTCTGGGCTTCAACTTGAGAAGTAATAATCAGTCTTGCTATTTCTATCACAATAAACACAATGAAATCTGTAAACACAATGAAGAGAAGCAGATTTCAACGAGGACACTAATTTTGCAAACACTGGGCACCTCAAAAATCACTTAAAGGAGGATATGCTTGCATAAATTATGGGGCGTATGTGTGAGAAAATGGCATTCATTCATTAACAATGGAAAGTTTTCAATTAATGACATAAGAAAGGCGTGTCCCAATATTAAGTGAAAGATGCATAGTAACTTTGAAACAAATCTTGGAAATATTTTTCAAAATAAAATATGCATCTATTCTTTGACCAAGTCATTCCAGTTTTCACAAATCTATAGTGTGGCTTGACCCCCAAATATGCAAAAATATTTGCACAAAGATCTTCACCATTGTTGGTGATGATGGCAAAAGCCACAGCCCCAATGTGTCTTGGCAGGCTGGTTAGATAAAGCACACAAGTCAGGGTACTTGCATATAATGCCCCACACTGTGCTCATTTAGAAGAACAAGGAAGACGGACGTCTTCTAAGAAGGGAGCACATTCCATGTTTATCATCAGTGGCAGAAGAGTTTTTACTTTTTTTTTTCTTTTAAGACAGGGTCTCCTTCTGTTGCCCAAGCTGAAGTTCAGTGGCACAATCACTTTTCACTATAACCTCAACCTCCCAGGTTCAATCAATCCTCCCATCTCAGCCTCTGGAGTAGCTGGGACTAGGCAAACACAGTAGGTAGTATAGGCACACACTACCAAGCCCAGCTAACTTTTGTATTTTTTTTTTTGTAGAGACAGGGTCTCGAACTCCTAAGCTAAAGTGATCTGCACCTGCCTCAGCCTCCCAAAGTGCTAGGATTACAGGTATGAGCCACCATGCCTGAATTTGTACGTATGTAATTGTTTTTAATTGCCTTCAAATTTTTTAAAGGAAGCACATGAGACTGCACCTGCTATTACCTCTGAGATGTGGGATGGAAGTTAGAAACAAAATTTCTACTTTTCAATTTAGTCCATTGGTTATTGTTTGACATTTTCACAATGAACATTATTTTTATTATTAACAATAAATCACAGTCTGGAAACTTGGTCATGATAGTGGTGAGTAAAGATGGGAGATTTCTGGATCTAAAATTAGGAAGTGAAAACAAAAGAAGTAGGGACGACACTTCTGATGAACAGAACATGTACAAAAGAATGAAGACTTCAAAGATTATGGCATGTCATTAAAAAGCATGTTGAAATAGTATGGCACACAAAATTCAAATGATGTTTTGAAGTGTTATTCTTGCAAAAGAAAACTAATTTTGAGCTTCGTATTCAAAACCGGTTCTGACATTTCTTGTCACAAAACGTCTAGGTATGTATAGAGTAGAGAAAAACAAATTTCATCAAACAAAGTGCACTTGAATATCTATGTGGCCTTTTGAGTCCTGCCCTCAGTTTAGCTCTTTCGAATGTCTAATTCATTCAATATAAGAGCCTCACATATTTGTTTGAACCCAGTGGATGATCAATAGATTTGTATTCTGTCCTTTATGCCATTATTAATAAATTACAAACAAAACATTTGAGAACAAAAAGTCTAACGACATTTTTAGTATATACTCAATAACCTTTTGGAAAATACTCCTTGTCTCTTGTTTCTGGGTGCAAGAAATGACTTTTAAATCTGTTAGAATTGAGAAGCATTGAGGACCACTTAGCTTTTTTGCCTCTTAGTGTGGAGCTGCCTTAGTAAATTAGAATAAAAGATCCTTAGAGACAAAAGCTATAAAGCTGTTTCCTCACAATGAAAGCAAGAGAAGCAATACATTACAGATGAATAGAGGAAACGGAAACTAAGCTTAAAAAATAGAACAAAGTGAAGAAAAATAAAGAAACGAGAAGATGAAGAGGATCAGGCAGGAAAGGGATAGGAGGGCTGAAGAGAGGAGGAAGGGACAGAAACTACTAGTGTGTACCCAAGTTGCCCCTAGAAAAGTGAACCTTAGCTTCCTCATTCCATCATCAGGAGTTCAGAAAAAGCTACGAAGGGTCAGGCACGGTGGCTCACGCCTGTAATCCCAGCACTTTGGGAGGCCGAGGCAAGTGGATCACCTGAGGCTGGGAGTTCAAGGCCAGCCTGACCAACATGGAGAAACTCCGTCTCTACTAAAAATACAAAATTAGCCGGGTGTGGTGGCGCGTGCCTATAATCCCAGGTACTCGGGAGGCTGAGGCAAGAGAATCACTTGAACCCGAGAAGCAGAGTTCGCAGTGAGCCTAGATCACACCACTGCACTCCAGCCTGGGCAACAAGAGCAAAAGTCCGTCTCAATAGAAAGCAAGCAAGCAAGCAAGAAAGGAAGAAAGAAAGAAGAAAAGAAAAGAAAAGAAAGAAAAGACAAGAAAAGAAAAGAAAAGAAAAGAAAAGAAAAGAGGGAGGGAGGGAGGGAGGAAGGAAGGAAGGAAGGAAGGAAGGAAAGAAAAGAAAGAGCTAGGAAGGAGGTGATGAAGGGAGGGAAAGAAAATTTCAAAAAAGAACGTATGGGAAAAGGTGTCTGAAAAGATCTGTGAAAACAACAAAACTGGAAGAAAAGACACGAAAGCATCTTACAGCTTCCAGAATTTTTCCCCAGTGAATGTCAATGTTTTCCTTTGAAAGGTGATTTCTGAGAAATGTTGCTGACCACAGATGATGACAACTGCATATCCGGCTCTCTTGTCTAAGACATATTTACTTTTCGTTTTGCTGTATTTTAAATTAGTTTTCATGCACTTATCACAAAAACTGTCATTTAAAAACAAACAAACCTCTCTCTTTTCAGGCCCCATTTTGAGTAGAATCCTGTTAGAAGCCTGTTACAAAGCAGGTATAATGTGGATGGATCTGTGATGCATTCTTTTCCCCATACCCTCCTTCTTGAAACCTTTCTTCATCACCTACTTCCTGCCTTTTTTTTTTTTTTTTTTTTTTTTTTTTTTTTTTTTTTTTTTTTTAAATCCTGATGACACAATAATGAAGGTATAGGATCACTTTTCTAGGGGTAATTTAAGTACACACTAGCAGTTTCTGTCGCTTCCTCCTCTCTTCAGCCCTCCTATCCCTTTCCTGCCTGGTCTTCCTCATTTTCTCCTTTCTTTATTTTTCTTCACTTTTTTCTATATTTTAAGCTTAGTTTCTGTTTCCTTTATTCGTCTGTAATGCATTGCTTCTTTTGCTATCATTGTCATGAAACAGCTTTGAAAAGGTTTCAAGAAGGAAGATACGGGAAAAGGAATGTACCACAGATCCCTCCACATTACAGCTGCTTTCTAATATGCTTCTAACAGAATTCCACTCAAAATGAGGCCTGAAAAGACACAGGTTTGTTTGCTTTTAAATGATGGTTTCCATGGTAAGTCCATAAAATCAAATTTAAAATACAGTGAAATGAAAAGTAAATATGTCTTAAACAAGACAGCCCAGCATACAGTTTTCATCATCTGTGTGGGCAGCAAGATCCCCCAGAAATCACCTTTCAAGGGAAAACATTGACGTTCACTGGGGGAAAATTCTGGAAGCTATAAGATGCTTTGGTATCTTTTCTTCCAGTTTTGTTGTTTTCACAGAACTTTTCCGACTCCTGAGTCCACTAAAGTTTCTCTACAAATATATATTTTTACTGGTCTTTATTTTTCTTTATATCCATTTTTATGGAGCATATATTTCTACCCTGGTACTTGCCAAGGCAGTCCTGGAGGGCCGTTAAGCTATGCAACCAGGATCTAAATACATACCAAGTTAAGCCTAGTGAGAAATGCCATCTAATATTTCTGATCTCATTTTTCTCTTTTATTCATTTACTTTTTCTTTCAACAAAACTAAAGCTCTGCTAAGTAGTATGGAAGAAAAGAGTTTGCTCTGGAATAATGAAATGGGAAAGTATGGATATTGATTGTGGTGGTGGGAAGAATTGAGATACAGTGTGTGGATAAGTTTTTACTACTAGCATGATATTTAAGATGAAAATTGAAACAGTCTTTTATCCCATAGGAGCCAGGAGTTACTTGAGAAAATTGTGAGTCCAATAGTAAATTGGGAAGCAATGTGCATTCTAGGGTATAGCACTGTTAAGTGTGAACCCCTGCCAATGTTAAAAGCAGAATAGAGATCTATATGGATGTATAAAATACACGTACGTATTTTTCTGCTAATAAAATAACTCATGTTCACTGTAGGAAAACATAAAGAAAATATACATTAAAAAGTCTATATTCAAACCCTCCACAGCTAGTAATCACTGACTTAATTACACTGTTTTCTCTCACAATCTATTTTCAAGGCATACTTTCCCCCCATAACTGTGTATAATTTATATATTTTTATGTAATATAGCGTAAACTGCACTTTTGCAGATCCTTTAAAACTAGAACTACCCAGTTGAGCAAATAAACGTACAGAACACCGAGATCCATTTCAATTTCAGATAAATAATGAATAATTGTTTAGTTTATGTATGTTCCATATAATATTTGGGACACGCTTATACTAAAATGTTACTCATTGTTTATCTGAAATTCAAATGCAATTGAGCATTCTGTGTTTTACCTGGCAACCCTGTTTTAAACACATAATAGTGTATTAAATTTCTTCATTATATTATAATACATTGGTAGATCAGGTGCGTGTACATATCCATTCCTTCTCTATTGGAGATATACATTTCTATTTCTTTAATTGTGATAAGTATTGCTACATTTTATATGATTTTCCCAAGAGAAACGACTAAAAATGAAATGATTAGGCCCAAAAGCAAGAACAAGTTTTTCAATTTACGATATCAATTGCCAGTTTACATTGCCTTTATCTTTCCTTTGTTAACATTATAATTACTTTGTACAATCCTAGCCAGCTTAGAAGGTGAACAATAGAACGCTTATTTTACACTAAATAAAATGTCTTATATTTTAATAATTTTATTAAATTATTACAAATAATAAATATAACATATTTTATTAAATACATTTAATAACTTTGTGTTAAAATACACCATTTCATTATATACATTTTAAAGCAATCAGCCAATTTCTGCTTCGCAACTCAGACCTATTGCATCTTCTCTGATCTGTAAGTTTCCATTTGATAGACCATCGTTTGCCTATTCAGAACCTCTTCGTATTTCAATCCAGTCTAGTTTTCTGTCAACCTCCGCAGTAGAACCAGAATTATATTTATAACATAAATCTGATCATATTCATCTGTTCTTTAAATGCTTCGTTGACCTGCCTCCTTCCACCCCACTAACAATGGTCTCACAGTTAAACGCCTTAGAGACTTTTGGGTACCTGGCTGATCTAGTTTACTGGCTTACCTCCCGTGCTTCACCTATCAGATTTCAGTCACATGAACTGACTTTCAGATCTCAAGTTCTCTTGGCCATGTCACAGATCCAGGTGTCTTGCAAATGCTTCTGACTCTCCCCAAAAACTCTTCTACCTCCGGTCCGTCCTTCAGGGCTTGGCAGGATTGCTGCTTTGCTGCAATCCCTCTTCTGCTGTCCCTGGATAAGGCTGGCCCCACGTGTCCACCTGACTTGCATAATTTCTCTTCTGTAACTAGACACAAGCTTCCAGAGGGCAGGGATTGCAGGTGACCAATTTACAAAAACAACAATAATAAAACCAACATTTACAGAACACAAAATTGTGAAGCATTCTGCAAACCCCCTTTATCTGTATTAATTCACTTCATCCTTACACAAACCCAACGAATTAGACTTCATATTTTCCACTTACTTTATATGTGATGAAACTGCGTCTAAGAGAGGTTAAACAACTTGTTTAAGTAGCTATTTATGTACAGTTTATAAATGGAAAAGCCAGAATCTGACTGAGTTTTGACCTAAAATTTTCACTATGTAAGTGGACCAGGAACAGAAAGATCTGGTCTCTACCACAAAGGAGCTTTCAGTAAAAAATCAGGAAGAGACATAAATATGGAGATGCATCTGGTGATTTAAGGCAATGTATGCTGTTGTAAAGGAGAAAAAAAAAAGGATCCTGTACTCAAAATTTTGAATTATAGGTCCTTGTGTTTTCTCAAGACCTGCATACAGGAAGAAATAAGGAAAAGTGAGTACTACCAAAAGCCAATCTTTTTATTTTTATTTATTTATTTATTTTTTGAGACAGGGTCTTGCTCTGTCACTCAGGCTGGAGTGCAGTGGCATGATCTCAGCTCACTGCAGCCTCAACCTCCCGGGCTCAAGCTATCCTCCCACTTCAGCCTCCCAAGTAGCTGGGACAACAGGCATTCTCCAGCATGCCTGGCTAATTTTTGTATGTTTTGTAGAGACTGGGTTTCACCTTGTTACCCAGGCTGGTCTCAAACTCCTGAGCTCAAGCAATCCATCCACCCCAGCCTCCCAAAGTGCTGGGGTTACAGGCATGAGCCACTGTGCCAACATAGGGCCAATATGTTTAAATTGACAAATAAAAACTGTAAATATTAATGGTGTATGATATGATATTTTGCTATATGTATACATTGTGGATTGTCTAAATCAAGCTAATTAAAATATGCATGCTCTCACTTCTTAACATGCAAATTATACAGCATCTCTTTTGTATGTGGATATAACTCAAAGTCCCCTCAGCCCAGTGCCACAGAAACACTGAGGAGGAATGAACACTGTATTGGTCTGTTCTCACACTGCTGATAAAGATATACCTAAAACTGAGTAATTTCTAAGAAAAAGAGGTTTGATGGACTCACAGTTCCACGTGGCTGGGGAGGCCTCACAATCATGGTGAAAGGTGAAAGGCATGGTCTTACATGGTGGCAGGCGAAAGAGAAGCTTGTGCAGGGAAACTCCCCTTTATAAAACCATCAGATCTCTTGAGACTTATTCACTATCATGAGAACAGCATGGGAAGATCTGCCCCCATGATTCAATTACCTCCCACTGGGTCCTTCCCATGACACATGGTGATTACGGGAGCTACAATTTGAGATATGGGTGGGGATGCAGCCAAACCATATCAAACCCAATGTATTTGTGGCCGGTAAGGAAAGGCTTCAGAGAGGAGATGGGGTTGAGAGTACAGAAGGTACCAATAAGATTGAGATGAAAGTGGATGGCTTCTGAGGATGAGAAATGAGGTTAGAGCTAAAGTATGTTTAGGGACTTGTAACTGAACTATTTACATACATTGAAAGTCATTGAGGGGAGAATTGGGAAGTACAGAAGAAAAGGAATTAAAGAATGTTTGAGGTAAAACGAGCCTTCGAAATCTCGTAGTTTGTTTCCTGAAGTGGACTATTTGGAAACCCAGGTTTGTGGGGATGTTAAAAGGCATCTCTTGATGTTCAGTTCCTATAGTGAAGTCGTTTAATTAGTTTAAACAACACTCCAAAAGATTTTGCACATTAGGACTTCTCGGGGATTTTAATATGTTAAAATCTCCTGAGACCCCACGTGAAAGTAATTGGGCATTTCTGTGTTTAAGAGTTCAAAGCCCTCGGTCTGGCGTACCAGGGCTCAGATCTCTGCTCTGACACTTAACAGGGGTGTAAACTTAGATATATTTCTTACCTTTCCAAAGTCTTGGTTGGTTTTCTTATCTATAAATCAACCACATAGAGCTATGAGGGTTAAATATTATAATGTGTGTAGTGCTCTTGGTTCCTGGCACAAAGAAAATTCCTAACAAATGTTAGCTATTTTATGATTACATTATTGTTCATTTCTAATATGATTGGCCACAAGGACCTTTTTTGTTATGAAGCATCTAGCAGGACAATGTTTCTCAGGATATACGTTGGAAAATATTGATCTAGTTTATCGCCTTTGAGAAATGTTGAGTCCCATTTTGAAGGGCCCTGAATGCCAGAACAAGTTTAGATCTTACCCTGTAAAAAATTGGAAAGTTTCCAACTGACCATATTAAAATCAGCATTTTAGGGCAGTGATCTCCCACCTTTTCAGCACCGAGGACCAGTTTCATGGAAGACAATTTTTCTACGGATGGGAGGGGCTGGTTTCGGGATGAAGCTGTTCCACCTCAGACCATCAGGCATCATTTAGATTCTCATAAGGAGTGCACAGCCCAGATCCCTCACATGCCCAGTTCACAATAGGGTTCGCTCTCCTATGAGAATCTAATGCGGCAGCTGATCTGACAGGAGGTGGAGCTCAGGCGATAATGCGAGTAATGGGGAGTGGCTGTAAGTACAGATGAAGCATTGCTCACTTGCCCGCCGCTCACTGAGGCCCAGTTCCTAACAGGCCACATGGCCCGTTGTTTGGGGACCCCTGTTATAGACCACTGAAAAATAATGGGTTTACTCCGAATAAACTGGAAAGCCATTGGAAGTGGCCATGTTAAATGTTGCCCGAGCCCTGTGCTCCTGGATATCAGCGATATCAACAATGATGAAATAAATCTCTCCATTGTTTGTGTTATCAGAAATGGCTTACTGCATGAACCACCCTTCCCCATATGACTTAGATAAGGCTCGGGAATGACCTCCTTGTTTACCTAGGGCAGGGCCAGGTGCAGACCTTCCAAATTCCCATTCTTTGTCTCATTCGTGATTAGCTGAACTGTTGGTCCCCGTGACCAATCAGAACAAAATGCGAACGATGGAGAGAGGCTATAAATACAGATGAAACTTCACTTGTTTGCCTGCCGCTCACCTCCTGCTGTGCTTCCCAGTTCCTAGCAGGCCAAGGACCCGTACTTGGTTATGGACCAGGGGCTGGGGCCCCCGTTTTAGGAGCATGTATTAACATAACATGATTTGGGTGGGAGAGAATAGAGTATGGACAACCAGTTGGAAGATACATGCAGTAATTCTGTATGTGGAGAGAAGACCCAGAACTGAGATGGTAGGAAAGAGTGGGAGGTTGAATGTGAGAGACAGAATAAAGCTCCAAATGGAGAGACCTTAGTGACTGATGATCCCTGGGTCATCTGGGCTCCACACTTTCTGAACCATATCAGTCATGTTGATTCATGATTACGTTTTAAAAGCCTATTTCAAAGTTTCAGATAAGATTTCCAAAGTGACTATTTATTAAGAATGCTTATAGTGTTGATTTTGTTATTTTTTCATCAGAGATCATGTATAATAGTTTCAGGGTTTTTTTTTTTTTTAATGTGTGTGTGTATGCATGCGTGTGCAAACATTATTTATTTTGTCAATTTATTTTTCTCATTTTCTCCAAAATAATTAGACTTGCAAAGACTAGATTTATTTTTACCTCAGCACCACTTTATCAATATTCCTTTCTAATCATAGCCTGTCTTCCTTAGACATCTGAGGACAGGATTACTGTTTAGTGTCTCTGTAATTGGCCCAAGAAAACACTCCGAGTCCCTGGGGCATCATTTCTACCAGGAAACCTGGTAGAAATGATGACTCTCTTTCTTCATTCAGTGATGCATTGAAATCAATAATCACTACACATTTCCTAAATGTCAAGAGTCTCATCCTAGGATATAAGGGAGAGCTGGAGTTTGCTCCAAAGTGGTCTTGTTTTCAATTTCTTTCCACTGCTTGCAATGGTCCATTTTTCACTAATTGTCACCCCTGTTGGTAAAGCCCAAATACCTTTGCACTCAGCTGCAACAGCATTTCCTGCGGACTTCAGCAACCACAATGATTTACGCCTGGTCTCCTTAGGGGCTTCCACTGAGGGAAGCACCTGGAAACAATGCCTCTCAGCAGTTCCTCTTCTCCTCTTTTTTTTTCTCCCCCATCTCTTCTTTTTAAAGAAATTTATGTAGAGCCCACCATGACCCAAATACCATACTGAGCCCTTCATATGTTTCTTTTAGTTTAATCTGCTTACAGCCTTTCAAGGTAGCAATTACGATGTACTCTTTGCAGACAAGAAAACTGAATCTCAGAAATATCCACTGGGATTTTGGAGTCTGGCTAACTCAAAAACTCATGCTTTAACTCCTAAAACCCGCCTCATGTTGGAGTTTCTTTGTTTTAGCTCATAACTGTCTTCTTTATGAAAAATTTTGATAGTCACTGCTGGAAAACCTGGAATATCTGACTGATCTCTCCGCCCTCTAGAGGGTCCAGGTTGTCCTGAACAGCCTACTCAATGCAAGCACGTGAGCTCCCACTGTTTCATGAAACGGTGGTATAATTCTTAAAGGGCACCTTTGTCAACTAGGTACAGAGTCACACCTAAGGGTTGTTTGTTTGTTCTTATTATACAATCCCAAGGGGAGGAGAGATATATATATATATATGTGTGTGTGTGTGTGTGTGTTTGTATGTATGTATATGTATATATATGTATATGTGTTTGTATGTATGTGTATATACACATACATACAAATGTATGTATGTATATGTATGTATGTGTATGTATATATGTGTGTGTGTGTGTGTCTTTCCTGGCTGTTGTTAACTACTAGGCACTTGGGTTTTGGGTAGGCATCTGGATCTAATTTTTTTTAGTATAAAAATATTGTTAATAATACCTACCTCATAGGATCATTTGGCCATTTCATAACAGCTTATTGAAAGTGCTTGGTGTGATATCTGGCATGCACTGAGTAATCAGTAGCAGCTAATAATCTCTCTTTCCCTTCTCTTTTTCTTTACATCAAATCCATTATTTCTTAGGAAATTATAGGAATATATTTGTGTCTCATTGTCCCAAGTTCTGAATGCTGTAATTATCTTGATTCCACAGATGCTTTGACGATATCAGAATCTACCCCCTACTGCTGTACATTTTTCATCACTTTATTCATTTTTGGCAAATTATATTCAGCATGCATGATTTTTATGCTGCTTTTTCTATACATGTTGCAGCTATTCGCATTGCATTGCCCAGGGAAATGTAATCTGTTGGGATTACACCCACATTATCCTAGTGCTATTAAATCATGTGGTTATGCTTTTCTGCGGTTTCATCTAATACGTTCTTTGGAGTTCATTTTGGACTCAGATTTGGAAAGTCTTGTAAGCATGCTTTATTTTTTACAGAATCTAGAACATTCTGGAAAACTCTTAACTTTTACCACATGCATGAACTGAATAACTAAAGTTAGGCAATTCCTTTGGCTTTTGGGAAATAATTAGGGTTCATCAGCTATGCTTCCTGGAAGAATCACTGAACCAAAAATACACTCTACCTGATAAATTACAATCTATTTAATAACCTACAAATTAGCAAGCACTAGCTCAAAGGAATGTAAATAAAATGAGTTGCAAAAATAAGGCTTCAACACAAAATGAGATCTCAAAAGATGTATAGTGAAAAGTATACTTTCAACTATATTTAGAATAAAAGTTTGCTAAAGTATTTCTCAGGCTGATCTTTTAGAAATCCATATCTCCATATGCCATGACAAAGATCAATATTTATTTATGCTTTTACAATAAAAAGCAGTGTTGTCTTTTTCCCCTAGAGTCTGCAGTAATAAAATATTTTACAGCTCCTTTATATTTTATAACTTGAAATTTTCATTGATGCTAGGCAAGGAATAGTGCAGAGCTGTAGTCTTCTTTGTGAAGGACTTTTAATCCTTAATTAATCATTTATATAAGTCTATTGCAGAGTGGTCTTTGGAGGATTAATGAGGAAATGTTTCAAAGTATTTTCTCATTAATTCTCAAAATCTTGGATAACAGGCTTTAGATAAAATAAGAACGATTATATTACTATTGTTCACAAAAAGAAAGCTAGAGTATCAAGTAATTCCTTAACTAAATTTTATAGAATGAAATCTATAAATCACTAAGAATTTAATTATTAAGACTAAATTTAATTATTAAGACTAAATGCTACCCAGATCACAAAGTATCTCATGCTGTATTACAGACCATGAATTAGGTTTTTTTCCACAACTTCACAATGAATCATACTGGAAACACTTGGTAGCAGATATAACCCGTATTATTATTTTATGTCATCAGTATTGTTTAAAATGTCAAGAGTTTATTCTTAATGATTATTGGATTCAATCCAACTTAAAGCTTTTTATTTTGTGGCGGTGTCTCAGTT
Organism: Theropithecus gelada; assembly: GCF_003255815.1. Lineage (NCBI taxonomy): Eukaryota > Metazoa > Chordata > Mammalia > Primates > Cercopithecidae > Theropithecus > Theropithecus gelada. The sequence goes on along the minus strand of NC_037670.1, from coordinate 33,056,242 downwards.
AGTTGAGAATCATTAAATCAAGTGTAAAAGTAGGGTAACTGAACACATGGCACTTTGCACCTTTTGTGTATGTGGGAGACAGAGAGATGAGAAAGTCACTTTCTCCATGCTACCTGATCAGGTAAGAAAATCAATCCTGGCAAAATAACTTGAATACAAGACCAATGAAAAATACTATAAAAGAAGTAGGAAAGAATGATTTTGAACATAGGTGGAATGTAAGGAGGTTATTTATGCCTAGGACGCACCCTGGGAAGAGTTTTTGGAGAAAATATTTGAAAAAGCTCCTTAACAATAGATAGCAGTTCTGTAGAGAACAGGCTGAAGTAAGAACATTTCTCCTTGAAATGAATGAGAGCAGAGAGATTAGAAAGTACAATTTAGAGAATGGAATTGGTGGGAAATGAGGAAAGTGGTCTGACTAGTGATTAAATGACTGCATTTGCTTGGTTTGTGGGTAAAAGACAGCAGGCAAAAGAGGTCACCTATAGCCTCAGCAAGAGTTAATAAGGAAGTGAGGTTGAGAGGTGACTGAGAAGGTCAATGCAAAAAGCATTTATTGAGCACCTCTTGTATGTTCTGGCTAGGAAACGGAGACAGGAATGTAAAGGAGGTTAGAGTGCAGTGTGAATGGTACTAGGATGGAAATAAGCCTGAGGTACCAGAGAAACCTTCAGGCAGAGCACCTCACCTGGAATGGAGATGAAAGGATCAGTCAAAGTAAAATGGAAGAAATCAAAGAAGAAGATGGAATGAAGAGAGTTCAAAGAGGAAGCAACAGGATTTAGCCACTGATATAGACTGAATGGTTGTGTTTCACATGTTGAAATCTTAATCACTAATGTGATATTATTAGGAGGTGGGGTCTCTGGGAAGTAATGAGGTCATGAAGGTGAGGGCCTCATGAATAAGATTAGTGTCCTTGTAAAAGAGACCCTAGAGAGCTCCCTCAGTCCTTCCATCATGTGAAGACATATCAGGATGAAGACGAACATCTACAAAGCATGAAGTAGGCCCTCACCAGTTACCAAATATGCCAGCACCTTGATCTTGGACTTCCCAGCCTCAGAATCTATGAGAAATACATTTCTGTTGATTATAAGTCACCGATTTTTATGGTCCTTTTTCATGGGCCCTCACCAGTCACCAAATTTGCCAGCGCCTTGATCTTGGACTTCCCAGCCTCTGAATCTATGAGAAATACATTTCTATTGTTTGTAAGTCATTCATTTTATGGTCCTTTGTCATAGCAGCTTGATTAACTATGACAGCCACTAAATGGTTGAAAGAGGAGCAGGACAGACAGGAGTTAATGACGAATCTAAACTTCCTGGTCTGAGCAGGAGGGTCTAAGCCTGTCAATCCCATTAATGGAATTAGGCAGCATAGAAGAAGGAACAACTTTCAGTAGAAGACAGAGGGCTCAGCTCTGCACATGGGTTTGAAATAATAACGGGGAAGCTATTCGAAATTTCTAAAAATGCAGTTGGAATTGGTGGTCTGGAGTTCTTAGGGAAGTCAGGTATAGAGGTATCTATGTTAGAATGATCAAGAGAGAGAAAGAGCTGCCAACTGTGGTACCCAGGAGAAGCATAAGAGTAAAGATGGAGCTGTCAAAGGGGAAGAGTTAGTGAAAGGCATCCAGAAGGGACTTGCATTATACTGGCTACCAAATTGTTCAGATTCACAAGATACATGGAAGAAACTACCAGATAGCTAGGTATGCATTTAGATGTACATAAGTATACCTGACAACTTTAAGAGAAAGTATTTTCTTTCCTATTTTTGTTTTAATTAGTTGTATTTAGAGTTGGCTCCAGAGTTTTACTTATCCTCTTAAAAACTGGTAGTTGTAATGTTTATTCATGATTTCTCTGCTATTGCTGTTTTTTTTTTTTCCTTATAGTTAAAACTAGTTGAACAATTAGCAGTCCCAATCTTCCATCTAAAGACATTTTAGGAAAAACGGTAGCTCATTAAGGAGCTAGTTTATTAAAAAGAAACAGGATAATAAGGCCAAGCAATTTTGCAACTGTCTTCTGCTTATTTCCCTAAGATGAAAGATAATAACAACCTCTTCACACAGCCCCAGTTCTTTGATTTTTTTTTAACAAATGCTTAACATCAAACAGGAGATGAAGAAAACCTCAAGCCAACCATCTTAAAGGCCTATTAGCATTTAACCTGTTAATATTTTGTGGTGAAAAGAGTTTACATATGCAATTGTTACAGTAATAATTCCTTGAAGCCCCTGGGGGCCTTCACATTACAGTGGGACTACAGAGTTTCAGAATACAATTTGTATAATAACCCTAATCAGAAAAATAAATTACTCATGCTTCACTGTATTCCAAACATAGCACTAACTCACCTCTGATGTAATCAAATATTGAGGTGTTAAACACACAAAAAACTCAAGTCTATATTATTCGGCGTACCATTTATATCCGTTAAGAATTGACAAGAAAGGTCTATTTCCCTTTTATTTGTCAGCATAAAACCTCCTATACCATCATTAGAAAAATCTTTACCAAGTCATTTCATGTTTCTTTGAATCAGAATGATTTCATTTTTCTGCCAAGCAAATGTTGCCAACTTCAGATGTGCATTAACAAAAATGGTCTAGCAAGATAGCAAATTCCAATTTCCTATGATCAGAGAATCTTATTACGTTCATCCTCTCCCTTCCTTCCTGTTCACGTAGGAAGTTAAAAGACGTTTTTCGGTTTAATTTGCTTAGCTCTACATTCTCATAAGTGGAAGGTAATGTTCTGGGAACTGGCCAAACACTAACTACATCTAAGAAATGAAATTCTAAAGCCCAAGTTTATTTCTGGTTGCTATTGAACTTTCCCATTTTTTGTTCAATGTGCAGATTGCCAAGTAGCATATTGTCCGTGACAACTTTACACAATGCTGGAGATCTGCAGATGGTGTGTCTTTTCACATATGATAAATGCCTAATTTAATGCTGATTTGTAGCAATCAGAACAATGCTGCAGGCTCTTTCGGCTCAGGAATGTCTTGATAGTAGACCCAGAAGCAGGGCGTGAGCTCAGGCCCAACCATGGGTTTATGACTATAGCAGTGTTGTCCACTGTCCCTCTTAAAGCACTTAAGCTGGAAGGGACCATCATCTGATAAATGAACAGGTGGAAGTCCAGGAAGGCTAGGTGATAAGGTAAAGATCTTTGGGGTTAGTAGTGCCCCAGGTTGGGAGCCACTGAACAACACCAATGTAATTTGTTTTGAGAAGCACCCAGGAGCACAACAATCTCAAAACTAAATTTCTGTGGAAAAGCCTAATCCTGATTTGTTCTTACAACCCAGAGTAGATCCTGGCACACTATAAATAATCAGTACATGTTTGTAGAATGAAAATGAATTAAAATGATTTAAAGTACTCTGAACCACTTGTAAGTTTTGCTAGCATTTTCCCTCTTAATACAGCTTTGCCTTACTCCTCCTGTAATTTATGTTCAATTTATTTGCCTCATCTGAGTGCTAGATAGCTTCCTATTGGTTCTAAAATGCAGTTGGGTGTATATGTAATCATGCTTGTTGAAGGTTAACTTAACTGGATTAAAAAATGATATTTTATTTTCATAAAATTTCAATAAAATGGGCTCCAGAGTTTGGAGATACTGTTTTTAAAGAACTAAGAATCAGAGAGGCTGAGTCGCTTGCTCCAGACCACACAGCAGATAAGTGTCTTATTCCATGCAAGGGTCAGATTCATCTAACACATGTATCTGGAATTCTATTGGAAATGTTTACATATAAAAATATGGCTTATCCCTTACTGGGTACCTCATTTTGTAGATTAGGAAATCAATGTCTGAAATGGTTAAGGCATGAGTAGAAGGTTGACTGGTTAATAGGAGGTGAAATTGGCATATGAAGAGAAGATTCTCTAATTCCCTGTCCCTTTCTTCTTCTACTGCACCATGACTCCTTTGGCTAGAGTGGGAACTCAGTACTCTTACATGTGTTGGAATCATCCCTTGATATAAAAGACTTCTTATATTTACTATCTTTGGCAACAAAGTGTGCTCCACAATGGTATTCAAAATACTATGTAATATTTAATTTGTAAAAAATAAAGGGCTATCTTTTACAAGTGGCACATTTCCATTTTCTCCTAACAGCCATCCATTTGTTTGCTTTTTCTATTCACTATGCTCAGAGGCAGAAATTCAAAAATTAATAAAACATAGTCCTTGGCATCATGGGATTCATAGAACAGAAAGGAGAACAGATGGTTGGGGTAAAGGTATCTGAGGAAAAGCCTTTACAGATAAGAACAGAGACAAATTAAACAAACAAACAACAGTAACAATAAATAATGACATTAAAAAAAAAGGCTACAACAGGCATTTGTTGTCCATTTAGGAAGAGATGGGACATTTGGGTAGTTTTACTGTTTGGAAAATGAGTTTTGTGGTTTCATTTCTATTCTCCACATTCCATTAATTCAATGGTTCCCCGATGACTACCGTATTATTCCTAGGTACCCTTTTTTGGCTTTTAAAAGAGTTTGACCCATACTTAATGTAGTTTTAAACTTTTTAACATTTACTAATATAGAAGCTTTTATTGCCTATTTCCTTCTGGTTTATTCCCTTTCCTTCTGTCATTGAAGAAATGTTTCTAGTGATAGAAATATTCCATGATTGAGAAGAATGTGGGAAGAAAGGAGGGCTGGTGGATGAGAATTGCTCGTGATGTCTCCTTTGAATTCTGTGCTCTCACAATGACACTACAATGTATGGTTTGACACCTGGAAGAAGCAGCTCACGATGGGCACACCTCGAAGCAGTATTTAACGTATTTGGAAGGTAACTTGACCCATTTAGTGGTTTTCAGATATCGGGAAGTAGGAAAATGTATTTGTATATTCTACAAAATATTTCTAGTTATCTAACTTTCAGCAACCATTTAAATTTACTTTACAAACTCTTGTGGTTCTACGAAACAGTATGAGAACTGTTAATAAGTGCAATAGAGGCTGGTGAGTCAAATAAAAATAATGGCTTCACATTTGACCTTTAGCAAGCAAAGAATTCTCAAGTATATAAATTTGCAATGGTTTTACTTCATTAAGTCACTCAGCAAGACTTTGACTAATGGTTGTTTCAGGAAAGAAAGTCACAACTAACAAGCAGAGAGTTCTTAGTATCAGCCTCCGAGGTCCCCGATTTGCCACAAAGCAAGCAGTGCACATTTTCCTTCCAAACAGAAAAAATAAAAATGAAATATAAAAGCTCATTAGACCTTCCAAATCAGGATCTTGTTTAGACACATTCAAGACACCCAGGAAGGCATCAGTGTTATCAGGTATCAGGTTATAAAGAAATCAGAGTTTAATCCTGTGACATTCTGAATGGGACTAGAAAGGCTGGTTTACAATGGTATTTTAAAATTTAAAACATTTGTGTGTTTTTTCTCAAAGTCCACTTTTTTTTTTCTAATTGCAAGAAAATTAGAACAGACACATTTCAAAAGTTCCCAGCACAGAATAGCTGTATTCCGCAGTGAATACCAGCAAAACCACATAATAATTGGAAAGAAAACACCTAAGCAAAAGCCAATCAAAGAAGCCCCTACAGGCTTCAACAGGTTTCCTTCAGGCCTGAAATACTGATGTCCTTTTCCACTCTGACTCTTCCTAAAAACAAGGGGGGATGCTTTATGTAATCTATTGACAAGAAAGGAGGTAGACAAAAATCTTGACTCCCACGTGCTGCTCCATTTTAGACAGGGAAACACATTGTTTACTATTAAATAATTTTTCTTTGTAGTATGGTTCGGTTACCTGTCCATATTACTGTTCTGTAAGCTGCTATGAACAAACACATTATATTTAATGGAAGTTGAAGGAACAGGCAGAGGGTTGAGTTTTCTAACATGTATGGTTCACAAAGCCAGATTCCAAGATATGGTCTAATCTTCTAAACATATACATTTGTCCATTATAAATCCTTTTTTTCCAGGGTAAGTTTTGAAACAAATCTCATTTTGCTATCCTATCATAAAATGTTTTTGAATTAACCAGAGTCTACTTATCATTTCTCTAAGTATGGTCAAGAGGAAGAATAACTTGGTTGTATTTTTTTCCATATGAGGACTTTTGTGCACCACCCCCCCAGCCCCCGACTCTTTGTATTATGGACAGAGAAACAGAAAGGAAATTACTAAGTCAGGGAGAGAATTACTTGATGGCCATGTTCCTCTCTCAGTTTGCCATTTGATGACATAATATATATGAAAACCTGAAAGTGAGGGCCAATTTTTCTAACCTAATAGATAAAGTTTGTGGACTTCTGAGCTACATTGCATTACTAGTAATAACTGAAAATGCAGATTATCAGCTATTGTGCTACATATTTTACTTAAAATGGTTATTATCTCCACCTTCAAGATGAGACAACTGAGATTTAGAAATTAAGTAACTTGACTAGTTAAAACTGACACTAAACCTCTTAATTTTAATCGCTCACTATAGCTACATGCATAAAGTTATGATTACTTATTGCTGGAAGGGAATCTTCAATAGACATCCAGGGTTCATCCACAGAGCTATCCAGAAAAAGCTCCCAAATCACACAGATACTGGTTCACTCGGTGACAATGTTGCTCGAAACTGTTCCATAAAAGATTCTAATCCCGAATGAAACATTTCAATATTATTTTCATTATTGGAAAAATTTCCGTATTTTAGATCCCCTTGAGTAAATAAGAATGAGTCGCATTTTAAAAACTACTTTTTAATGGACACATTGTAATTACACATATTTATTGGGGAAAAATGTGACAATGTGATGTTTCAATACATACATATGTTGTATAATGATCAAATCAGGGTATTTATTGTGTAGACCATGGATTTGCTTTCATGAATGTTCATACGTATGTCAGCGTTTCATGCCAGGGCAATGGACATTGTATGGTTAAATCGTCTTCAGCTTCTTATTCTAAGCCTTTGCTAGATGGTTTTTAACTAAATATAGGCATATTAAAAGTTCTCTTCTCATACCACAACCCTGACCTAGCTGTAGTTGGTTTAGAGTGGGACTCAGATGGATGGGATTATTTTTTCTTACGTAAGAAAAATAAATTCCATCCTAGAGATCTGTAAAAAATCTCTGTGATTTAGAATATAGAATGGGTGGGAGTGAAGGAATATAATTTAGCCCTTGATTAAATACAGCACCTATTTGCCCTTCAGGATCTTAGTGAAAGATACTGTCTTAGGGAACTTGCTTCAAAGGAAGTATTGATGAAAAGGTAGAACGAGTGACAAATACTGCCAAAATTTCTATTATGGCATCAATGAATACATGAGCTAATGTACTGATGGTGGTCTGCTGTAAATGCCCATCACTGTCAGCAACCTTTTTCTGACAAGGAGGACTGCTGTGCTATCTCAGGTTAAGCAATAAAATCTAGGAGGTGAATGACCTGCCATAATCCATCAAAAGCACTCAGAGCTGTTCTCTTTTGAATACCTCCAATTATCTAAATTTATAACTGATATAAACAGGAAAATCAGAATTAAACCTTTAAATTGCTGCTTCTCCACCACTTGGTCTTCTTTATCTTTCCCGTTAGAATCATTGTTAGTCTAACTGTCTTAACTAATTCAGATGAAACGTCAGGGGAAGATCAATGTATGAATCCCTCATGGCCTATTTGATGTAAATCTGTTCCTTTTATGAAACACCCTTCCTATAGGTTTAGAATGTGTTATTGCCAATGTTTCAGGCTGACCAGCAAAATGCTCAATAAACAATGCACTTTCCTCTCAAATGACACAAGAGTCAAATGGATGCTGGATGCTTAAAAGAAAAAAAATCTTTACTTATAACATGAGATTAGCTGAACAGAACTTGAGTTGAAACAGAAAATGCCTGTGAGTTCCAAGGGGTCATAACTAATATTAATGCATTTTGCTTTCATCCAGAGAAAAAAATATAAAATCTATGCTCTGTTTTGCCTCACTCCTTTGACCTCTTTCTCAGGCTGACTTTGTTCTGTTCTTTGCACATATTTTCCAGGAATACCAATATTGGAACAGTTTTGAAGTTATAGAACTGGGCTGACACAGCAGCATGTTCATCGCGTTGGCTACCACCGGAAGACTCACTGGCATACTTCCGTCAGGAAGAAAAACATTCCAACACACTTATTGTAAAGACGGAGGAGGAGGGCATTCAGTTGTTTTCTATTGAATGACTTCTATTGAAGTGATTATATCCCTCCAAGACATTGTAGGGAATTAGTACTAATTAGTAAGAATTCCCTAATTAGTACGGATTAGTACTTCATTCTAAAAAAAATGTATCTTTTTGTGTGTACAATAACTTTAAGGGTAAGTTCAAAAGACCCCAAACACTTGCTTTTTTGGCTTTTGTTTTCCTATTTACAGTGGATCCTTTCAACTCTGTTGCCTGGCTTATCATATCCTTTCTTATCACTGGGTTAACAGAACTCTAGGCAAAGTTGACAGCCAAATATCAGAGTGCATCCATAAACATAAATCCTGGTATCTGCTCATAGACTTAGAAACAAAGGAGAAGAACTGTGAATTATGAGAGAAATGGTAACTAAGCCTTTTTCAAAGACAAATGTATGTATCCACCACACGTAGGTAGCTGAAACAGTTAGTTAGGGGAAGAAAAAACATCAAATGAAAGTTAAAGAGAGACACTTTATTAGATTTATTTGGGGGAATGATTAAGGCGTAGCTCATTAAAATTCCTTTAGTCTTTCTTCTCATTTACTTTATTCACCATAGGCATGTGAACTTCTGTTAATTGTATGGTGGTTTTATAAGTATCGAGGAAGATTTTCTGACTAGCTGAAACTACTTTCATTCTAAATCAGACAACTTTGAAGGTTACATTAACTCTTTCATGACACTGAGTGTGCCAGAGTGTTATGAGTTTTCAGACTACAAAGTCATTGCCTACACTGCACATTTTTGTTGCATTCCCAAAATCTTAGGCTTTTAAAAATTTACTTCCCATGAAATAAATTTCACTTATTTACTTCTTTGGAAGAATGTGGAGATATGGAAGTTCTAATCTAACAATCCAGGTCAAGTCAATAAATCTGACTCCCATATTCCACTTCAATCTGAGTTATCTAGAGGAAACACTGAACTCTTCTGAGGGACTCATCACAGCCTTTGCTTCCATTAAGTAGTCACCTGGGGATGTCAGACATGGGTAGATCAGGATATTGAGCAATCTTGTTAGCACACCTGTATCTACCATTGCAAGGGTATCAGAACTGTGCTAGACTACTGATAACAACATACAGAACCACCAGGTGTCTTGTACACATCTGAGGCATTTTTTTCCTCCTATAATAAGGAAGTCAGAGGTAAGCGGTTGCTTGCCTGGTTCCAGCTGTTCAGTAATGCCAGCCTGGACCTAAGTTACTATCATCTTTTCCCTCTTCCTTCCTCAGTGTGTTGGCTTTTTTTTCCTTAGGCTTGTTATCTCATGTAGCTGGTCCAGAAATTGTATCTATGTTCGCAGCAGGACAAGGGGAATGTGGAATAAATTTCCAGTATGCTTATATCTCATTGCCCAGAGCTGTACACTATGGCCAGTCCAAGGGAGACGGAAAATGAGTATCTCTCCAGAGCTTTCCCAAACAAAATCAGGGTTCTGTCTTTCTGTCTGCAGGAAAAGAGGCAGAATAAATACTAGATTGGCAAATAGAAGTATCAGGTGAACTATGGTGAAAACCAACTCCCCAAAAGCTGGAAGTGAGGGACCTCCTTCCCCCAACAGCCTCAAAGGACTAGGAAGAACATCAGTGAGGAAGAAGCCTGCCCTCCTTACCTCCTTGTCTCCATTTTATAGACCCTCCCTTCTTTCTTTCTTTCTTTCTCTTTCTTTCTTTCTTTCTTTCTTTCTTTCTTTCTTTCTTTCTTTCTTTCTTTCTTTCTTTCTTCTTTCTCTCTTTCTTTCTCTCTTTCTTTCTCTCTTTCTTTCTCTCTTTCTTTCTCTCTCTCTTTCTTTCTTTCTTTCTTTCTTTTTCTTTCTTTCTCTCTCCCTTCCTTCCTTTCTTTCTCTTTCTTTCTTTCTTTTCTTCTTCTTTCTTTCTCCCTTCCTTCCTTCCTTCCTTTCTTCCTTCCTTCTTTCCCTCCTTCCTTCCTTTCTTCCTTCCTTCCTTTCTTTCTCTCTCTCTCTTTATTTCTTTCCCTCCCTTCCTTCCTTCCTTCCTTCCTTCCTTCCTTCCTTCCTTCCTTCCTTCTTTCCTTCCTTCCTTCCTTCCTTCCTTCCTTCCTTCCTTCCTTCCTTCCTTCCTTCCTTCCTTGTTTTTGAGACAGAATTTCTCTTTTGTCACTAAGCCTGGAGTGCAGTGGCACAATCACAGTTCACTGCAGCCTTGACCTCCTGGGTTCAAGAGATCCTCCCCCTTCAACCAACTCAATAGCTGGGACTACAGATGCATGCCACCATGCCCAGCTAATTTTTGTACTTTTTTGTACAGATGGTGTTTTGCCACATTGGCCAGGCTGTTCTGAAACTCCTAGGCTTGAGCAATCCACTCCTCTCAGCCTCCCAAACTGTTGGGAACCGCTTACAGGTGTGAGCCATGCACCTGGCCTAGCCCCTTCCTACTTAAGGTTTTGTTACAGACTAGTCTATTTCTGAAAGCTGTGACTCAAGAACTAACAAATGCCACAAATATTTCTAAATCCAGTAACAGTCAACTATGCAATAATTGACAACTGATATGCAGCATTGCAACAACCTGAAGCCTTTTTATACACACTTGCAACAACAATGAAGCAGGTTTTAAAGGCCAGATATCTGTACTCACCAAAGAAATCCACCATCTGGTCCCCACTATGACGGCGTTTTAGATTAGAGGAGTTTTTTTTTTTTTTCCCCCTCCCCACTATCCTTTGAAGAACAGGTGCTTGTGCTGGCCTTCCATCATAGAAAGGTTTCCCTTTTTATAAATGGCAACACAAAATATTCCATCCTGTTTTTTTGTAACTTTCTCCTGAAATCTTCTGCACGAAATCTGTTAAAGTTTCTTCTTCTTAAAATAGCTATGAGGAAGTTGACTTCTCAAGGGCAAAAATCTTTGCAAGGACCTCTTAGAATATGGAAATTGGACTTCTAAAATCTTTTTACTTGAAACAGAAGTAGATTAACTCTTTAAAAAATATACTAGACATTTTTGACAACAGAATACTAAATAAGTTTTAGATAATGACTGAACTGAATAAAATGCATGGACAAGGTAATAAAAATGGGAAAGTTAGAATACAATGAGAGTGATATGTTTTAAATATTTTTTCTTAAAGGATATATTTATACCCATTTTTAACATAAAAAGGTGGAGAATGTATTTGCCCCGTTTTCCATTCTTCAAGTTCTTTTAAAAGATATGGGAAACCTTTAATTCTAAGTCAAGAGTAAATACTCCTACTGTGGTTCACTCCATCCAGGATAAATCCAGAATCACAAGGAAAATCTATAATTTTACTGATTCCTGAACATTTTGCTTTTTCCTCCTCCACCTCTTGTTCTTCTATTCCAGTAGATATCCTGCTACACAATAGGTATTTCACAGTAGGATATCAAATGGCATTGCACTCTATCAATGTTTTATTCATTGTACAGAGATTTTGCAACATACAGTACAGGATCTAAATTACTGCCCAGTAAGGAAAATCATCCCATATTTTAGAAACCGTCTCTAATTTTCTGTGGCTTGTGCTATCTCCTCTTCTTCAGTTTAAAATAGTTTGTTTCAGTAAACAGCAAATAAGTGAGTTAAAGACTAATTTACTTTCTATTTTGGTGTCCTGTATTTAAAGTAATTTTTAAATGTATTAAATAGAATTATCCCTAAAGAAGGAAGATAAAGCTATGTATAAGTTTCTTTTTTTTTTTTTTTTTTTTTTTTTTTTTTTTTTTTGAGACGGAGTCTCGCTCGGTCGCCCAGGGTGGAGTGCAGTGGCCGGATCTCAGCTCACTGCTAGCTCCGCCTCCCGGGTTCACGCCATTCTCCTGCCTCAGCCCCCCAAGTAGCTGGGACTACAGGCGCCCACCACCTCGCCCGGCTAGTTTTCTGTATTTTTTTGGTAGAGACGGGGTTTCACTGTGTTAGCCAGGATGGTATCGATCTCCTGACCTCGTGATCCGCCCGTCTCGGCCTCCCAAAGTGCTGGGATTACAGGCTTGAGCCACCGCGCCCGGCCTGTATAAGTTTCTTATACATGTAAGCTTTAATTATAAATTGATAATATTTATTTTGAATAACTGTGTCCTTTGTAGAGTTGTTTTAAAACGCCGATGCAACCCTTATCTGTGAAAATGTCTAGACCTCCTGAGACAAAGTAATTGTATCTACCCTAAATTCAATATTTATGTCATTTGACAATAAGTCATGTGATACTATTTGTCTGGATTATACTTTAATTTCTAATCATAAATATTTTTATTCTTTACTTCCCCAATTAGACTTCAAAATTCAGAAAATATTCTGATTTTCTCCAGTGTTCTACGCACAGTAGGCCCTAGATTAACTACAAACTATGTTTCTCAAGCTTAACTGATAGACTTCTTTTTACAAATCACAATCCTGTTTATTAGGTAGCATATAGAAGCTACCTAATACAGAAAATCAATATGTAAAATAAATCAATTTTTGACCCACTTTGAATTTTCTTAAATGATTTTTGCTATAAACCTGTTTTCAAGCACTTTAGTTTTGCTTGCTGCTGGGACTTTAAGTTTTCGAATTTTCTGCCTAGAGCTCATTGTGCAGTCTTTTCATCAATACTCAAGGAATCAAGAAGTCATCCAATAATTAGTCCCTCAACCAGCAGAATTCAGGCCCACATTTTTGATGTCTGTGTAATTGTAAGTACAGCTGTAGATCTGTCTTCCATCCTGAAGATATAATAACACATATTGTATAATACCAGTATAATTAAAGTATACAATGAAATGTTTCTGAAATGCTTCAGAATTAAGACTCCAGTATTTTAACAGGAAGTGCCAATCTGGTCAAAATCATCAGGTTCTCCAGAAATTTATAGTAAAGACTGTAATTGGCAGGAACACAATGTAAGTGACACATACAGAGACACACACATACAGATACACACACATACATAGACACACACACTCATAAACACATGAAACTGTAGAAAGATGCCCTTGTTACCCAAAGTGTCATGGAAAAGTTGGAGATAAACAGAGCCCATTTATATAATCAAGTGCCAGGAAAAGAAAATAAAAGAAACCAGTTGATCTGTTTTTTGTATGTGTCATAGACCACCATCATCTATAAAGTACCTATCTGTATCAAGAAGTTATTAGCTCATACTGAGGAGACTAGAATACCTTAAACTGATCCACACAAAACCTCTGATAACATCCTTTTTGATATTTAATTCAAAACTGAACTGAATGTTCATGCCTCAGTGGACTGTGTGGTACACTAAGATACAAGTTCCATCAGAATGAAACCAGTCGTTTCTAGATCACTTTGATATTGATAAGAATCATCCTTCTTTCATTCTCTTTGATCATCCCTTGTGTGGAAAAGCCAAAGAAAATGCCAAGAACTTATCTGTCATAAAAAGTGAAATATCCCTAACAGGAATCAGATTATTCGGTATCATCAAGAATCTCACACAAATATCATACATAAAATATTTTTATAAGTCAAATGTGGAGAAGGGAATGAGTCTATACCCTGCATAGGAAGGCAGCCAAGAGCTTTATCAACACGCTTTTACATTTGGATTTCATTCCATTATAATCACAATGATAGCCTGTGTGGTGTGCATAATGCATTCTACATCTAAAAAATGGTTGTGTCTAAAAATTCCATCCCTCCCCTTTCTGGGATAAAGATTTGTCTTCAGCATCATCAATAGCTGAAGCAATGCTCATCTGTGACCATCTGTTCTTATTATAAAACGGTAGATTTTGGCAGAATTTGCAAGCATTGAGCTTGTCAAAATGTTAGAACACCTGTTTGATCTTTACCATATCATAACCTTCAGATGGTTGAGTGTGAATGGGAGGTTGGGCATAGGGAAAAAAGGGTTTTATTATTTCTTTTGAAATGGAAAATATGAAATTTTTTTATTTGATGATTATTCTCTACTGTTATAAAAATTAATATGCTAAGTATGAAATCCTATGATTAATATTGAAACATCTAAAGTTAAATGAGGAAAATGTACACAGTTTTGATTGTCCAAATCCAAAGAGACTGTTTTTTCATCTACTGAATACATATCTTATTATGCAGCAGTGTCTACACATAACAGGTACTCAATCTGTGCATTAATTAATAAATGAATGAAAGTGTATTTGATTCTCATAATGAATGGACTTCGCATTAATATTTCCATCTTTATAGGTGAATAAAAGTGATGCTAAAATAATTTGCAGAGCTGCAACTCAGAGTGATTCCTTCTACCTCTTAGTCACAGCCTTTGCATTAGGCAATGTGAGTAACTTGGTGTAAGCTGTGTGTCCTGTGTTAGTAACCTCTCAGTAGATACTAAAGAGACTAGAAATACCAAAGTCTGGGATTGTTGGTTTGGAAAAGCTAGCCAGAGGAAGTGACTATGAGTAGTTTCGAAAGCAGAAAGCAACACCTTTGAGATGCTAGGGGGTAAAGGAAGGAGGTGGCATGTGAATCCTTGGAACAAGCATGTTCACTAGAGCAGTGTCAAAAGCAGGCAGTGAGAAGAGATTTTTCTATTTATGCGGAGTGAGGAATAATTGGGAGAGGAATTTGAAACCTATAATTGGGAGCTTGGATTTGATACAAAGCTGAATTGGGAAAGTGATTGATGTGACTAAAACAACAGCAGTGATGAGTGCTGCCGCTGGGTGAAGAATGGATTGGCAGGCCCAGGGCAGCTGGCTGCCTGGAAGGCTGGTACAGCGGTACCCACCCCATACCCGTTGCTGATGTCAGTGCACCGGCCCAAGATGAAGAAATGCTATTGGGACAGGATCCACAAGCTGGAGCAGTGGTCTCCAGGCTCCCCTGTACCGTTAGGTCTCTATGCCCTCAGAGAATCATGATGAGTTATGTGATGACAGAAATGCTTCCTTTTTCTTTTTCGTTGAAATGTAATTTTTTTGTGCTATTTAGTATATCATACTTGTATGTGAACTCAAAGTATTTTTTGTTTTGTTTTGTTTTGTTTTGTTATTGAAGCACCTCCAAAGCATTTGAAACATTCTGAGGGAATTTAAACAGTGATAAATTTGGCCAGGCACAGTGGCTCATGCCTGTAATCCCAGCACTTTGGGAGGCTTAGGTGGGTGGATTGCCTGAGGTCAGGAGTTTGAGACCAGCACGGGCCAACATGGAGAACCCCCATCTCTACTGAAGATACAAAAATTAGCCAGGCATGGTGACACATACCTATAGTTCCTACTTTTATTATAATATAAAATAATATAGTTGTTGAAATTGGATGGAAATTTAAAGATTATCTTTAATAATATCTGTCTAACTGTTTTATTTTTCAAACAAGGAAATTGAGACTTTAAGAGATGAAGTGATTTCAATCATACATTCATTCATTCTTTTAGCATAAACTCTGGAGTCAGATTCATCTTAAGTTTGAATCCTGGTTTTTTATTTATTATCTGGGTAACTTTAGAAAAGACATTTGATGTTCCCAGTTTCTTCATCTACAAAAGACAGATAAGTATGGTACAATAGTTATTTTACTATGAATAAAAGATTCCTTTTCAAGTCACTATAGTGTGGCAGTTCATCATCTACAATCTGAAACCAGACCACTTCGGTTTAATTCCCAACTCTACTACACACAAGCAATGAAAACTTGCACAAGGTGCCTAATCTCCCTGTACCTCAGTTCCTTCTTTTGCAATGTGGGGTATGTATAATCTATATTTATATAGCATTAAATGAGAAAATATATTTGTATGTATTACCAGACTCAACCTCAAGCAAATAGCACTGGATAAATGCTCACTGTAGCTGGGGTTGTTACTGTGATCACTCTCATTGCTTTTGATTAGTACTGCTTGTGTGTTGGGCACTGAATTATATGTAGAATATACAGACAGGAAAGACACAGCTCCTTCTCTCAAAAGCTCAGAGTCTAGGCAGATGTTGTAAGGAAAGTAACAACTGCAATTCAGTGTGATCAGTACTACCATGGAGGTCGCCCCCATCTCTCCTAGGGCTCAAAGAGGCCTGAGTGAATCAGGATCCAGTTGTTGCAGGAGAGTCATTGGAGAGTCACTTGAGAGGTGGCAGGAATGGTCAGCAAACCCTTCAGTGAGGTGAAGCATTAGTGCGTGTGTGTTGGGAGCCTGCAGAGCAGAGAATAAATCAACAAAACAGAGGGCAGGTGCTTAAGGTTAGGGAAAATCCAACAATGGGTGGTGGTTTTGTACCTCTGGTTGTAGGCTGTACGTGAGGAATAGTGAGAGGTAGGGCTGGGTAGTTACAAAGCGGATTGATGAAGAAGGGTATTGTATTAGTCAGGGTTCTCTAGAGGTACAGAGCAAATAGGATATATATATATACACACACACACACACACATATATATATATGATATATATATGTATACACACACACATATGTATATATATGAAATGGAGTTTATTAAGGAGAATTGACTCTCGTGATCATAAGATAAAGTCCCACGAGAGGCCATCTGCAAGTTGAGGAATGAGGAAGCCAGTGGTGGATCAGTCCGAGTCCCAAAACCTCAAAAGTAGGGAAGCCAACAGTGCAGCCTTCAATCTGTAGCCAAAGGCCCAAGAGCCCCTGGCAAACCACTGGTATCAATCCAAGACTCTAGAAACGGAAGAACTTGGAGTCTGGTGTTCAAGGGCAGGAAGCATCCAGCACGGGAGAAAGACAAAGGCTAGAAGACTCAGCAAGTCTGTTCTTCTATCTTCTCCTGCCTGCTTTATTCTAGCTGCACTGGCAGCTGATGAGTTGGTGCCCACCCAGACTGAGGGTAGGTCTGTCTTTCCTAGTTCACTGACTCAAATGTTAATCTCCTTTGGCGACAGCTGCACAGACATGCCCAGAAACAATACTTTGCATCCTTCAATCCAATCAAGTCAACATTCAATATTGAGTGTCACAGGCCTTATTAAACACACTGCTATGTGTAGTTTAGCTTGAAAGCAATGAGAGGCCATTAAAAGATTTTAATCGGCAGGATGGCCTGATTAGCTTCTCCTTGCCAAAAATTGATGAGAGCCCCCTGGGTCCACTTCTGTCTGAGTATATAGATACTGCAACACATTCACCTGTTTGACTTGGCTATTTCCCCTTCTCCTGACAGATGGTAAATTCCTTGAAGATAGTCATCTGGCTTTCTATTCCCAACATCGGTCATGATATCTAGAAGTAACCATTGAATATGTTTAGAATGAACAAATGAATGGAAAAGACTGAAAGAAAATGTTCCACTAAGATGCTTTTTCCCCCATAATCCATGAGAATTGATAAGGATCTAATAGTGGTGGTGGCAAGGGGCACAGAAAAGGGATGGGTTCAACAGATATTTAAGTAAGAATTTGACAAGCCTTGGAGTTAGAGGCTGACTTGGAGGCAAAAAGGAGAACTAATCTAGAATGACCTTGAGATTTCAAGTGTGGTCAACTCAATGGATGATGGTAACATTCACTGGGAGTGAAAACGCAGGGGTAGGTTCACAGATGAAGAGAATGAGTCTATTTCCGGCCATGTCTAGTTCCAGGAACCTGCGGATCACATGAAGGGATGTCTAGGAGGCATGTGGATAGGGAGATCTCGTCAAAATCCTTGAGCATCACATCTTTTAACTCACAGTCCATTTCACTTTTCCTCGTTGTAATGCTCTTTTTGAAAGAAAAAAGCCAGGTAAACCATAACTACAAGAATGTTAAAGCAATTTGTACATAAAGATTTTTTAATGGTTACAAAATCAAAAGGGATATTTTTCTTGACCGTGTGTCTGGAATGCCCTTAGCCCATCCATGTCTCTGGAAAAGATCCAAGTTGAACAGTAACTCCTCCAAGAAATCTTGCCACACCCTTCCAGATGAAATGAACATTCACACAGTAGTTGATTTTACTTTTTCTATAGCATTTGTTGCAGTGTATTCAGGTATTCATATTGGTCTTCCTTTAATACATGCAGGACAGTATCATCATTAGCATGGATTTTGAATCAGACGTATAAGGTTTTGAAATTTCAGCTTTGCCACTTAGCTGAATGATCTGGGGAAAGCAGTTTACCTTCTCTTAGCCTCGGGTTTTCACATACATGAAATTCAGAGGGCAGTAGATAATGTGAAGGTTTGAAGGCTTCCACACTATACTCAGTGTAGCACTTTCATCTCTTCTCCTTGTTTCCTTTGCTCCAGCCACACTGACCTCTGTGTTGTCCCTGAAATACCCATGGCACGTACTTTCTACCCCAAGTGCCCTTCCCCCAGCTATCTGCATGGCTAGTTCCCTCCTTTTTCCCAAATATTTTCACAAAAGTGATATTCTATCCTATAGCTGCAATAGAGAAGAAAACGCTGCTGAGTCTAATATGGAACACCTGCATGCATATTGACAAAGGCTGGAAGGAAATACACTCCAAAGGGAAGTTGTATCAGTGAGGGGAATTATGTGCAAACTGTTCTCCTGATACATTATTGCTTTTGATGTAGTTTTGACATTTGAAATGCAATTAAAAACTCAATTTCTCGTGAGATTTTCCCTGGGTACCCTAGGTAAAATTTCAGTATCACACTGTAATATTTTCCTTCTCTGCTTCATTCTTTCCCTTAGCATTTATTGCAACTTAATATGCTATATATTTTACTTTTTTTGGTTGTGTACCAAAAAGGAAAATAAGCTCTTTGAAGATGGGGAATTTTGTCTGTCTTGTTCATTGCCATATCCCCAGTATGTAGAATAATGCCTAGAATATATAGGCATTGAAAATGTATTTTGAAAGAATGAGTTTTATATATACATTGCCTATCAGAGTATCTGACATACACATGTCTGTCACGTAGTAGCTGTTAATGTTGTGAATTTCACTAATATTTTGCAGGATCTTTAGAAGTCAGGAAATACACTATATTCCTTATCTTATGACTTCTACTACAGAGGATGCCTAAGAGTTAAATGAATGAGCTGATCAATTCTATGTAATGATTAGCTACTTGGGTCACTATTGGTGATGTGGTTGCTGCCTCGGAATCAACACTACAGAGCTGGAGAGAGGCTGGAAGCAGAGTGGGCTCAGCATAGTGGCTACGTAAACTTGAGCAACCCCACCTCACCCCATCCAAACTCCCCTCAGTTTTAGAAAGGAGCTTATCGTCAAGGGCACGTTGTAGCTCTTGCAGCCTCTGAGTCTGTGTGTTCCAAAAGGAGAGGCAAAAGGCAAAATCTTTTACCTCCTTAATTTAAAACTCAAATTTCCTTACGATGAATGAGAAGTGGATTTAAAACAATCGGATTATACAATACTTCACATAGTCCTGTGTACATGTGTGTGTGCACATACACACAATCTCGACCTGATAATTTTTCATGCCTTTGTCTGAGTGATTTGCAGCAAGTATGAAGGTATTTCCAAAGTGTTATTAATGACTTAGAAAGTGGGATGTGTCAAAACCAAGCTTAGCTAGTTTGGTGGCAGGTGGTACCAAGAGGCAGAGTTGAAATTACAAAGAACCATTGATCCTGACAGTAAAGCATGCCTGCAAATGAAATTGACATGGAATGAACCTGACTTTGAAGTATTATCTTAAAATCTTGAAAAGCATGTCAGAGAATTCAATTATATAACTAAGGGGAATTGGAGAAAATGAAGAAATTGGTAGCGATCTTTCCTTCAAACATGTATTTTCCTCTACAGGTCAGGCTCATTTTGCACATAATTAGTTACCCCGGTTTCTCACTTCATTGCTTAATCAATTTCAATAATGATTTAGCTTTATTATTAGAAAATTGTACATTCATGTTAAACCCAAAACAAATTTGAAAAGCTGCAGAAGTAATTTGAGTCCAGGTTATAAAAAATAACGTTAGTCCAGGACTCGGAGTGAATTAATGTGACATCTTAAAAGCTTTGGGTTATAATCTGGGTTCTGCCACAGGCAGCCATAAACCATGGGCAAGCTATTTAATCTCTGATTTTTAGAATCTTTAGCTGTAAAGCACAAGCATAATAATTCCCACTTCATTGTAGCTGCTCTGAAGCACAAATGATATATGTGATTGGGCCAGGTATATAAAACAAGATCGACAAAGTCATTTTGACATATATTTGAATAAAACTGTCGTATCTTATCTTATAGAATTGAACAATTGTGTAAAGCCAGGAGGAGGAGAAATATTTGCAGTTATATTTTAGAGATGAGGAAACATGATCAGAAGGATAAAAGTAACTTGCCCTAGTTACCAGGCCACGTTAAATTTCACATCTTCAGCTTCTTGGCCTACTGAGTCTTAATTCTACCACTCATACATGTTCCAATAATCTGTTCTTGGGTGAATATCATAAGAATCCTGGTATTAATAGAATTTTTCCCCTTTTCTTTCCCAAAGACCTAACTATACTTTAAATTACTTATTTCTGCAGCAGATACCTTTATTCTACCAGCAGCAAACAGCAGAACAAAAGTCCCTGCCCATGAAGCTGATACTGTGGTGCGAATCACTCAGCCATCATTCCTAAGTGCTACGATGCCCTCGACACAGTCTGGGAACAAGTCCACTCCTAACACTGTGGGTGAGGAAAGACTCCAGGAAAGGCTGACGGAAGGGAAGACAGGGCAAAAAGTTCTATGGGCACAGGTCAGATAAGGGGGTTAGTTCAGCCCTTATGTGTCCAGTAAGTCATCCCAGAGACGCTGACTAATAAACTTTGTCTTGGACTACGAGAGGAAAATCTAGTTACCTGAAACCAAAGTAGAAGATTCCATCTGGAAAAAGACCTCCCCGTTCCTTTAAAAATTAATTAGTATGTTTGGTTTAGAACCTAAAAACATAGGATACCTGCTGGGTTATTAGACCATATGCAATAATTAGGCTTCTTAACAAAAAGACAATTAATTGTACTTTAATATAGTGTGCTTTTTAGTGGATTCAGAAATCATGCTAATAGCATACTTTTCTTACAGAATTTTATGAGAAAAAAATGCATATGAAATTGCACATTAGCAGGAAAAGGTATTTTGAGTACACAAATAAGTATTCAAAGTAGAGTTTATATATTTCAATTAATATAATAGTTGGCAAAGAGACTCAGGAGGCTGAGGCAAGAGAATCGCTTGAACCCTGGAGGCAAAGGTTGCAGTGAGCCAAGATCATGTCATTGCACTCCAGCCTGGGCAACAAGAGCGAAACTTTGTCTCAAAACAAACAAACAAACAAAAAAAATAGTGAAAACATCTACTCATATAATCTAATGGTTTTTTCAAATTCTTATTGTGGTATAACATATCTCGGCTTTCTCTAAAAGTCAGTTTTTAACTGGTCTTCTTTTTAAAGTGATTTACCAAATTGAAATGAGAATTAAATTTTGAGATCAGCTAAATATATATAATATTGCTCAAAGTGTCCTGAAATTACTGTGAAGGAGTAGCATTAGCAATACCTAAATTTGTGATTACGTCTGAGGTCAATCAGGGCTTTGTGTTACTTTGGATTGTTTTTTAAGACCTACTACAGTTTAGCTTTGATTAAATATGTAGTTCTGGAGCACCTAGGATTTCCTGATACACTTTTGTACAATAATCCTTTCTAAGCCTGGCTATTACGGCTGCCTTCTATGCTTATGCAGGTTTGTCTGACTGGCCTAATGGATGTTTTAAATCCAGTCCTTCCCAGTTTTTCATGCATCTCTTCATTCTTGCCTTGCTGTCCTGATCAGTCCCTTGTCATAGTCACGTAAGGAAGTGTAGTATCTATAGAATGATGAGGCATGCTGCTTTACCTTTTTCTCTCTTTTTTTGGTATGTTTTGCTATTACTTAATAAACATATTTATAAACCATTCCCAGAGCTGATAACCCAGTTATGTTTTTAATCTCTTAGGACAAAATGTAGAGAACAACCTCAAGGGGACTGATTATAGAGATGTCATATTCAGGCAACCAGAGGGAGGATTTGGGGACACCTTGGTGACATATATTCTACGCTCCTTGTGCCAGGGCTGCCCCAGACTGAAGCAGAGGAAAATGACGCAGACAGACTTACTCATTTCGATTGAGATGGACTGAGATGGGACAGAAATTGTCAGGGCATGCAGAGGAAGAATTACCTTCCCACATGTCTCAGACACATGCCCAACTAAATGCTTATCACATATTCAGTACAAAAATACACTGATTCATTTACTTAGCAAAGATTCCTTAACTACCTGCTATGTATTAAGCACTCTGCTGGGTACAGAAAACACATGATAAATACATTTTCTATGTAAGAAATCTCAAAGTAGCAAATGCTGAGAGAGTTTGTCACCACCCAGCCTGCCTTACAAGAGCTCCTGAATGAAGCACTAAACATGGAAAGGAACAAGCTGTACCAGCCACTGCAAAAACATGCCAAATTGTAAAGATCACTGATACTATGAAGAAACTGCATCAATTAATGGGCGATATAACCAACTAGCATCATAATGACAGCATCAAATTCACACATAACAATACTAACCTTAAATGTAAATGGGCTAAATGCCCCAGTAAAAGACACAGACTGGCAAATTGGATAAAGAGTCAAGACCCATCAGTGTGCTGCATCCAGGAGACCCATCTCACGTGCAAAGACACACATAGGCTCAAAATAAAGGGATGGAGGAAGATCTAACAAACAAATGGAAAGAAAAAAAAAAAAATCAAGGATTTCAATCCTGATCTCTGATAAAACAGACTCTAAGCCAACAAAGATCAAAAGAGACAAAGAAGACCATTACATAATGGTAAAGGGATCAATTCAACAAGAAGAACTAACTATCCTAAATATATATGCACCCAATACAGGAGCACCCAGATTCATAAAGCAAATTCTTAGAGACCTACAAAGAGACTTAGACTCCCACACAATAATAATGGGACACTTTAACACCCCACTGTCAATATTAGACAGATCAACAAGACAGAAAATTAACAAGGATATCCAGGACTTGAACTCAGCTCTGGACCAAGCAGACCTAAGAGACATCTACAGAACCCTCCACCCCAAATCAAGAGAATATACATTCTTAGCACCACATTGCACTTATTCTAAAATTGACCATGTAATTGGAAGTAAAACATTCCTCAGCAAATGTAAAAGAACAGAAATCACAACAACCTCTCTCTCAGACAACAGTGCAATTGCACTAGAACTCAGGATTAAGAAACTCACTCAAAACCACACAACTACATGGAAACTGAACAACCTGCTCCTGAATGACTACTGGGCAAATAACGAAATGAAGGCAGAAATAAAGATATTCTTTGAAACCAATGAGAACAAAGACACAACATACCAGAATCTCTGGGACACATTTAAAGCAGTGTATAGAGGGAAATTTATAGCACTAAGTCCCCACAAGAGACAGCAGGAGAAAGCAGGAGAGATCTAAAATTGACACCTTAACATCACAATTAAAAGAACTAGAGAAGCAAGAGCAAACAAATTCAAAAGCTAGCAGAAGACAAGAAATAACTAAGATCAGAGCAGAATGGAAGGAGATAGAAACACAAAATACCCTTCAAAAAATCAATGAATCCAGGAGCTGGTTTTCTGAAAAGATCAACAAAATAGATAGACTTCTAGCAAAACTAATAAAGAAGAAAAGAGAGAAAAATCAAATAGATGCAATAAAAAATGATAAAGGGGATATCACCACTGATCCCACAGAAATACAAACTACCATCAGAGAATGCTATAAACACCTCTACACAAATAAACTAGAAAATCTAGAAGAAATGGATAAACCCCTGGACACATACACTGTCCCAAGACTAAACCAGGAAGAAGTTGAATCTCTGAATAGGCCAATAACAGGTTCTGAAATTGAGGCAATGATTGATAGCCTACCAACCAAAAAAAGTCCAGGACCAGACGAATTCACAGTCGAATTCTACCAGAAGTACAAAGAGGAGCTGGTACCATTCCTTCTGAAACTATTCCAATCAACAGAAAAAGAAGGAATCCTCCCAAACTCATTTTATGAGGCCAGCATCATTCTGATACCAGAGACTGGCAGAGACACAACAAAAAAAGAGAATTTTAGGCCAATAACATTGATGATCATCGATGCAAAAATCCTCAATAAAATACTGGCAACCCAAATCCAGCAGCACATCAAAAAGCTTATCCACCATGATAAGTTGGCTTCTTCCCTGGGATGCAAGGCTGGTTCAACATACACAAATTAATAAATGTAACCCATCACTTAAACAGATCCAACAACAAAAACCACATGATTATCTCAGTAGATGGAGAAAAGGCCTTCAACAAAATTCAAGAACTTTTCATGCTAAAAACTCTCAATAAACTGGGTATTGGTGGAATGTATCTCAAAATGCTAAGAGTGATTTATGACAAACTCACAGCCAATATTACACTGAATGGGCAAAAACTGGAAACATTTCCTTTGAAAACTAGCATAATACAAGGACGCCCTCTCTTACCACTCCTATTCAACACAGTATTGGAATTTCTGGCCAGAGCAATCAGGCAAGAGAAAGAAATAAAGCATATTCAAACAGGAAGAGAGAAAGTGAAATTGTCTCTATTTGCAGATGACATGATTGTATATTTAGAAAACCCCATCGTCTCAGCCCAAAATCCCCTTAAGCTGATAAGCAACTTCAGCAAAGTCTCAGGACACAAAATCAATGTGCAAAAATCACAAGCATTCTTGTACACCAATAACAGACAAACAGAGAGCCAAATCATGAGTCGACGCTCATTCACAATTGCTACTAAAAGAATCAAATACCTAGGAATACAACTTACAAGGGATATGAAGGACCTCTTCAAGGAGAACTACAAACCACTACTCAAGTAAATAAGAGAGGACACAAGCAAATGGAAAAACATTCCATGCTTATGGATAGGAAGAATCAATATCATGAAAATGGCCTCACTGCCCAAAGTAATTTATAGACTCAATGCTATCCCTATCAAGCTACCACTGACTTTCTTCACAGAAATGGAAAAAACTACTTTAAACTTCATATGGAACTAAAAAAGGGCCCGCATAGCCAAGACAATCCTGGGCAAGAAGAACAAAGCTGGAGGCATCATGCTATCTGACTTCAAACTATGCTACAAGGCTACAGTAACCAAAACAGCATGGTGCTGGTACCAAAACAGATATATAGACCAATGGAACAGAGCAGAGGTCTCAGAAATAACACCACACATCTACCGCCATCTGATCTTTGACAAATCTGACACATACAAGCAATGGGGAAAAGATTCCCTATTTAATAAATGATATTGGGAAAACTGGCTAGCCATATGCAGAAAACTGCAACTGGACCCCTTCCTTACACCTTATATAAAAACCAACTCTAGATGGATCAAAGACTTAAATGTAAGACCTAGGACCATAAAAATCCTACAAGAAAACCTGGGCAGTACCATTCAGGATGTAAGCATGGGCAAAGACTTCATGTCTAAAACACCAAAAGCAACGGCAACAAAAGCCAACATTGACAAATGGGATCTAATTAAACTAAAGAGCTTCTGCACAGCAAAAGAAACTATCATCAGAGTGAACAGGCAACCTACAGAATGGGAGAAAATGTTTGCAATCTATCCATCTGACAAAGGGCTAATATCCATAATCTAGAAAGAACTTAAATTTACAAGAAAAAAAGCAAACAACCCCATCAAAAGAATGGGCAAAGGTTATGAACAGACACTTCTCAAAAGAAGACATTTATGCAGCCAACAGACATATGAAAAAATGCTCATCATCACTTGTCATTAGAGAAATGCAAATCAAAACCACAATGAGATACCATCTCATGTCAGTTAGAATGGTAATCAATAAAAGTCAGGAAACAACAGATGCTGGAGAGGTTGTGGAAAAATAGAAATGCTTTTACACTGTTAGTGAGGTGTAAATTAGTTCAACCATTGTGGAAGACAGTGTAGCAATTCCTCAAGGATCTAGAACTAGAAATACCATTTGACCCAGGAATCCCAATACTGAGCATATACCCAAAGGGTTATAAATCATTCTATGATAAAGACACATGCACACATATATTTATTGCAACACTATTCACCATAGCTTGGAACCAACCCAAATGTCCATCAGTGATAGACTGGATTAAGAAAATGTGGCACATACATACCATGGAATACTCTGCAGTCATAAAAAAAGGATGAGTTCATTTCCTTTGCAGGGACATGGATGAAGCTGGAAACCGTCATTCTCAGCAAACTATCACAAGATCAGAAAACCAAACACCACATGTTCTCAGTCATAAGTGGGAATTGAACAATGAGAACACATGGACACAGGGAGGCGAACATCACACATCAGGCCCTGTCAGGGGTGGGAGGCTAGGGGAGAGATAGCATTAGGAAAAATACCTAATGTAAGTGACAGGTTGATGGGTGCAGCAAACCTCCATGGCACGTGTATACCTATGTAACAAAACTGCACGTTCTCCACATGTACCCCAGAATTTAAAGTATAATAATAACAACGATAGTAAAGAAAGCTCAAAATATCATGGACACTTTTTTGGGGAAAAAAAGAACTCAAATAACCTAAATTTTTTTTAAAGCTGAAGTTGGGACTATTATGACTCTATAGTGTATGAATGAATACTGTGTAAAATCAGCAAGAGCAGGGACTGAGTCTTGTTCACTTTTGTGTTCTTAGCTTAACACAATCCAGCCACAGAATAATGAATGAGTCTCCAATCTTTACGGAGCAAATCGACAGACTGATCAATCCAGGGTGTTCTCCGACTGTTCAGCCCTCATTGACTCACACTTCTCAGACCTACTGCAATCGCTTTCATGGGGTTGGCCTTATTTTACACGTGCTAGTTTCCTTTTATCAATCAGCTGTACTGATTGAATTATGTACTTGTGCAGGGACCTGGACGGGCTCTTCTGAACTCCCCAGAAGCATGTGGCAGAGCTATGGAAAGCACCCTATGAGGGACTGGAACCAGGAAGTGTTGACCTGAGCCAGAACCCTGTCCACATGCCCAGCTCTGTTCTAACACACCAAAACTTCTCCGTGGAGTCCTCTGTGTTAGGACTGCTACCCAAGGCCCTTCTCTGGGGAGGGTATCTCAAGATTCCTCCTGTCTCCCACAGCGTTCATGTGGCCACACTCTGGGTTAAATGACATGCCCTGACTTCAGAGTTCCAAAGGGTCACACTGCAACGCATGCTGCAGCAATTATCAGGCTGCTCGAGGTCCTCTCCGAGCCTCCGAGCGGTCTCAGGATCCCGGGCAGTGTGAGACATACTGAACATTTAGAATCAGAGGGTCAGAGTGCCATTGTTTAAACCAACTCATTTTAAACCTGGATCAAAGCCAATGGCTCAGAGCAATTTAGAAACATGATTATTTGCTGACTACGTGGGGCCAAATTTTGGCTCCTTCCTTACTTGATCATGACAAAGTGTTTGGGAATTCAGACCTGAAATTGTCTGTGACCCACACAGAGCACTCCCCTTTGCTGGTTAAAGAGCAAGTTATATTAAGTTACACTGACCTCTCCCAGATTCACCAGGAAGGAGAAAGGCTGGGTCCTAGAAGGTCTATAAAATGGACAGTTAACAAAATGGCCCAAGCAAGCTTTTCAAAACTTTAAAAAAAATTTTTTTTATATTATATATTTTTTAATTTTTTTATTATTTATTTATTTGAGAGACAGTTTCACTCTTCTGCCCAGGCTGGAGGGCAACGGCGCGATCTCGGCTCTCTGTAACCTCTGCCTCCCAGGTTCAAGTGATTCTCATGCCTCAACTTCCTGAGTAGCTGGGATTACAAGTGTGTGCCACCACACCCAGCTAATTTTGTATTTTTAGTAGAGACGGGGCTTCACCATGTTGGCCAGGATGGTCTCAAACTCCTGACCTCAGGTGATCTCTCCACCTCGGCCTCCCAAAGTTCTGGGATTACAGGTGTGAGCCACCTAGCCAGGCCCCAAACTTGTTTTTTTTTAAAAAACATATCTGTTATTAAGCAGTGGAGTGTGTGTATGCATTTTGGGGTGTATGCATTTTGAAGCAAATCTTATAAGAAACAAAGAAATATAGAGGACTATCACATGAAAAATATGCTAGATAGAAAATACAGCAAATTCTTTTTTTCAATTTTTTTCTCGTTAATGGCATGGAAGTTCATTGAAAAGATGTTAGAAAAGGAAAATAATTTCAGTTCATTTTATATATTTTAGTTTCATTGTATGCTACAACTTATTGCTGAATGGTACAGAATCAGGCTTTGTTCTAATGAAATATAATCCTCCGATGGCTAAAAGAAATAGCTGAGAAAGCTATATACTTATATCAAATACCTTTACAGATCCAATTAAATGTTAGAAAACCTCTTTATGAATTATTTTTAAGGTACAATCTAAGAAGCTTCAAGTTTCAGAAAAATATAACAGTGATACAATATTTTATTTCAAAAATTATTTTTTTTGTTTTCCGTAATGAGCAGTATTTAATTGTTTTTAAAGGTAGATTGACACTTATTTTATCTGTTTACTGAGTTATATTCAATTCCTTATTTACTTTTATTATATGTTTGTTTTACATTTTACATCTATTCATCTAGGTTTTGGTTTATAGGTTTGAAGAGGTTTAAGAAATGGTTGTAGGTAACAAACAGAAAAGAAGAAAAAGATAATTCAGGAGGGGAAATAAAATGAAGACAAAAAGAGTTAAAATAGTATTTAGAACCAATTATCATTTCAAATTGCATTTATTTCTGGATGTCACACTTGATAGGTTTATATTCTTGAATTATTTGGAGCACATTCCTCTCTTTTCTCACATTTACTCCATTTTAGTAAATTTTATTTCTGATGAAAAGAATTCCTTAGTACTAACTACATGAAGGGTTAAACTTTGAAACATGTTCAATATTATCTGGTGCTTACTGCATTTAAAGCTGAACGAACAATAAAATTTTGAGCATTTGTGAAAAGTAACTTACTACAGACTTGAAATCTTTTGCTTCTTCCTTTGAGATGAATCAAGAATAAAAAAAAAGTAAAGCCAAAGGCAAAATAAAGTGCATTTAAAATTTCTGCAGGGCACACAGCATGGCATGCTTCAATTCACTTCCTCTAAATTTGTATCAATGGAATGTGGTCATTGATGCTTTTTTTTTTTTTTCCTACTCTTACAGAAAAAAAAGGATTCAATACAATTTCCCTCAATAGAAGAATAAATATCAAAAATAAAATTCAGAGTTCCTAAAAATGACAATGCTTTTTATCTGTTATTTTTTATGTTCTTTGGTTAATATTGCAAATTTTGAAAACAAAAGTGTGTGCCACACTGAGAAAAAAACAAGAAAATTTCTAGATTTTTGTAAAATAATCAATGTTCTAGATCATACAAAAGTATTTGATTCATTACATAATAATTAGATGCTTAATATATTAAAAGAGGTGACAGACGTGTCCCCCAAATCATAGTCTGACAGACTCTTTCAATGTATTTTGTAATAATTATTTTTACTAGCTGTGAAAATAAACAAGTTATATTGCAAAGAGAAATGATTGAGAAGAATCTAAGTTCAGCTAATGCATTTTAATCGATTAAGCAGTTATGAATTTCTAATTTTTAAAAATTTATTAGTATAAAAAGAAAGAATCAAAATACATTCTATATGAATGAAAATAAGAGCTAAACCTGACAAAAACAGAAAGCTGACGGATAAGATTCATTTTTATGGGTACTACTGCATAATGGAGTCTCATTCTGTCCATAATATGCTAGTGAATTAAAAAACATAGGTGCAAAAAAGAGCAATTTAGTGTATAATCGTGCTAACTTTTAAATTCTTACTTTATTATTAGAAACTGTGCCAGTCCATTCTGTGTTAAAAACCAACAACATACAGTTAAAATTAATATGGATCTACATTTATATTTAAGTTTTATTATTGTTTTGGTGAAAACTGACTTCTATTCATTTTTTAAAATATTTCTCAGGGATGTAGAATCTTCGTCTATAAATTAAACAAGTTCAAGCCAATGGTCCCATTGGCCTTGTTAAATATAATAATAATTAACATTTATTGGGCACTTATTATACCCCAGACATTGTTCTAAGGGTTTTAAAATATATTATAAAAGCTTTAACATTTGTTATCCAAGCTTACATAGCCAGAAAAAAAAAGAGGAAAAACACAACTTTTTCTGTTGAGTTATGCAAATCTTACTCTTATAATTTTATTTAAATCGAAATGTATATGAAAATAATCACTTTTATAATTTCCCTAATTCTCTAATAACTCAATTTCCTATAAATCAACCACCTTTTCACCATCTTCCATCTTCTACCGTGACCTTTTCCTTCTCGTTCCTCCTTGTCAATCCCCATTTTCTATCTCATCCTGTGTCATGTTGGCTGAATCTACCTGGTCTAATTTCCTGATGGTGCTCCTCTCAGGGCTGGTCAAATGTACAGCACGGTGGAAAGGAAGCTGAACAGCAGAGGGTACCTTCGGGAGTTTTCTACTCGCTCCTTCCACAGAAGCAAACAAAAAAATTAACCAGGCATATTCTTCAAAATAAGCCTCCAACATACATTTTCAAAATCATGCTACCTCACTAGTCGAGACAGGCTGCATCTTAGGCATTTGTATTTCATGATGTCTGGTCAATGTGATTCATCGTAATATAAAATAAAGTATATTTTTCTAGTGTGTTACAAGTAAATAAGTAACTAGTATTATTCACCCATTTAATAGGGATAAACAATTACAATTTGATTTTTCTATTACTCAGATGAATATAGAAACTTCAACAATGAACAAGATTTCTCTTTTAAGAGTGATACTTTATTTCATTTGACTAATATAGTGTTGGTCTGTTCATAAATTATTCAATGAAGTGCTAAAAGCTTCCTTCCTCTCAAGTATTTCCTCTGCAAAATGGCTTTGGTAAATGAATTATTTTCCATATGAACAAACTAAGTAAACTTTCAATTTTGAGTACTGAAAATCTTTGTGAGAATATTTTAAAACACATCACCTTTTAAAATAAATTTAAGTTTTATTTTTATTTTTATTTTATTTATTTATTTATTTATTTTTTGAGATGGAGTCTCGCTCTGTCGCCCAGGCTGGAGTGCAGTGGCTGGATCTCAGCTCACTGCAAGCTCTGCCTCCCGGGTTTACGCCATTCTCCTGCCTCAGCCTCCCGAGTAGCTTGGGACTACAGGCGCCCGCCACCTCGCCCGGCTAGTTTTTTGTATTTTTTTAGTAGAGACAGGGTTTCACCGGGTTAGCCAGGATGGTTAAGTTTTATTTTTAAAACCTTCCTGTGTTTGTTACACATTGTATGCCCATTTTCAAAGAAATTTTTCTTTAACAAACAATCCAACTTTAGAAAAAAATATTTGTACTCTAATAAATCAAGCCACCAAATTTTTAAATCTAACAATCAGAAAATGGCAAATATAATATTTAGGAGTGATCTTTAAGGGCTCTAAAGTTAAATGTTTAAAGACTTAAAAACAAAAAAAAATCATTTTATTGGCTGCTTCATCTCATTTTTCTTTATGACTCTATAAAATATTTAATCAAATTATTGTCTCCTTTGTGAGGTTTCATAATAGTTAATGCAAGGGAAACGTAAGTAGAATTTCTGAGAGATCTCTGTTGTCATTAATATGTAATTATGTTACTAAAATATGGCTTCAAATAAGGCAACACTATACTCATGAGACTGATATTTTTCTATGTGTTACTTAAAGTCAGCACATTTTAACACATTCAAACTAAAATAAATTTCATTTACTTTGTTGAAACCTAAGCTAAGCAGTAGTAATTAGAAAAAAAATAAATGACAGATTACTTTGAAATCAGATGTGGTTTAATTCTTTAATCCTGAAAATCCTGAGCAGTTGGCAAGATGCTCAAGAAATCACTTTCTGAAAAATCACTTGGGCATTTACCAAGGAATCCGTAGAGAAGCGGAGAGAGCCCAGGCCCTGGGAATCAACAATATGGAGCTATCATTTAAAAATCTTTATTGAAATAACTACATGACAAGTATAACTTTTATCCCTCAGAAGACTCAGGGATGAATAATTTTAAAAGACATTTAATTACAAGCACATGGAAGATATAATATTGTAAAATAGCAAGCTGGACTACTATTTATTTGTGAATATAGGGTCTTCTGGAGGTAATATGGTTTAGGTGAGGCCATTAGGGTGGCAGTGAGATTAGTGCCTTCATAAAAGGTGCCCCAGAGAATTCCCTCCCTCCTCCATCATAGGAAGATGCAATGAAAAGATGACTATCTATGAACCAGAAAGTGGGCTCTTGCCACACACCAATTTCTGCCTGAGCCTTGATCTTAGACTTCCCAGCCTCTAGAACAGAGAGAAATACATTTCTGTTGCTTATCAGCTACCTGGTCTATGGTTATTTGTTTTGGCAGTCCTAATAGAATGTGCTCTAAAGACGCATGATGACCTTGAATAGACCTTTTCCATTAAAGGTGACATTCAGTAATTGCATTGTTTGTAACTCAAACGATAAATGCTTGAGGGAATTGAAACCCCATTCTCTGTGATATCCTTATTTCACATTGCCTGTATCAAAACATCCCATATATCCCATGAATATATAAATTTACTATGTACCCCCCCAAATTTTTAAAAACAATTTGAAAGTTTTTAAAAATGTTGACTTTCAAACTCACTGCTTAAAAAGACTTACAAATAAATTCTTCAGAATTAAACTTCTATGACATGTAATAAACTTGTTTTTTGCCCTTAGTTTTGTCTAAACATGTGGGGATTCTTCCTATCTAGCCTTATTTACACTTACATCTGAGGAAGTCAATCTCCATAAAGCAAAAACAATCTTTAATTGACTTCTGTCATTTGAGAGGTCTGAGAAGGGCAGAAATTAGCAACGTACAAGTGTTTCCCTAACCTGAGAGAAAATAATGACTGCTGTTCTTCTCTCGTCAAACAGTCATGGTAGATTTCTCTTTGACCTTGTGATACTGCGTAATGCAGCAAATTGAATTGGGATTATAGGAAATTGATGTCTAAATAGCCAGAGGAGCCACAGGTTTCATACTGGGAAATATTCAATTCAATAAAAATTAACCTTTCTTGTGGCTCTGATGTGTGAATGTCTGGCTTACAGTAGGCTCTTTCTAACTAATTATAGCACATGTTGTACTGTATCCTATACTGATTTTCACATGAAGTTTTTCATATGCTTGCAGTAATTTCACACAGATCTACTTATCCTAAGGGGTCATGGCTACAGTGTAATATAGAATGCTGTTTTTCTCTTGCCTATGAGAAAGCATGATTAAAGAAGCCAATTGATTTTTTTACAAGACTGACTTCATTGATTTGAAACCGTTTATCATAAGTCTACACTAGCAGAATATTAACATCCTATATGGCTTTTACATTATTTTGATTATTATTTTAAAACTATATTAAGTGCACTAGTCAGCAATAATAACAATAGCAGTAATAAATACACATAAGCCTTTCTGTGTGTTAAGTGTTGTGCTTGACATATACCAACTCAGTGAGTCCTTCTAATACTCTTACATGGGAGTTACTTTTATTATTATTGCTATCTTATATATGAGAAAAACCCCAAATATAGAGAGATTGAGTAACTTGCCCAAATTCAAAAAGAGAGAAAGTGGCAAAACTGGGCAACAGGACTTCAGAATCTGTGTCATCAACTACTATTTATTTGTGAATATAAGGTCAAAATGTTTATTACGTCTGCATAGAATATTCTACAAAACTGCTGATTTTACACTTCAAAATGGTACTGTGATGAATGATGAAGGCCTAGGAACTGTTTCAGATTGAGGAAGACTCAGAGGCATGGTGACACTATGCAGCCAGGGAGTCTGGACTGGGAGAAAATTGCTATAAACTATGTTATTGAGATAACTGAGGAAATTTGAGAAAAGCCTATAAAGTTGATGTCATTATATTAATATTACATACTTTGGTTGCTGTAGACTGAATGTGTTCCCTCAAAATTCATATGTTGAAACCCTAACCTGCAATGGGACGGTACTGGGAGGTGGGGCCTTTTGGAGGTAATAGGGTTTAGGTGAGGCCATTAGGCTGGCAGCCCCATAATGAGTGAGATTAGTGCTTTCATAAAAGGCGCCCCAGAGAACTTCCTCCCTCCTCCATCATAGGAAGATGCAATGAAAAGATGACTATCTATGAACCAGAAAGTGGGCTCTTGGCAGACACCAATTTCTGCCTGAGCCTTGATCTTGGACTTTCCAGTCTCTAGAACAGAGAGAAATACATTTCTGTTGCTTATGAGCTACCCAATCTATGGTCATTTGTTATGGCAGCCCTAATAGATTAACACACTGATTTTATATCATTATATTCTGATAACTGAATGAATGTTCTTGATCTTTGATAACACTAAAGAATATAGAATTAAAGGGGCATGATGTCCTCAGCTAAGAAATATACATACACACAAACACACATATACACAGAGAGAAAGAGAGAGAGAAAATGATAAAGTGGATATGGTAAAATGTTAACAGTTGGTGAATCTAAGGTAAAGGTGACAAAGCAGGAGCATCGCCATCTTGGAGAAGCACTGCCATTATAAATTCCCCTTGATCAAAAACTGCCTAAATCCAAAGGGCACCAGCCTAATGGCTAAGGTCAGCATGACCATAAACTACAAATAACATCTCCAACCAGAAATATTCCAAACCCCTCCCCAACCAGCAACTAGCAAACCTCTCCTCTGGCCAGAGAGGAGTCAGCCCCAAGATAACCTCCCCTCCAACTAGGGACATTCCAACCCCACCATAAACTTCTCCCCCACACAGAAACATTCCAAGCTCTCTCATCAATAAATACTCTTAGCCTGGAAGAGAGAGCACTCCTAACCGAAATTGGCCAGAAGCCCCTCTCAGGTTTATTCTCTAAAATAAAAGTGTCTTTGACTGTTGAGCCACTTTTTGGGTTTCTTTCCTCTTTCTTTAACTCTTACAAAAGGTATATAGAAATTCATAGCACTATTTTTGTGACATTTTTGTAAATTAAGTTATATTTATTCTAAAGCCCTGGATATAGAGAGTGTGATAAAAATATTTATCCAGAATTTTAATACTTCTCAATATGATTTTTCATTGTAGACTCACAGGGTACATTTGTTCCAAGGATTGAGACCTGGTTGAAAACCATTAGCAAAAGGAGAGACGATAATGATACATTTTCTTAGAGAGGATATGTGAAGAGTTCATTCCCAAAAGTTTTATTTTAGGCAATATCAAGTGTTAGCTACTCATCTATACATTTACATTTATAATATACTTACTTGTTCAAAATAATTAATATCAAGTTCACTTAGCCAATAGCACAAGAATCCAGAAATAACCTTCTTCATTACAAGACATACTTAATAATAACATATTCATGACATGACATACTTAATACGTGCCATGGGCATTTAATAAGATATGTTTATGCCAGAAAGATACCATATATGGAGGTTACTTTATGAAAGCAATTTTTCCTGTCCTTTCAACATTGAATTCCAGTCCAAAGCACCTGTGTTACCATGGCAGTTTGGCAAGAACATGGACTTGAGAGAAAGATGGGTTCAAGCCCCAGCTCTGCCACTAAATAGCTGTGTGACTGTGGAAAGCGACTTCACCATTCAAGTTTTCATCACCTCATCTATGAATTGAAGTAATGAAAACCTGTCTTGATATACTATTATGAAAATTAAAATGGATAACTCTGTAAAGCACTTGGCACATGTTAAAGCACAATATATTTCTGTTTTTAAAATTTAACTTACATATACTTATGTAATTTTATGTAAGTTGGAAGAAAGAGCATTTTTAATAGAGTATATGGTAGAAAAAGTATCCACAATTTTATGCTTTTTCCAGATCTAGCCCCTGGATCTAATAACCATTTATAATATTTAAATTAACATTTCTTATGCTTAAGCATTATATAAGACTAATTGTACAGACCTGGAATAGGATATAAGTGTCCTTACAACAATGTAGAAAAGGTGAGATATGTAGAAAACACAATGTCATAAGAAAACAGCAGATTTAAGTTAAAGAAACACTAATACATATATATATTTGTAGAATTGCCCTGACTTTCAACTAAAGCATCATCAGAAGTGATTAAATCTCATGGCAGTCTGAATATCAATTGGTTTTTCTTGGGTTTTCATATCATTTTATTCTTTATTTCTCTTTTTTTTTTTCAAGTTACACATATACATAAAACTTGTGGGTGATAGCTGTCATTCAAATGAAAATACATATTCAGTACTTAGGATATACACTACTGATTATACCCCTAACAACTTTTCATATTTTGCTTTTGCTGAAAGTATTCAAATTTTGTTCTGGCACAGTGTATCTGGGCTCAAGGGATGAATATTGCTTAGTTGAAGGCACGTTTTCGCAATTTTGGTTATTGATAGTTTAGGTAAGATAATTCTTTATTGTGGGGAGTTTTCCTGTGTTCTATAGGATATTTAACAGCATACCTGGCCTCTTGTTTCTAGATGCCAATAGCTCCTGTCCTCAAGTTGTGATAATCAAAAATGCCACCACACATTGTTGAATGTCCTCTGGGAAGGCATTGGGAGTACAAAATCAATGCCAGTAGAGAACCACTGTTTAAGCCAAGCCTAGCAGCTTCATTCCTGCATGAGAGGAATTATTCTAGGGGACACTATATGACGAGTGCTAGCTGACAAGATGCAAGGAAAGATCTGCTGGGACTTCCGAGAAAGCTCCCGAAGTAAGGCACATGAAGAGCAATTATTTCTTCCTCCTCCATTTCCTTCCTGCATGGGGCAGTCATGTGAGAACTTAAGACTTGGGGCAATGGCAGTCATAATGAAGATGTCAGCAATGCCAACTTCAAGCCCTGACTTGACTCAGCTGCTGTGCCAATCCTGACCTGCTAACCATGGTATTCATTGACTTGTTTCATAAACAGGCCATGTTCTTGCCTTTTGGGAACAAGATAGCATTGCATTTCTCTGCCCCCATCTCCGCAGAAGTCAGGTATGCTCATACGACTTGTTTTGTCCAATACAATGAGTGTCACTTTGGGGTAGAACCTTTTGAGATCCTTTCCCTGCCATGTTGAGATAGATTCTACATCTGCTTGGATCCTTAAGTCCCCACTGTAGGAAACCCTGTCAATTTGTATTGAGTGTTTTGTGTGTGCCAAAAAAAAAAAAAAAAAAAAAAAAGCCTTTGTGGCTATAAGCCATTGAGATCCAGGTGTTCTTTGTTACAGCAGCATTATTAAACCAAACTGATACCTCTACCTTTAAATTACTTGCCAAATAAATAAAAATCCCTATCTTTAAGCCACCTTCATTTGAATTATTCATTTTTTTTTATTGTAAGGGAACGCAAAAGGATGAAATATGGTTTTTACTTAATTTCTAAAGAAATATAGGTGATGCACCCAAAAGCATCATCAAAAGGTGACTGTCGATTAATTAATGAAGACCTTAGTGATAGAAAATTCTTCATGTATATGTGCTCCTTTTCAACCCATCCATTCTGTAAATTCTTTTCCACACTATATACCTGAATTCAGAAACACACACACACACACACACACACACACACACACACATTCCTTCCTTATGTACAACCACAGAGGATCAGCCTACCTGTGTCCAGTACACATTGTTGACTGAATACACTAGGACTTAAGTTGGCATATTCAACCAGACCTTGTAAGCAAATAAGATTCACAGTTACTGTAAATGTACACAAACCAGCTAGTGGTTAAATTTAAATTTGATATAACTAAGTCATTAATTCATTCATCCAATCGTTCATCAATTATTTATTGAGTGTGTATCATGTAATAGGAACAACGCTTTAGTATATTTTCATATATTCTGCCCTGGCAGTCTAGTTTCAAACACTAACTCTTTCTCCCACAGGAAGTGAACAATTTCTCTGGATTTCAGGATGGCTCTGGTGTGTGAGTACGGCTATCCTATGACAGTGTTTACCGCTGGAACATGTTGTGATGTAAAGTTAACAGCAACTGCAGTAAAAATAAATGTCACCACCACAGGATCTGAGGCTCTGCCTAAGTTTAAATCATGGTGCAGTTCCATATAAGCTTATAAGCAAGTTACTTAACCTTTCTGAAATGCAATAGTGTTATCCCCAGTGGCTCTGTGACAATTAAATGTGTCATATATATGAAGTGCCCAGCCCAAACACCTAGCACAAAATTGTGGTTTAATCTAGAGCCCCGTTTTGTTTATCTGTGAATTCTGAAAATTATTTTTCAACGTTCTAGCATGTCTTACTCTTTTCAGGGAGAATGAAAACACTCATTAAAACATCATGATATATTCCAAGCCCACACCTTAATAGTCTAAACTGAAAAATAATTTTAACAAAGTGAAAAACTACTCTGTAAAAGGCCAAGGTGAACTACAAATTGAGTTAATACATATGTTCTTATATTTCCTACGTTTATTAGTGCAATTTTCTGATAGTTGTCTAGTTTCTTTTCTTTGAAACAATACTATGAATGCAGTACTTAGAAAATTTTACAGAATGCCTGAAATGGAAACTTACACAGACAAGTAATGTTTAAGATTGGAAAAATATGTATCAGTATATTAATATCCATATTATAATGCTGTAAGAATGAAATGAGATTATTTATGCAAAGTCGTACATAGTTTCTTTTGTTGTTATTTTTGCTATTACAACTCAAAGTGAGAGCCAGAGAATAACCTGCTTCTGTAAAAAAAATTCAAAAAGCAGCAGCATAAATAAGGAAAGTTAATAACCTAGATTAATGCATCAAGAAATCTATGTAGCAAGTCATTTAATATCCTTACATTTACTTTTAAAATAGAGGATAACATCTTCTAAATTTCCATCCATAAACATTTAACTCAAAGGGGGTTGGAGGGAGGGAAAGAAAAGTAATCTATAATATAAAAGAGTCTATTTAATAAAAACAATACAATAGCTACAGCAACCATGTAGAAGCAAAGCAACAAACAGTTATCTTGATAGTAATTCATCTTATTGTGACTAAATCTCTTGTAAGAACTCTGTCTCCACTTCAGAAAGCCAAAGTGGATTAAGATTTCAAGCCTTAAGTATCACTGGGTTTAATACACGTAAACCCAATGTTACTGGTTTGCAGCCTTGTAAAACAACTAGATATAATTGCAGGCAGTGGCATACTAAAAGGAGGATAATACTTCTGTATTCACAGAGATTTGTTTACTGATAACATAAAACATATATGAATATATCTTACATATAACATTATGGATACACACACACACAGATTCTACAAACTAAGCTTATATTAGATATCACAATCTCAATTCTCTCTAGAAAAAGTAATGACGTTTGTGTGTTTTTCTCAAAATCAACATGCTTCTGATGTTTTCTCATTATGTTCAAACTAATCAAGATTTAAGACATTTTGTTTTCAGTATATCACTTGGCTTGCCTGTGCTTGCACACCTAAATACTTTCAAAATGAAGATAGGATTTTAAAATAAGATAGGAAGAAATGGCTTTTTGGTAATTTGCCATTTATTTTTCACAAAAACCAGGCACCGCAAAACAGACCAATGTTAAAATATGTTTTTTACTCTAACTTGATGAGGTATGAAGCCCTGTAACCGAAATTGAGAGAAATGAATAATTAAGGATGTCTCACTTCTTGGTCAGGTTTGCACGGTGGTATTTACTATTTCTCCTGCCATTTTACCATTGCATTAGGGAAAAAGGAATGCCAATCTCTGCATCACTGACATTTTAAGCATAACAATTTATGCTGTGCTTTTATTTTTATTTATTTTGTTATTATTATTATTTATTTATTTTTATTTTTATTTTTATTCAGATGTTAGGAGAACGATCATAAGAAATGACACAATTTAATCCCACAGTGATTTGCTGTAAGCCTACTATGTGCAAAGCATTTACATTGAAATGTTGTCTTCTTCAATCTAAAACTCTTCACATGCTTTCCACTGACCTGAGTATAAAACCCTATTGGTCTGTCATTATTTAGGACAGTGGTCTCTAAGCATTTTTTTCTAACTTGTCCCCAAAATAATTATAAAAACCTAGGTCCTACCCCTACATATTTTAAGCCAGTATTTACATTTTTCACTGTATAGTTGAAATGTTCTCAAAATATGTAATTTCTGATGTATTTCATCTTATATACGTGCTTTATATATTTTAGTTAAATCAGTGAAACCAAAAACATGTTTTTTCACTTTTTAACACGTCTTCCTTGTCAAATCATCCAGACAAAACAGGCCTACTTTCTGTTAAAAAAGAAAATATATGATTTCTTTAAAACACACACACACTTTAATATGTCTTCCTAACTAAGATATTATTTTTAATTCTAACTCTGCATTATATAGGGAAAGATGAACTAATAGATGAGTGGATAAATGGACAGATTAATGGACTGATGATAGATAAATGGTGATGGATAGAGGGATGGATGGATGATAGAAAGATGATAGAGAGATAGAGAGAGAGAGAGAGAGAGAGAGAAATAGATAGATAGATAGTAACCTGTCATAAATGTTTCACTAAGTAGAAGAAATCAAAATTTATTTGGTCCATCTTACTTTGCTCCAAAATTCTTCATCAGGGGCACTGTGACTTATGGCCTGAGGCACTGCACAAAGGTAAGATCTAATGTGGGTGGCAGGTGTGCTTTCTTTCAATAAATGGGAAAAGGACAACTATGAAAGAGGTGGGAAAAGTGACCCAGCAGAGCACAGGTGCATTCTCAGTGGGATTGCTTTTAGAAAAGAGTAAATATAGAAGTGGAGAATCTGGAAACAGGTTTCCTTACGTCTACTGGTATTGATTCATGCCCTGGAAAGTCGACCACTGCATGAGGGGGTCTAACTTGATCCAGTTCCTGTCCACCTCATGCCTGT
This sequence comes from Theropithecus gelada, assembly GCF_003255815.1. Classification (NCBI taxonomy): domain Eukaryota; kingdom Metazoa; phylum Chordata; class Mammalia; order Primates; family Cercopithecidae; genus Theropithecus; species Theropithecus gelada. The sequence goes on along the minus strand of NC_037670.1, from coordinate 33,015,026 downwards.
TCCTTGCCACACTGGCCTTCTTTCAGTTGTCCAAGCATACCAAGAGCTTTTCTCTGCCTTGAGCCTATGCGTATATCATTCTCTAAAGCATCCACCTTGCCCTTTTCACCTGGTTGTCTCCATAGTGTGTCACATAAGGGGCACCTCCTTGGCCATGTTATATTAAGTTGGTTTCCTCCTCTCCCTCCATAACTTGCTTATCCAGTCTCTATGAATTTCATTTGTTTATTTCATAGCATTTAACTCTAATTGTGTGTGTCTGTGTGTGTGTGTAAGTTCTAGTTGATCTTTCCCAGCAGCATCCTTGCAGGCAGGAATCAAGAATCTTGTCTACCTTTCCACCAGGTAGCCCTCAGAGCCTGGCTTACTGTCTGGACATTGTAAGTTAATAAATCAGTGAAAAGCACTCAAACCACACACACACACATACACACACACATACACACACACACAGAGAGAGAAATAGCAGGAATTTTTTATTGGTTTAGAATATAAAACTACTCTGGTCCCACCATTTTTCATTGCACTAAACAATTAAATTTTTATGTACACTGGGTTTGAAATAACAGCACAGAAATCTTCCAGATAAAATTAAATATATAACAAAAAACATGAGGTTATAAAAAATCAGCCTATTCCTGCTATATAGAGTTTAATGTTCCTTCATTCATATTATAAATAGATGAGATTCAGATCTCATCTATTTATAATATGAGAATGATGCAGTATTGAGAGATTAAGAATTTGATTACCAAAAAAAAAAAGGTGATGGAGGGAGCAGAAAGGACTGAAATGATAAGATAAGAGAAACCAAAATTAAAAACAAACAAACAAAAAAATAAAACTTTGGCACAGGCAACTAGATAAAGATGATTAAAATTCACATACAAGAATATTACCTATACTTTAGTGTTTTAATGTTTTACATGGAAATAGCAATAATATACAATTCAACTACAAAAATCATCAGAAATGGAAAATTAGGGAATAAGAGGAAGACATAAACCAAGAATCATGAATATGCTGATATGATTTTAAAGAAACTCTAATATGATGGAATAAATCACTAAAGTACTTACAATTACAAGAAGTATTTGAACTTAGAAATGAATTAATAATGGGAACAACTTTATGTGAACTTAATGTATGTTGTGCCAGTTATAATAAACTTGTAGTAGAGAACTTTTTATCTCTTTTTATTGTGTGTTTTTTTGTTTGTTTGTTTTTGAGACAGAGTCTCGCTCTGTCCCCCAGGCTGGAGTGCAGTGGTGCGATCTCGGCTCACTGCAAGCTCTGCCTCCCGGATTCACGCCATTCTCTTGCCTCAGCCTCCCGAGTAGCTGGGACTACAGGCACCCGCCACCACACCCGGCTAATTTTTGTGTGTGTGTTTTTAGTAGAGACAGGGTTTCACTGTGTTAGCCAGGATGGTCTCGATCTCCTGACCTCGTGATCCGCCCGCCTCGGCCTTCCAAAGTGCTGGGATTACAGGTGTGAGCCACTGCGCCCGAGCAAGTTTTATTATTTCTTGTAACTATGGGAAGTAAAAGTGTTTAATAATTTGAACTCAGATATTTTATGCATTTCAGATTTCTTATGCTAACTCATGAATGAAATTGCTGTATTTTGTTAATTTATAAAAATACGTGGGATTATTCTGTTGAAATAGTTCTAGGAGTTGATTTGTGTCTTCCCTAGCTCTCTCTGGGTGACTTTGGTCAATATGTCTCTCTGAGAATCTTTAATAGCCAATGCCTTCCACAAAAGAGAGGTACAATATGTGCTTCTTCAAAATATGACTTACATGAGACATGGAGTAAAACTGAAACATAATTAACAACATAAAAGTTTCTTGACTAATTAAGGAAGCAGCATCTATTCCTTGCCTGATGATATCTGTTATCACAAGATACCATGTCAGTAGAAACTCTAAATAGCTAGAATTAAACCTTCTTATTCAAAGTTATTTTATTTCCAAATGACTTCACAACTACCATCCCACTAAATTAGCTTTTGTAAAAATGAAATACCTTCTAAAGTGGGATTCACATTTCTGAGCTGTGGAGAACCTCTTTTAGTAAAAAACATAAAGAATGAACTTAACAATATATAACTTACTCAGTGGAATCTCTCTGATACGAATTTAATACCTGTTTCAAATGAACCATGTCTTTTTTGTTGTACATTCACATTTTTAGGCGTGACTTTATTGTGTATAGCAAGAGTTTTCTATAAACTTGTTGCCACAAGGTTGATTTCATAAAACCATTTCAATGTGTTTTATTTTCTTCCAGAGTGCAGAAATTCAGATACTAGAAATGCATAACTTTCTAAGAATTTATATAACCTGTAATATACTTTGTGACATTTTTCGAAGTCATTATTATGTTTTTAGGATAAAAATTGTCCAAAAAATCCCACCATCTTGGTTTAGTCACAAACTTGATATGGTTATATCATATATATCATATAACCAGGTTATATGAACCTGGTTATATAATTTATTCTCTCCCCTAAATTCCCTCAACTCAAAAATGAGCATAATGTTGACAGGAGTTACTACTTAGAATTACTAAGAAAATTTTAAAAATCCAAATTTACTTATGAATCTCAAATAATTACATGCAAATGAAGTAATGGTAACATTAATAATGGCAATTAACTTTTCATAAGTATTAACCACATTCCCAAGCACTTTGCTAATCCTTTTCATATACAAGCTCAACCAATCTTTTCAAAAGCCCAGTGAAGTAGACATAACCAATCTCATTTTACAGACAAGAAAATTGATGCTAAGAGAAGCTGTGCAATTTTCCCAATTCTTACACATACTTAGATATGAAGCGGAGATTTAAAGGTATAGAATGTTCATAATCAGGCTCCTGAACAGTTCAATATCCACCAGTATATGTTATATCTCTTTTATCTAAATTGAAAATCATTAAAAGCAAGGACCAAGTCTCATCTATTTCTGGCATATTTCATAGCACATAATAATGTAAAGTGTGTGTGTGTGTGTCAGTATTTATTTACCAAGCATATTCACCAAGTACCTATGCTCTGGTAACTAATAGAAAAATAAGCAAAACAAATAAATAAATGTTCAGAAACAATGCATATATCACATTATTAAAATGGCATATTTCAGAAAACCTAACTGAAATGATTGTGGAAAATATCTGATATATCAAACTAAGCTGCACGCTTATGTTATCTCTATTATTTTTTTGTTTTGTCAAGAGATATTTCAGCCCAATTGCATCCAGCCTCTGTCTAGGTCAGCATTCTGGCAGAGAGCCGATAGCACATTCATAGAAGGTGACTGTAAGAGTATTTGGAGAAGGTGATAAGCATGCAACAGGTGAAGGGGAAGGCAAGGGATATAACTGAGAGTTAGCAACAGCTGTAAGCCACCGGCAACGTATCAATTCTGGGGTAAAGGGTCAAGAAGAGGAAGCACTGAGACATCTGCAGCTTTAGGAGAGAGGCACCCAAAATGAGCTAAGACGCTTGGAGGAGGAACTCAGCCACAGCATCTTACATGAAATCAATAGAAGGGGAGGAACTCAAAGCCACTAGCTGTTCCTGCCTTCCAATCTGATGTTGCCTTGCACTGGCCAAAAGCAATATGAAGCCTGAAGGCAAGAGAAACTTTTGATGCAACTCCTAAAAGTCCACGGAGGTTAGAGGTTGGTGAAGAGTGAATCTGGAGGGGCAAACAGAGAATATCTGTCATAGTCACTGGAGAAAAGTGTCTCTTGCTGGTGGAAGCATGGTTTGAGTGATTTCAGACTAGTGTCTGTGCACACAGACGATGCATTCCAGGCTCTCTGCAAGAAGTATTACAGCAATCTGTAAGTAGAGTGAATCTCAGGGCGGTTCATAAACACACACCTACACAACTTGTTCAACATGGGTTGTACTTTCTTGAGCTTGGGAATGTGGGAAACATACTCAGGGCTTTCTTTGTCTTAATTCTTCACTGAGCAAAGGTAGCACTCCCTAAATGACTTACAGGAGAACCAAGAGTTTGCTAGAACACGGAGTTTGCTGTCTATCTAGCTACAAGGAGTAGTTTTAATTTTAAAAAACAGCCATTTGATTCATTATTAAAACCGTATTTGTAAATGAATTCTGTACTTTTTACAAAGTACGAGGTTGAATAAACCTACAGAGTGGTTTGAAGAGGTTTAATGTGCTAAAAACAGTCCCTTTTACGGAGCCAGCGTGCTTCAGGATAGAAATTATTTTAAAAATTGATATGAAACAGTGAGGACCTCTTTGTGCCTCCATTTCTTTTATTTGTAAATAAACAAATTAAGTTTTGAATCATTTCTGGCTGACATTCTTTGATTCCCTGTGTTCTTTGACAAGGAATGGGAGCAGCGGAGAGGTTCAGAAAAACCATTACAGGAACAAGGACTCTCCCAGAGGCAGAATAGAAGAAGAATCAATGAAGATTTAGGCAAAGAAAAACATTTCAAATGTTTTTTCTCCCCAGAAATGGCCTACTCTGCTTCTTTGTTCACAGTCTCTCAGGGGATAATAAGAACATTCTACTTCATTTCTCTATTTCTTCAAAGAGAAGTTTTAAATTTTATATTTGGGGGAGATAGCTATTGGTTAAATAACTAGTTCTACATTGTAAATTTAACTTGAGGAATAGTTTCATTTTCCCATTATTAGAAAGGGCTACTAAGAAAGGATATTGTACATATATCTACACACACAGTCAAACAAAAAGTATTAATAAAGAGCTAAATTGTCACTGAGCACACATGCCTTTTCAACTTTAGACGTCTGCATATGCTGTTCCCCTAATTGGAGTTCTTTCCTTTTTCTTGAAGTCAGTTTCTAGGAATGACTTCTTTTACAGATACAAACTCACACACTTCTTATCCTGGAAAAGTTTCTTTGACTTTCTTTAACCTTGTCGGTTTTTCCCATTAGAGGAGCTCATAGAACCATGACCCTCTCATTAGTAATATTTGTCATAGTTTAGAATAAAATATTTATTTGTGTGATCATTTAATTCACATCCATGTGCCTTTCCTACAGCGTGAGCTCCATGAAGACAGTCTACCCTGCTCATTCATGTGTATCCAGTGGTCTGTATATAGCAGACAGTCATGAAGCTTGGAGAGCCATTGAGTGAGGTGCATTTTTATGCTTGATTGTGTAACTTGCTGTAGTGTCTGTTTTGTGTTTCAGATGGACATGTTTTCAGAAGAGGCACCATACACGCTGGACAAGGGAAGTGTTATCAAAAGTGTTTTTCCATGAGTGCTCCTGATTCATGGCAAAACACTAATATGATATGTGGCTTCCGTTCGTACCATCTGAGAATAGGTGATTGATGGTTTTATTTATTTTTCTCTGGAGCAGGATTTCCAAAGCATCCACACTAAACCTGTGCTAGGTTTTATTCATAATCTCCGCCCTAAAATTCAACCTCAGCACTGTTGGCATTCTGGGCTGGTTAGTTCCCTGTTGTGGAGGCTACCCTGTGCATTGCATGATGTCTAGTAGCACTCCTGACCTCTAACCACTAGATGCCAGTAGCAGCTTCCACCACTCCCACAGTAGAAACAGAAATGTCCTCAGACATTGCCAAATGTCCCCTGGAAGAAAAAAAAATGACTCGCAGTTGCATACAACTAACTGTTCTAGAGGAGTTACTTGACAGATTCAAATTAGTATATAAGTGTAATGGAAAGGGTGCTGTTGAAATACTAGTGCAAGGTTTTTCCAACATATTTCACAACAAAAATGACCAGTTCAGATGTTAGTCCTCATTGCAAGGTCCACTAACATTATTAATTCAAATTGTTGCTGTTCTTAATGGTTTTACTTCACAGTTAAAAAAGTATCTTAAGCTGCAATCATTCCCTAGGGGTTTTCAAGTAAAAGTTGAGTTTTCATAAATCAAATAAATAAATTAAAAAATAGGCCAGACTTCTAACATCTAAAATTTCACTCAAGTTCCCTTTGTTTTTAATTAAGTATTTTGAATTTGGTTTTGTTTCTCTGCACATAAGCTCACTTTAATATTGCTATACAAATTAATGTACACTAAAAGCTTGACTAACAGAACTAGGCAAGGTTCTAGAAATTTAGTTGTAGTAAACTGAAAATTTTGGTTTAAAAATTACCATTGATAATACACTTCTTGTATTTCCTCAGGTACCAGGTGCTCATTACTTTAAGATAATCTAAGAATAATTTTGCAGGTAAGTAGATTTACCTTTGCTTTCGATACCCTACTAAAGTAGTCCTTCTGGGTGATACTATTGTTTTGTAAATAAAGGTAGATGAAAGAAAAGGTTAGCAATTATCCCAGTCTAGATGATGCAGGCTACCAAGTTGGACAACGTGTTTACAAGATGTCATTTTCCACTCTTGGGTTATATGCAAGATCACTATTAATTTGATTTTGTTCATAAACTCTGACTTCAATTTCTACATCAATAAAATGGTTATATTAGATGTAACTACCTTCTACTTTGGAGTAACGGTGAAGAGATGGTATATAAACCTGTGTATCTAATGACTTGTGTCCAACAAAGAATATCTGAATTTTTAAGTGAATCAATAAAACCATTAACATCTTTATTTTTAAAATAAGCTTCCTATATATTTGTTTATTTCTTCAATAAATGCCAAACACTGTTAAAAAATAATTTCTGTGGGTAGAAGAAAACCGATTTTGTAATTATCTTAAAAATGCATACCTTTCTAATCTTTATAGCCTTTAATAATTAAATGTACATATATGTTATCATATAAAAATGATTTCTTCTTTCACAACATTGCATGGACACTACAAGTCTCAGAAAAAGGCAATCTTAGAAAAAAATATGATATATATTAGAAGCAACTTAAATGAATGTTTCATTTTTCTGTACTTTCAATTAATTTTCTTAATTCTTGTATGCTAAAAAGTATACTTACTTAAAGGAATACTATGCAGCCATAAAAAAGGATGAATTTGTGTCCTTTGTAGGGACATGGATGCAGCTGGAAACCATCATTCTCAGCAAACTATCGCAAGAACAGAAAACCAAACACCGCATGTTCTCACTCATAGGTGGGAACTGAACAATGAGATCACTTGGACTCGGGAAGGGGAGCATCACACACCGGGGCCTATCACAGGGAGGGGGGAGAGGGGAGGGATTGCACTGGGAGTTATACCTGATGTAAATGACGAGTTGATGGGTGCTGACGAGTTGATGGGTGCAGCACACCAACATGGCACAAGTATACATATGTAACAAACCTGCACGTTATGCACATGTACCCTAGAACTTAAAGTATAATTTAAAAAAAATAATAATAAAATAATAAAAATAAATGCAAACAGTTACTTTGCTTAAATATGACTAAAGTTCAAACTTACAACTTTTGCTGTTGTATTCTTCAGTCCTTTTACACTTCATTTTCATGACTGGGTCTTGCATTTGTATGCCTCTAAGTAAGTCACTTTTTTGAGCAGACTTTTGGGATAAGATGCAGAGAGAATTTCAGAACGTGTTTTATTTCTTCAGGAAGAATCTCAGATATGAGTGTTTGGTGCATAAGACCAGACTGCAGAACATAAAATGGTTTTCTCAAGTCTACACTAGCTAGAAAGCAATCACCCTTTTTCTTTCTTTCTTTTTTTTTTTTTTTTTTGGCCTAAAAGGACTTGTGTACTGATTTACACAATTCTGTGCCATTTGTGTGTGTTTATGTGTATGTGTATGTGTTATACAAAAATGAGTCTTTCCACAGGGAATTTTGCCATATTTCCCTTTGACTGAGTATGAATTATGCTGTAGATAGATTTATGAAATATAATGCTAATTCGGATGGTCACATATTGACTTGTAGGGTGATACTGTCCTCCTTCAAAAGGCCCTAGAGAAGTTCTTTTTTTTCTCTTCTGCATCTTACTTTTCAGTCGAAATGTCAGTTGCAAGCTTTTCTCAGCCAGCTATAAAGGAGAATTTGTACTTCTGCATAATATCTAATGTACCACATTCATATTCATGTTTGAAAGAGAGAAAACTAGAGAAAGCTAGTAAAACATTGTAATAATAAACATGAAATAGAAGGAAGCTATCATTAACTCAGTTTGTAGCTCAGCTTGACATTTTACAGATGTGACAGGAGTCTTTAATTGGAACTCAAAATAGAGAAGTGTGAGTTTGAAAATGAAATATACCATGGAGTTATAATGAGTGTTTCCTTTCTCTCAGAAAAAAAGACAAGAAATTGAACAAAAGTTAAAGGAGTCTTTTCAGGAACATCAGACAAAGATCAAAACCTTAAACCAAACACGCCAATGTTTCCGGTTTTGTTTGCTTGTTCTTACATTTTAAGCACATGGTAGTACTCTGAAATACGGAGTCTACAGAAAGGTGGGCAAATTTGATATTCAGAACACAGACTGACAAACATTTAGTTATTTCCCTTCAGCCTTATATAATCAATAGTCCTGTTAGATAAAATAGGCTTTTCTAAGAGGAGATGATTAGGATTACAGAGGAGTATCTGAAAGATTCAGAGGGGATAGAAAAGATTTAAGCTTTATTACTGACCAGACTAAGATATACAGAGAAGACTCTAATAACAAATAAAACAACAAAAACATAGTTAAGCAAGTACAAAATACAAAATCGAAGGAAAACAAGAGTACAAAAAATTGGAAATTATTATCTGAAAGTGAGGAGATACATATACATACATGAAATAAGGTTAGATGGAAGAAGGGTTGTGATGAAGTGATGAACAGGTGTATATGTAGTTATGAAGCATTGACCTCATGATATGATGAGCTTTATTCTGTGGTTACTATAAGAAAGGCTAAGAACAACTGCTCTGAAACCCAATCACCATGGTAGGTATAGTCTACACACAGTCTACTGAACATGTTATTGGTTTACAGATAATCATATATAAGGTCAATGTGCAATCCCCAACTTACCTGTCTTAGAATTTACCTGAAAGACATGCTATTTAAACTTCATGTCTCAAAAAACTTTATTCTCCCCCGACCTTTTTTTTTCCCCCCACCTTTTGGTAACTCTTGTCATTATTTAAACCTATTTGCAAGGATTTTCTGAGTAAAACATTGCCTCTGCTTCCAGATGCCTCATCCTCTTAGAGGTGAGGTGGTCTTCTATTTAACAAGGTACCTTATTTGGGTTTCTTAATTTCACAGAAGGACCTCATTCCTACCTTCTGATGTTTATGGATCTGGCTCTAAGCAGAAATGCACACTTAATCATAACCCCTCTTCCTTCTAACTTTCTGCTACTCTCCTTCAGAAAAAGCTCAGACTCAAGGAGCAATCATTACGAATGATGATGAGGTGACATGGAAGCCCTCCATTTCCCTAGATACCATAAACTGAAGTCTAGATCAAACCAAGCTTCATACCAAGACATTTTGTAGAAGTGTTCTTATTACTATGTGATGCCTTGTCATAGAGTTGTATTGAGCACTTCATGAGAAACGAATGTATGAAACACACTACCGATTTGATCGTAGGTATGTTATCTATAACATCACATTGTTTCCCTTTATCAAGATCACCGGATAAATTTCTTGCATGGTTTTTAACCTGAAAAACCTGTAATTTGTTTAAGCAACCAGACTCTGCAAACTCAGGTTTGTTCTGTTTCCCTTCTCAATTCAGCTGCCAGGAAGTGCGGATACAATTTTCTCATCCACTTTTGGCGTCTTTTCAGGGAAACACCCCTGCCTTAATCTTGCTTCACCTTCACCTCCATTCTCATTAACGTATTTGATCAGATTATAACATACGTATTTCTATAAGCCTTTAAAATATTTTTAGAACAAGACAAGCTATAAATATAAGAATGAATAAATGAATAAGTAAATGACAGAGAGGGCGTGAATACATAAATTAAAACTTCATAGTCTGAAGGGAGAAGAAAAGGTCAACTGTTACCTTGCAAAACCCAGAAGTTGATTTGAAGGATTACTTCACATGAAACAAAAGGCAGGCCAGCCTTCAGGAACAGTAGAGCAAACTTAGCGTGCTCTCCAGGAACTGTTCACCGATTTTATCTTTTTGAGCAGCATATCAATAATACATTCCACCTCACTTTTTGTATCTGATATAGGAGTGAGACTATGAATCTCAAAGTTCCAAATAATGGGCTGCCTTCCTAATTTTTTTATGATGTTCTCAAAAAGTGAGTGACAGATACCGCTCTTTAGCCTTCTTCCCTTGTATGCACATGTACTTAGCCTAACCAAAGTATAACACTCACTTCAATATTTCCAATTAAATTAGGATAATATAAATTGCAATGGCTATAGACTCTACCTATTCTAAATTGTTATGCTATATACCACTCGTTTGTAAATGCTAACTTTATTTTTTTCTAAGAGCCCTTTTAGATATGAAGACATTTCTGCTCACTCAAGTAACTGTAGATAAGTTAATCAGAAATACCTAGATAATACAAAGCTAAAAAAAAAAAAAAAAAAAAAAAAAGACTTCAAGATATGTGTAGTTTAACATATTTCTGTTAGGATTTCTTTATCGATATTTTCCCTGGATGTTAAAATTTCCCTAGATTTGAGTATTTACAATAATTATCCCTCTGGCCTCACCTCCCTTTCACATGTGCACTCTCTCATTTAAGACACATTTCAGAATTCTCTACAATGGGCATCCTGATTTGAAGAAACCACACTAATTAGTCCAGTGCTTTTTGTACTCTGAGACTTGTATGAATTTTGTTAGTTGGTTACTATTTATCATTCATTCAGATATAGATTTTTAACACCTTTCAAATTAGTTGCATGAGAAAAACAAAGTTGCAAGAAAATAGCACTGAGAAGAAGGTTAAGAATTGTGGCTTGCTTGCTGAGTGTTTATTTCTGTAAAGCTTCTGGGGCCTTAGTATTCTCAGTTATGAAATGAAAAAGTTGAACTTTAAGATCTTTAAAGGCTCTGCCTGGTCTTAAACACTATTGTTGTTAATTTATTTGTGCATCTTATCTAGTTTTTTGTATATATATTATATAAGAAATTATATATATATACACACACACGTATATTTAAGTCTCTGTGCCTTCTACAGCTTGTTCAAATAGATTTCTGGGTCTGATTTCTTTCTCTTTACAATTTATTTATCATTATTATTCCAAGAGGAGTATACTGCTTAGGTTAAGGTAATAATGGACAATTATTTCTAACAATTTTGTTGTGTTTTCTATGCAATCATGTTTTTCCCTGAGGAACTTTATTTGTGATATCATACTGTCTATTTTCTCACAAATGTTCCACAGATGTAAAAAATCATCAATCCTTCCAAGTTAATTGGAGCCTGGATGATGGCGTGTGTTCCCTGTTGTTCAATCTGACCAACAGGAAAATTCTCAGGAGAAGCAGAACAGATATTTCAAACTCAGTGGTATGTAGCCTCAGAACATCCTAAAAGCATAACAAATTGGCATGGTCTGGGTGGGCCTGATGCCTCCCCGCTCCACACCACCAGAACTCGCAGACATTGCCTTGCCTAGTTACTCAAAATGCAATGATAGCTTCATGTGTGATTTGCCTCCAGGTTGAATAGGTAAGAGACAGAGAAAAATGCAAACTGGAATCTTATTATATAAATCTGAATTTATCTATGAATACATGTATATTATATATGATATGTAGTATATATTAAAATGTGTGTGATGATATATGTAATAATATATATGTACTATATAAACCAAAGGATAATTATAATAAATAATATACAACTATATATGTATTTGTATATAGTTATATATGAATTTATGTATACTATGTAGTATATGTTATATATTCAGTATTTTCGGCTGTAGTGTGTATAATATATGCAATAAATATGCTTAATAATATGTATATGCAATGCTTATATTATATATGCTAATGGAAATAAGCTGTAATAAATGCAGACACATACACACTTGTATATTATTTATATAAATATATAAAATGTGGGCTGGGTACGGTGGCTCACGCCTATAATCCCAGGACTTTGGGAGTCCCAGGCAGATGGATCACGAGGTCAGGTAATGGAGACCATCCTGGCCAACATGGTGAAACCCTGTCTCTACTAAAAATACAAAAATTAGCCAGCTGTGGTGGTGGGCACCTGTAGTCCCAGCTACTCAGGAGGCTGAGGCAGGAGAATCACTTGAACCTGGCAGGTGGAAGTTGCAGTGAGCCAAGATCGCACCACTGCACTCCAGCCTGGGTGACAGAGCGAGACTCCATCTCAAAGAAAACCAAAACCAAACAAACAAAAAATATATATATACGCACACACACATATACACATATATACACACATATACATATATATATACACATATATACATGTATATATGATATATAGAGAGAGAATGACACAGAGACACTAGTCCTAAAGCCTAGGCCACGGTTGTTCAACCTTTTGGCTTCCCTGGGCCACACTGGAAGACGATGAATTGTCTTGGGCCACACATCAGATACATTAACACTGAGGAGAGCTGATGAGCTAAGAAAAAAGGTTTGGGCATAATTTTTGTGATATCTGCCACCAGAGATAAGCAAAAACATCCTCACATTCAAAGGGTTGGACATCCATGGACTAGGCTTTCTGTTGCAAAGCCAAAAACTGAAATTTGAAAAGTTTGTTGTTATTGTTGCTTCTTTTGTTGCTGCTTTAATTTAAAAAAAAGAAACATTGCTTTAAATACCACAGCAGTGTTTACAGCCTGAACCTGAGAGCTGAGATAGACGTGTGATAATACAAGAACTCAGCTCCATCTTTCCTCCCCTTAGAGTTGGGAGACCTGCAGTCAAGGTAGGAGGTCAATAAAATCCCTTAGATTTGGAGAAAATCCATGCCCACAGACGGGTGGGTCTCTGGGAGTGGAGGACCATGGTGTACAATTGGCCATTCAAGGTGCCACCAGGAAAGCCGAGATGAAGGCAGGATATACTAGGACAGAAAGAGCCTGAGATAACCAGCAGGACTTTAAGGTCACTTGGAGTGGGTGCTGCTGTGTGAGCCACAAATTCCACCCCGAAGAGACTCTGGGTAGGCACCAGCTAAGTAAGAGACCAGACGGGAAACACGCCAAGTCTTAAAGGATGGGCGGCAGCAGAGTGAGCCACACGGGGCTACCCAGTCATGGATTTGGACAGGGAATGCGATGCATTAGAGGCTGATACCCAGGACCTGGTGGAACAAGCTACACCCCAGTGGACGTCCCAGAGGAATGACAGCAAATGCCTCTCCTTTCATGTCTTTCATCTCTGTAGGGAGAAGAGAGAAAATAGATTCAAAATAATTTCCGTTTGAAATAGAAAGCGAGGAGACTCCCACTGGGGCCACATCAAGGTCCTCACTTTGATGTGTGCCAGTTAAGATTAATTACAGGGAAACAAAGTTCCACACACTGGATGCTGCGGCTCTAAATGTTAAATGTAATACAGCTGCACATCTTCATGCAGCATATCAGCTCATCCCAATGACAATAAAATGAAGCAGATACTGCAGAGGGTATTACAGATATGGAGATCAGCAGAGGCACCCATGTGCGTGCTCACCACTCACTACTCTCTGACAAAGGGTTGGATTTACTAGGAAGTTATGCGACGTGGCCAAGCTAAGAACCACCAGAAGTGGAAGTACTCTCATTCCAGTGCACTTTTCATTACAGCAATCTGCAGGCAAATGTCTGCTTTAATAATCGAGAATCTACAAAACATTATCCTTAACTAATCATTGTTAAACTGGACAAAACACATTAATGGGAATAAAACTGAAAGAAAACTTTCACCCACAATTCTACCATCTTAACAAAATCAATAAAGTTCCCTTTTCCACATTAACTAACTAAAAGTTATCACGTATAAGCAAGAATGAACTATATAAATTCCCAATCCAAAGTATGTAAAACCATACACTATGATCTATATTATTTTGTATGCATTTTTTGCTTATTTCTTCTTATGGATCATATTTAATGATTGCTTTGTTTCTTAAGTAACCTCACCTCAGTTAGAATGGTTAAAATGGCTATTATCAAAAAAGACAAAAAAATAGCAAATGCTGGCAAGGATGTGGTGAAAAGGCAACTCTTACATGCTGTTGGCAGGAATGTAAATTAGTACAACCATTAAGGAAAAGAATATGTAGATTGCTTAAAAAACTAAAAATAGAATTATCATATGATCTAGCAATCTCACTTCTAGGTATATATCCACGGGAATTGAAAGAAGCATGTTGAAGAGATATCTGCAGTCCAGTTCATTGCAACATTATCCACAGTAGCCAAGAAACAGGCTCAACCTAAGTGTCCATCAGCGGATGAATGGATAAAGAAAATGTAAATATATACAATGGAATACTATTCAGCCGCAAAACAGAATGAAATCCTGTCATTTTCTGCAACATGAATGAAGCTGGAGGACATTCTACTCTTATTTTCTTAACCTTTCCCTCCTGTTGAACATTTAGATGATTCACAATCATTTATAAAGGTCCTTGCCAACTCAGTGGACATGCATGGAAACAGCCTTAGGGTTCAAATACATCCTAAGAACAAAAGGAACAGCACTGCCCAGGCAAAAATTGCCTTTAGATTTGAAGAATGGCTCTATCTGATTAATCCGCTTTTAGGAGACAAAGTACAGTAACATCTCATACAATGTAAACATAGTCAGTTCATTAGAATGCAACATCTGTTTATGGATGACTAAAGTATGTAATCCAACATTTTAGAAGTTTAAAATTTAGGAAAAAATAAAACCTTTAAAAGTTATAATTGAGTCCTCACAATGAAAGAAAATAAAAACACTTGATTTTTACCATCCTTTCCCCAATCTACATTATGAAGTGTTTTATTTTTTCCCCCTCTTGGAATTAAGTATTGATTTTTAAAGGCATATTTAGACAATTTTGCTAAGAAAAGTACTCTGTGCAAATAGTTTCCTGCGACTTTTCATTTAAGGACATCAGCACTTAAAGCATCTAACAGAATGTTACAATGCTTGAATCAATATTCAACAGTAAATTATATTTAAGTACAAAAAGTATAATAGTTGAAGACCAAGATGCTAATGGATAGAAACAGCTAATGTCTGATTTTCTACAAACTCACTGCAGAATTCTAAAGAGGATGTATAACCGTCAGATTAGCAATTTTTATATAAAGCTTATTTCTTCAATGATTTTTTCAACATTAAATATTGTTGTCTTTAAGGACACTCTTAGAAAACCCTGCATGTAGCATATTGTATGGAATGAACAAGGCTTTTTCGTTTTATTTCCCTTGATACAGTTGCAGATCTTTATGTACTGCAGAGTAGGTAGAAACAGTAACAGAAGAAACCTTGATACGGGTTGAATCTTTTTAAAACATAGACTTTATTTCTTAGCACAGCTTTAGGTTTACAGAAAAATTGAGAATACAGTACCGAGTTCACATATACTCCACATCTTCTCTCCCGTTATTATTACATTAGTATGGTACAGTGATAAAATTAATAAACCAGTATCAATAAATTATTATTAAGTAAAGTCAATCTTTATTCAGTGTCGTTGGTTTTTACCTAATGTCATTTTGTCGTTGTTGTTCCAGAATTGCGTTCAGGATAGCACGTTACATTTTTCTCACTAAGTCTTATTAGGCTTCTCTTGGCTGTGGCAGTTTTTCAGATTTTCCTTGTTTTTCGTGACTTTAGTAGTTTTGATCAATATTGGTCAGCTATTATGTAGAATCCTACTCTATTGGAATTTGTCCGATGTTTTCTCATTATTAGAATAGGGCTCTAGGCTTCAGGGAGGGAGACCAGATAGGTAACACACGACTTGCACCACCTGTTATCAAGCGTGAATACTATCAGCATAACCTCCCACTGCTGATGCTAACCTGGATCACCTGGCTCTTCTGCTGAGCCAGATTTGCCTATTCTCCCTACTTATTTATTTAATCATTTATCTATATCAGTATGCATTCATGGGAGCATATCTTTACTTTCCGGCACCATAAGATTCTCCAGAATGATCTCATGTATCTCCCTTCCCAGTCCTAGAATAATACATTTTTTTTTTCCTGAGGAGCCCTGGGTGCCAGGAGTGCTTATTGTTACTGGGGTATCATTGTTCCTAAGCCCTCTCAGCAGACAGAGCAAGGAAATACATGTGTGTGTGTACTAACCCATGTATAGGTTGAGTTTTAATCAATCATCAGATAAAATAGGTGTTTTGCCTTAAGATTGTCTGTGCTCTTTGACTTGTTTAGTATAAAAAATAATGTTTTGATACTTTTTTGAATCTTTAAAGGAAAATAGTATGTCGTAGTGAACTATTAGTCTCCAAATTGATAACTGATGGTAATAACAATTAACCATTGGATTTTTGTTAAATAAAAACACACAGGCATAATTCTGATATAAAAATCTGCATTATCACACTTCCCTTGAAATTTAAAGACAGTTGATAGGCTGTTATACGGTTGCTTTATTTTGTATTTTTGCTTTACCTAGCCAGGATACCAGTGAAATAGTAACTAATCGAAAGACAAAACATGACCTAATCTTTCAAATGTAACTGCTCTACTTGACAAACGCACCAAATAATATTTTTAAAAGCTAAAAGAAA